>NC_141693.1:105101852-105679828 GCF_964263255.1 Lissotriton vulgaris | reverse complement strand
CCAAAACGAAATTGATTTGTGGGAATAGTGTGACACCCCATGCAATAAATACATTTGGATAACAAATGAAAGATTGAATGATTGAAGTTGATGAAACAGATTTTTCTGGTTAGACAGCAAAATCTCCTTTGAGTACCACACCAGATGTGTGGCAGGACAATGCTTCGGTATGCTGAGAAATATGCGGAAAACACTTGACCTACTCCCGACTTCGGCCAGGAAAACCCTGGTTCATGCTCTCATTACCTCCAGGTTGGATTATGGGAACGTCCTGTACCTGGGAGCTAATGTTAGATGTATCACCAGGCTACAGCGCATACAGAATGCGGCTGCCCGTATGATCTTAATGTTGCCCAAAAGAGCGTCAGCAAAGAAAGCCCTGGAATCTCTTCATTGGCTGCCGATTAAAGAAAGGGTGCTCTTCAAAACCTTGCTGATTAGCCATCGTATCATGCAGGGGAAGGGGCCATCTTATCTTTGGCACTGCTGAGCCCGTACATCCCGGGGCGTGAGTTGAGATCTTCCGGGAAAGGGCTGATAAAGGTTCCTAGGTTTAAAAGAACTCGGATGGGAGGGCGCTCATTCCAAGCCCAAGCGGCTCAACATTGGAACAGACTTCCACCCGAAATGCGAGCAGAGACTTCGGAACGTATTTTCCGAAAACAACTGAAAACCCACCTCTTCCTCCGGGCGGGAGAGTGAGGAGCTCTGCATCTGAAGAATTGGAGGGGAGATTTGCATAACTAATTGTAGCTAGCCACATTACAGCGCGGGGACACACTGTTCTCAGTGTAACCAGGCGCTTTATAAAATGTATTAATATTATTATTATTATTATTATTATAAGAAATGACTCCGTTGATATGGAAAGACAGGAGCTGGGGATTCAGCTCTGGAAGGGAGATAAGAGACAATCACAGCCCAGAAGAGCCGTGCACTTTGCTGAAACACACACTGATAAGGAAGCAATTACAGGACAATTAAAAGCAGAAATGGCCTGTTCAAAAGAACATTTCCACCATCAAACACCAGAACACCTGTTATCCGTTATCACCCAACCATCAACCAAAGAAACATCATGATATTAAGTGAGTGACTCCTCAGAGCTCAGTTACCTGAGGTTCATTGAGCATAAGGAGCTGATTCAAAACATTTTTAAAAATGTAAACATCTACTCATCACAGGTTTTTTCGAGCGGTGTTTATACATTACTAACTTTTAAGAGAGTAACTAAAACTTCAGTGGTAGACATGGAAAATACCACTGCAGCTCTATATTTACTCCTATGAATTGAGGGCAATCTGCAAACGTAAACAGAGTAGGCTGAGCAGATGTACACATGTAACCTTTTTCTTTTTTTCCTCACTTACAAAGTTGTCTTAAAGTTGAGTTATCCCCTTGCCCTGCACCCATGATGAAGATAGGACAATGTTTCAAACACTTTCCTGTCTCAAGACACTTACCCTTATAGGGCAACATGTGTGCTTGCGTTTTAAGGGTGGGCGTGGTCATGCAAAATGCTTGTGAATACCCACAAAGTTCTGCAAGTGTTGGAAGTTTGTTTGACCACCTTCCACCAGATACACTCTGTGTTCCCAACCATCTCCCTGCATATAAGTCTGCAAAAAAGCCTCAATATCAATAGATTACGTCCAGTAGTAAGCGCCGTTTGTGAATCGAAAACTCAGCATATTCTGATTCAGGAGTCGAACTTGATAACCTAGTCTGAACAAAATGTTTTGCGACTCGGACTTAAAGAATTTGCCTGACATCACACGATGCATAAAGAATTCAAATCAAGAATGACTATATAGACACTTGAAACTCCAGTACTGAAACCACAACACTGGAATATCAGGGTGTCAGTCACATAACATTTTGCAGCCGTAATTTAAAGTTCTGATGGTAAACAAATGGCTGTAGGTTCGGAATTTCCAAATCCAGATACACAGAATATCAACACCACAAGCCAATTGACCAAGTCAGATTTTTGGTCACAAACGGTCCGATTCAGATTACAGCAATGTACTAAACCAAGTTAGTAGTTCGTAACTTATTACCGACACCTTAAATGGGGTTAGAAATGGATAAGGAAACGCTATTTCGAAGAAGCATGTTGTAGACAACCCTCCCAAACAATTATACTTATCTATATGTATCAATGGTTTAGGACCGAAATAGAGGTGGTGATTCATTGAAAAGGTACTAACCTCTTGTAAAAAGGAAGAGCTCCCTTTGGGGCCCCTCCGCCTTTACGAATGTTAAAAAAAAGTGTTTGTGAGTAGATTGTGATCGCCGGCACCACCACACATTCTTAAAGAAAAAAGTTAACTTTTCTTTTTAAACATAGCCCAATTTCCTTTAAGGAAAATGAGCTGAACTAAAAAAAAAAAATACTTTATCGAAATTCGATCACAGACATGGGGGACTGCTGACTCCAAAAGACCTCCATCCCTATGATGGTGTCCAATCATAGGGAGTCGTAATTTGTAGTGTACCTCATTAATATTCATAAGGTAGGTCAGATTCTGTCCCATTATGATTTGGATTTTTAAGAACCAACCTATTAGTACATGGGTTTGTTCTTAAAAATCTTTACCAGTTGCGAAAAATATGGTTGCAGTGTGCAATCAGTATTTTGCACCCAGATATTCATACACCTCGCACTATATCCCACGTGCAATCATCTGGAAATCACCATGTAAAACATCTTTTTAAGAAAATGCCTCTTTTTGCATGGTCACCTCAATTTTAGTAGACTGATACTGCTGGCTTTTTGACTCTGTGCACTAGGACTGAGCTAACCAGGCTTCAGTGCATCTGCACTGACCCCTAATACATGTCATGAGTAGCTATACCTAATTGGTATATTTCACTTACCTATAGGTTCATAGTATATGGTACTCGGTGTACCCAGTGCTTGTAAGTTAAATGTCACCAGTGGACTGCAGCACATATTTCGCCATGGCTAAAGTGACAATGCAAAAAACATTACTACATGTCAGCTAACAGTAACCTGGCTGTACATCACCCCTACTTAGGCCTTAAATACCCAAAAGGTACAGTGCTCAATATTCAAAAGTAGAACATGTAAATGTTTAAAGATGAACATCTCCTTACTGTGGCAATGCCCTAAAAGCTAGTTTCACTACAGGAAGGTTAGCTGTTTTATACGATAGCTTTGGAATACAATATTAAAAGTACATACTGTTATCTCCACCTTGGAACCAGATCAAAAGTTAATTTTTTGATTTGTTAAAATATTTATTACACATTCATTTAATTGTTAAAGTAGAATTTGTACTAAATAAATTATATAAGGTACTTTAAAAAAAGTCTCCTTGAACCTGCCTAATGTCTCTAGAAGCCTATTTGACCATTGCCTACTCTTAAAATATCAAAACTTTAAAGTTTCATTTAAAGAATATTTTTTCAACAGCTTCTAAGGGGAAAAGTCCCATAGGAACCCCTTCCCATTTCTGAATGGGTTACCACCACTTTTAAAATGGTGGTAAAGTATTAATATTTTGCAACCGGAATTCAGTTGCAGAACAATAATACGTACCATACCGATTTGGTATTTGGAAGGGACTCCTAAAATACACCCTTCCCAATACCAAATCGCAAATGCAAATTGCAATTAAATAACAAGTAACTGAATTTTATTTTGTACATTTGAAAAAGCATTTTTAAGGTGGTAAATCGGGCCATTTGCAACCGGACAAATGCTTTGTGCATCTGGACCACAGTACCTGGACATACCTGGTCCTTGTATGTGACTGTGATCAATTACAGTTGGCCTTAACTTTTAACTTTAACCCGCTCTATTGCAACCAGTCACCCACAGTTTTTGTTGCTATTTTTTTATCAGCTTTAAAAATTCATATCTCCGGTTACGCTCAATGGATTTCTGTTGTTTTTTAGGTGTAATTTTGCTTACTGAAATATTTTCAATTTTTATAAACTGGAAATGTTTGATTGTGTTGTGTTTATGACTTTTTAGGTTTAAAGCATTTTATTAAGACAAAAACATAGGGAGAGGGAACAGGAGGTTAGGGTTACATACACTTAAGCGAAGGAAATGAGCATGACATTACGAGTGCGACGGTGGACTAGTCCGCTGTGGAAAAGGAAGCAACAGCAAATGAAAAAGGCTAAATATAAGCAATACCTCCATTCTGGGCATAGTCAACACCATCAGTCTGAGTAGAGAATAATAAGCAATAACACAAAAGAACCCAACCCACCATCCCCCAGAACCCCCCCCCCAAACACCCCAACTCCCCCACAGCCCCCCGTCCAATGTACCGCTAGTAACACTACCCGCCCCCCCACCGCACCCCCCCCTCCAGGAACCCAGCCCCGCTACCCCTCCTAGTCTGCTGGAATCACCGGTGGCGTCAACCTTTGGAGCCTGAGGTACCTCGGACAGTTGAGTTCCCTAAATTCAGTAGTTAATAGCGCACAAAAGGGTTGCCACAGCTCATCAAATTGGTCTATCTCCCCCGCTACCGTGAGTGACAATTTTTCCATACCCAGCACATGCCAGAGCCTGTGCAACCAGCCAGTGATGGAGGGGACCGTGGTGGTGCGCCAGTGGATTAGGATGTTCTGAACCGCTGAGCCCAGCGCTATCGCGATTTGCCTGCCCCTACGGGACTTCAGCGGATACATCAGGCCATTAGGAAGGCCCAGCAATATATACACCGGAAAGCGCGGTAATTCAATTTCAAAATGCATATCAACCTCATCAAGAACCTCCTTCCAATAAGCGGCCAATAAGGGGCAATCCCAAAGAATATGCGAGAGGGTCCCCACCTGACCACAACCTCTCCAGCACTCCTTCTCGATTTGCCTATTCATCTTGTGCAGTCTCTCTGGGGTGTAATACCAGTATGTGGACACCTTGGTGAATGTCTCAGTGAGGCCAGTGTGATAGGCTGAGTGTCTCGCACGGTGTGCAATCTGGTCCCACTCCTTGTGGCTAAGTGTCCTACCCAATTCCCTGTGCCATCGTTCCCTGCCCGGATTATAGTAGTGAAACGGAGGGGGCTGTAAGAACTTGTAGAGATCAGTGATCAGTTTAGCATCAGAGGCGCGGGTCACCAGCCACCGCTCATATGGTGTTATCTGACGATCAGCGGTGTCCCACACCTGGGGTTGAAGCGCCCAGTGCCGGACCTGCATGTATCGCAGTCTATCCGACTCCGGCAGGTGGAACTCCTGTTGAAGTTGCTGAAAGGGGACCACTCCCTCCGACCCATAAATCTGAAAGAGCGCTCGGCAGCCCGCCGTCCTCCAATGGGAGAAAGCGCCCGGCTCCATCCCTGGGGAGAAATCAGGATTATCCACTATGGGCGTAAATGGCGAGGGGAACGTGGTGAGTTCCCGAACCTCGCAAACCGTGTCCCACACCCTCAGGGGAACCCGCGTGACAAAGGAAGCATAAAGGTTGGGGGGCGGTGAACTCGGCGCAAGAATGGAACTTCCTGGAGGGTACGCCCTGCCACCGCCTGGTCCTGAAAGAGCCAGTGCTTATCGGATTCCCACCTGCTCCACTCCACAAGGTATCGCAACTACGCCGCCTGAAAATATTTCCGGAGGTCCAGAATACCAAGGCCCCCCGCCTCCGGGGCAAGCGTGGAGAGAACCCTCTTCATCCGCGGCTTGCGGCCTTGCCAGACAAAGCGTGCGATGTCAGCTTGCGTCTGCCTGATCCAACCCACTGGAGGCTGGAGCGGCAAGCTCGGAAAAGATATAGGATCTGGGGCAGAACCGTCATCTTGACCGCAGCAATCCTGCCAAGCCAAGACAACAGGCTCTTGCCCCAGCGGCCAAGCTCCTCCTTGATCTTCTTACTAAGAGAAGTGTAATTAGCCGTTACCATCTCTGGCAACTTCGGCGCCAACAGAATCCCCAGGTATGGCACCAGGGACGATGACCACTGCATGGGAAAGAGCCGCTGAAGGTCCCGTCTAGTATCCGCAGCCAGAGACACATCTAGAGCCACCGACTTGCCCATGTTCATTTTGAAACCGGCCACGCGTGAAAAAGCATCCAACTCGTGGATGCAGGCGGGAAGGGACCTCCTGGGATCGTCCAGGGTCAGCAGGACATCATCCACATAGAGGCTGACCGTGTGAACATACCGCCCCATCTTGATCCCGATTGCATCCGGGTTTTGGCGAATCCTCTGGGCAAACGGCTCCATGTAAAGAGCAAAGAGGAGTGGGGAAAGAGGGCACCCCTGCCTCGTGCCGCGCTCGATTGCAAAACTACGGGAGCTGCACCCATTGACCCTCACCGTCGCTGAAGGGTACCTGTAACAATTGAAAACCATCGAGCAGAATTTATCACCGATGCCCAGTTTCTTGAGCACCTGCTCGAGGTAAGGCCAGTGAACCCTGTCGAAAGCTTTCTTGGCATCCACCGCCAGCAGCATCCGTTCGCCTGGGATCCGCGAAGCCTTCTCCAGAATGTGCTTCACTCGCTTAGTATTATCGACAGTTTGTCTGCCGGGCACAAAGCCAGCCTGGTCGGCCTCAACCAGACCCGGGAGGTGCAGGGCCAGCCTGGATGCCAGAATCCCCGTGTACAACTTGAGGTCGACATTCAGGGCGAGATGGGCCTATATGAGCCACATAAGGCCCGATCCTTCCCAGGCTTCGGGATCACTGAGACCGTCGCTCTCAGGAGATCCGGTGGGATGGCTCCCGATTCGGAGAAGGAGTTAAACAGCCGGGCGAGGATAGGGGCCACAACCGGGCAAAAGGTTTTGTAAAACAGGGACGTGTAACCGTCCGGGCCCGGGGCTTTCCCGTGCTTAAGTCTGGCTATCGCGGAAATCACCTCCTCAACGTGGATATCGCGCTCAAGATATTCCGCCTGAGCGGTGTCTAGCGCCGGAAGGGTCACAGATTCCAGATATTCCACGGCTTCCCGCAGCGAGGAGGGCTCCCCGGTGTACAGCGCCTCATAAAAACCACAAAAGGTTTCCGCCACCGCCGCATCACCCGAGACAGCCACCCCGTCCGTACCCAAGAGTTCCTTCACTACGTTACGCTGTTGCGCGACACGAAGACTGTGTGCCAAGAGTTTGCCACACCTATCCCCCCCTGTGTAGAATGCATGTTTCAGACGTAACGCTGCGTATTCCGCCCTGTCCATGTCCAGCGCCGACAGGAGCTTCCTGGCAGCCTTCAACTGCCTCCAAACCCTTGGAGCACCCGTACGGCGGTGGACCTGTTCGAGCTCCCCGACCTGGGAAGTCAGCTCCTCCCTCTTCCACTGTCACTCCCTGTTTTCTGCCGAGGAGATGGAGATGAATTCCCCCCTGAGGACCGCCTTCAGCGCCGCCCACTGTGTCGCCAATGAGGTGTCTGAGTTACTGTTGTGTGCCTGGTAGTCCCGTATTGCCTCCTCAATATGTTTTACAACAGTTTTTTTGTGCAGAAGGGTGTCCCTAAGGCGCCACACCCCCCGAGAGGGGGAGGTCGCCGGCCACGCAAACGTACCCACGACCGGCGCATGATCAGACAGTGTCAGGACCCCAATGTCCGCCGCCGTAGCAGCGGCACGCATCGGTCCACTAACCAAAAAGTAGTCCAACCGTGCGTAGGTCCGGTGCGCATGCGAATAATAGGAGTAATCCCTATCTGTAGGGTGGAGGGTGCGCCAAAGGTCATGCAAATCCATGTCGGTGATTTGGGCCTTCCCAGCCTGGGAAAGTTCCCCAGTCTGCGGGAATCGCTGCGCTGACCTATCTAATGCAGAATCGAAGACTATATTTAAGTCACCCCCTAGGATAACATGACGGTCGGGGGAGGCAGTTACATCCACCAGCACCAAATCTAAAAAGCGTTCTTGATGGTCATTCGGGCTATATAAGGAGCCAATAGTAAACGATGTGCCCCCCAGGCGGAGGCGGTATGCCAAAAGCCTCCCCTTCTGTTCAGCAAATTTATACAACACCTCCCCCTTGAAGGAGCTCGCCAGCAGAATAGCCACCCCCGCAGTCTTGGACGCAGCAGAGGAGAAAAACTGGGTGGGAAACCTGGCAGAGCGCATTCTATGACAGTCACGGGGCAACAAGTGGGTTTCTTGCAGGAGGCATATATCAGCTTGTGTCCCCTCCAGTAGAGACAAAATCGCCCTACGCTTTACAGGGTTATTCAGACCCTTAACATTAAGGGTCACCACCTTCAGGGATGACATATCTCCCAGAGTCCGGAGACGCTATGTCGCGGGCAGGTAACCGGAGGGGGAGGGGCGCAGGGCAGCAGCGCAGGACAGGCAAAATAGGACCAAGCGTTAACACAGGAAACATCGGACGGTTCCTTCCCAACCCCTGAACAACTCCCGACCCCACCCCAAACGAACCAACGGCAACTAGCCAAATTCCAACACAAACACAAACAACCCATTGTCCCAGTCAAGTCCCAAAACGGACAAGTCTGCAGAAAGTACCAAAAGTGGACGTCCAGCCACTCGCTTCCCCCGCTCCCCCCCGACCCTCCCTCCGACCCCCGAACCTGGCACCGAAGAAGCTGTGTCCATCTCCCCCCGGAGTGAGTCTAGGCCGTCAAGGCCACACCGTTCGAGGCGGCCGAGTCCCTGGCCGCTTCCCTCAGGGCACTGGCCATGTCCGCTCTGATGGTGGGCGAGTCAGGCCGCCCAGCGCTCGCCGCCGATCTCCTTCTCGCCGACCGCCGTCGTCCTCCTCTATCCGAGCGCCTCCAGGTCGGTGTTGCTCCATCCTCTTCAGTAGCCGTGAGCCCCAAGACGCCGCAAACATCCTGCAAGGAGCGCAGCTGGTGCAGTACCCCGTTCCAACGGAATATCAAGCGAAAGGGATGCCCCCAGGAGTACGGTGTCTCGTGCTCGCGCAGGAAATCGGTTGCAATCTTGAAGGACCTGCGCTTCTGCAATGTGATGACAGACAGGTCCTGATACAGCGCCACAGGTCGCTCTCGGAACGTCAATGGTTGTTTCCTGCGGGCCTCGGACATGATGCGCTCCTTCATCGGAAAGTCAGGGAGGTAGGCCAAGATGTCCGGCGGAGGTGCCGCCGACTGTCGCTGTCGGCCGACTCTGTGGGCCCTGTCGATGCGGATCGGAAAGTCCGCGGCTTCTCCCAGAATCTCCCGGAACAAGTCCTGCAAATAGCCCACCAGGTCCGTCCCCTCATCTGCAGACGGTACACCCCGTACCCTTATATTATTCCTCCTCGACCTGTTCTCCAGGTCCTCGTTATGGGCTTGGAGTTCAACATGTTGTTCCCTGAGACGGAGAACGTCCTGCTGCAAATGGACAATCTCGTCGTCCCGACGTT
This sequence comes from Lissotriton vulgaris, assembly GCF_964263255.1. NCBI lineage: Eukaryota > Metazoa > Chordata > Amphibia > Caudata > Salamandridae > Lissotriton > Lissotriton vulgaris. The sequence goes on along the minus strand of NC_141693.1, from coordinate 105,670,497 downwards.
GGGCCGCTGCCTCCACCGTCTCCATCCGCTCACCAAGGCCCTCCACCTCCCTGCGGACCTCGCGCACTTCACTTGCCACCTCCTGCTTCACCGTCTGGAAGTCTGCTTTAAGCGAGCTGAACAGGTCCTCCATGAAGGACTTCGTGACGGGTGGCTCGCCCCCGGTCGGGTCCGCAGCGGCCCGGGAAGAGCCCGGAGACGGTTGCGCCCTGTCCCGCTGTTGCTGGGCCCTGCTAAGCATGTCCAGCAGGGTGCGATCCCCCTTCCTCGATCCCCCTTTTCCGGACATTCGTGTCCCGTACTCTGTCGCACTCAACTGATGCAGGAACACTGGCGTCGGCCACCTGCAGTAGGCTCGGCCCTCGATGAGTTTCCAACGTTCGGTAGAGTCCCTCAAGAAGGAACTCCCAGCCGGATAGGGGACCTGCGCCACCGATGACAAAATGGCGGGCCAGTCTAGTCACAGAGAGCCGTTCGGTGCTCAGCCAAGATTCCAACAGGGACCCCCGCTAGGGGAACCCCGGCTGGTGCGCCCCGCAGGGAGGGAAAGCTGTGAAAAAGCAGAGGTGTAGGAGACAACCTCAAGCGACACTGAAGGAGAGCTGCGTCACCGTCGCTGTGAAGACAAGATGGCGGTTGGACGGGGCCGGGTAGATCGTCCAGGCCCGGCGATGCCACCAGGGCCACTCTAGAAGCCAGGCATACGGAGGAAAGTTCTAACCAGGGCTGTCCAGCTAGAGAGGAGAAACAGTAGATCCGGCTCCGATCCTAAGCATTGTCGCCAACTGGCCACAGGGCCGGGGCCCGCACCACATGAGAGGCCACCACCGCAAGTCCAAGCACCGCCATCACACGGCAGGGTCCTCGCGCAGTGAAGTCGCACAGCCGTTATCCCTCTGACGATCCCCGTCGAGCACCGGGGCGAGCCTCACTCCAGATCGCTAGACATCAGCACCATGCCCCAGCCGAGGCATCCGGACAGCGCCCCGCTCTGCTCCGCCGTCCTGCAATCGGTCTTTTAGCGTGCTTCCGCCGGAGCGATCAGAGCCAAAGTAGCATCAACGCGTGCCCCAAGGTCTCCGCCGCCCGTCTCACAGCCGCTGAGCTTCAGCGGGGGGAGAGAAGCTAACGAAAAAGGGCTCGGGCCTAGTCGGGCCGGAGGAGCTACAGGAAGAAGCGTCCGCTCACCCCGCCATCTTGGCCACGCCCCCCATGTTTATGACTTTTTAACTGTTTTATGTGAATCCTGTCTGCTCTGTGCCTTCTCTGCCAATTACTTTTAAAAACCTTTACTGAACCCAACAAGAATAGTGACATTATTACCCAATTTCCCACAATTTTGTATACTCACTAGGTTTCAGATTTTCAAAGCTTTTTGCAAAATATTGGTGAGTAATATCTACAAACGTCAGAATTTCAAAGCATTCTTTAATCATTGGAAGCTTGGCCACTTTCCTGGAAAACCTTCCAAGTTGGCAGATTAAGTGGAATGTGCAGTTAAAGAAATCAGCAAATTATGATTATGAGACGTAGGGAAATTTCAACCGCAAACTGCTTTCAAAAGTCCAAGATTAACATGGCCACACTAAGGGGCCAATTATGATGTCAGTTGGATAGCCTCTGACCGCTAGTCGGAAGCTGTCAGACCGCGGCCAGAGGCTTTCCGACTGACATGGTTGGTTTTCAGTCCAACTGCCTGATTACGTTGTTGGTGGCCGGAACGCAAACTGGCTAGTCATTTCAACATGGCTCCGACCGGCTCTTGAAGTCTTCCGGCCGGTCGGAACTGCACCGTAATGCTCAATTGACACCATTTCCTCCATCAGGATTATGATGTCAGTTTCCCATTGCCTTTCCGTGCTGGCCTTTCTGACATAAAAAGCTGTCGGAAAGCGACTATGGTGGCTCCTAGCCGGGCCCCCTTGCCTCCATGGCATACTGTTGGAGGCCGAGGGGTACCTGTAAAACCCTGCACTGTGTGGCAGGCACCATGGGATACCTGCCATATCGTGCAGGGTTTTTACACACACCCTCATTTCTCAATAGGAGCCCGTATTACGGTCGGTTTACGGCCATAACACAAGCTTTCATAGATAAAAGTGAGTATGCGACCAAACACTGTTCGGTCGCATCGTAATCAGGTGGTTGGAACCACCGACTGGAAGTTGGTCAGTCCCGAGACCGAGACGGTGTCAGTCCGAGGCAACTCCGACTGACATCGTAATAAGGCAGTAAGGATTTTGTCAATGCAGCAGACGACGTCTTAAATGGTATCACACAGCAGGAGAGATTAAATACTAATCTTCATATCTCCAATTGACCTCATCTTCTCCTTCAAATTAGTAATTTCAACATCGAAACAAACTGCTTTTCTTCACCTGAAAAGCAATATGTTTTCATTCTTATAACTGTTTGTAGTAAGTTAGAATTACAACTGAAAAGACTGTCAGACCTGGCATCCTTGGCATGGTTTCCCCTGGCCTTTTGCCTCTCACTCCTGTATTTTTGAATGTCTGCTGGATTCATTTTTACAGGTTTTGGTACTCTGGGCACTTTCCCACTGCTGATCAGTGCTAAAGTGCAAGTGCTCCCTGTGTAAATTGTGATTGTGATTGGTTATCTATACTTGGCATATTTGATTTACTGGTAAGTCCCAGGTAGAGGGCACTGAGTGTGCCAGGGCCTGTAAATCACATGCTACTAGTGGGCCTGCATGTCTAGTTGTGCCCCCTCATGAATAGCGCTGTAACATGTCTCACGCTTGCATTTGTAGTGTCTGTGAGTGCAGTCTTAGACTGCCATGTCGACCTAGCAAGTGCAGCTACTTGTCAGGCCCTACACTTCCCTTTTTACGACATGTGGGACACCTTTAAGATCGGTTTAAGGTACCCCCATGGGCAGGGTGCAGTGTATGTGAAAGGTAGGAAATACTGCCAATTTTCCTTTTCACTATTGTATGGACTAGCTCTCTCATAGGTCAGGGAGCTGCCTTGTAACATCCTAAAAGCATAACTTTCAATTGAAAACAGCCAGAGATTTGGAGTTTAGGTTCCCTGAACTCAGAATTAAAAAATACATCTTTTAGTGAAGATGGTTTTTAAATTGTGTGTTTGAAAATGCCACTTTTAGAAAGTTGACATTTTCTTGCTTTACCATTCTCTGTGCCCCTGCCTACTTGTGGAATCAACGTCTGGTTTTAGACTGCAAGGGGCTGTTCGTGCATTCACTCCAGACAGTCACACATGGGGAACTGATGTGTTCCCTCTATATGCATCCTGGACTAGAGTGGTGGGAAGAATAGTCACTACCATCTGAATAGGCTGTGGCTGCTTTGCACAATGCTGTCTCCATTCCCTGTAGTGTGGCTGGAACAGGGAGGACAGAACTAGTTTTACTGAGCAAGAGAAACTTTCTGACAAAGACCTCAAAGGTAACAAGCATTGGCAAGCCAACAGGTTTCACCTACACAAATTCTATTGAGTTTGTCAATTCTTTCTTACATATTGCAGAGCAATGAGTTTAAAGTAAAAAAAAAATATGCCATGACATGGGCAAAAGGCGAATCCTATGGACCTTGCCAATGCTTGTTTCTTATCTTGTGTCACCATAGGGATTGCACAAATATGCACCCGTTTTATGTCTGTAGTGTTCCACAACTCTGTAACAGACTGCAGTAGCAAATTCACTCCAGTAGTTTAAGGATTCTAATTCAAAAACAGGGATGAGAGTAGTAAGCTGGAAAAAAAATATTTGATAACAAGGAGATAACATTAGGGCACAAATTCGCTGACATTGAGTAATCGCAAGGGAGTCCACAGGGATTTTTTTTGCAGAAAGCAATATTCCATTTCACCTTACAACATCAAGGGCCACCATGAAAGAATCCTCATAAAATATGGACAGCCATTTTATATTATATATAAATCATCAGAGCCAACGACACAACAATATCAAAAATAATTATATTTGAAATTGCAAAGAACAGACGTACTTGGAAAAGTCACCCAAGCTTTAAAAGCTCTGAAATGAAAAAAACAAGTTGACTTATTCTCAAGATACTTTATTTACAGGAAACATATTTTGGGAGACTTGATGGGGTCACAGGATAATGGAAGTGTAGTTTGGACACTTCAGTTACTTTGGTGCCAGGTTAGCTCTTGCAACTTACTACATTTGGTAACAGGACAGCTCTTCTAAACGCCTTACATTTGGTGTCAGAGCAGTGTAAAGAACTACTCAAATGTAGTGCCAAAGCAGTATTAGCAGCTCAGATAACATGGTGGAGCTGTTCAATTAGGGAATATACCTGGTATCAGCAGCAGGTGGCTGTAGCATCTAAGGACAGCAGTAGTACTTGGGAATGGTGGCAGACCAGCTTTAGTACCCACTAGGTTTAGTACCTTCTGTTTCTCATTTTCAAAGCTAAAACAGCTCTATCAGAATTGAGACTTGGTGAGAGCTCCAATATGATTTGTGTTTGGTGGTAGCATGTAACCTGTAGCAAGCTATGTGTTTGCTGCCGAGTAAGCTGAATTTTTATTTTTCTGTGATGCAAAGGGCTTTAATACAGTTCATGTTGTGTGCTAGTGTTTGCGGCCCAGGAAGCCGTAGCATAAATTGATCTTGGCGACAGGACATGCCAAACACACCATCCAGATGTCAGGGCAGCATTCAGAGCATCTGTATTGGTGAAAGGACAACAAAGCACTGAAAATATTTAATAGTAGGTGAGCTTCAGCTGCAGCCCATGGGTTTGCAATGTGGAAGCTTTATAGCACAGAGATTAGGGATGCAGTAGCATCATGCCACTGTAGCAACCCCTGCGTTTGGCACTACAAAAGCTTTATTAAACTCAGTTGGATTTGCCAGAGATTTTCTAACATGGTCTATTGATAAGGAAGCTAAAACATATTTTGTGAGTGGTGCCATGATAGCTGCATAAAATGGAGACCCGTCCCTCGGCACCGTTACCAAACCCTTAGCAGGGCCTGACTGGCTATAGCGGGCACCGGGCAACCCCCCGGTGCACCCCAAGGGTGGGGGCCGGTTTGGGGCCCCTGGGGGCCGATTTTGTTACAGGGCCGTTTTTGCAGCATGCCGAAAACCGGCCCCGGCAAAGAGCTTGGCGGCACCTCCAACCCCCCGAGTGGGGAGGGGGGCTGGCCGAGCACTTTGCCAGGGCCGGTTGTGGTTCCCAGTCCGGCCCTGACCCTTAGTCGTTAGATATGCCCTTGTGGTACTTGACTAAGGGTTTGGTAACAGTGCCGAGGGACGGGTCTCGTAGAATCTCTATAAGCACCGCACTATGGTGGCCATGAAGGTTTAGCATTTGGTGGATGGATATCCCTGTATTCACCAGAGAACTGCCACTCCCTGACATGCAGCGAATCTATTCCCTGAACTAAAGTCAAAGCTTCTCCTTACCATGAATGGTGTCTTTGAAGCTGCCAACCGAATAACAGTTGTCTCCGGGGCTAACCGCGCCACTGAGGGCCTGGTGCAGGTGCATGGCAAGAAAATGGCCAGGGGAACCATTAATATATAAAACCGGGCATGTAACCATAGATCCTCCACATTGTGTGATTTTGGGCAAATACCATTATCTGTCGGTTTCTCTGAAACAATGGGGCGTAAACCTATGAAGTGTTTAACTTGTGCTGAACGCTGCTGTCCTTCCCTGTATCTATAACTGGGCATTGCTCTTCAGTAAAAACACTGTAAGGGGTGGCTCTGCTTGGCAAAGCGGGGGCTCAGAAGGGCTTCCAGGTTTACATTTGGACACAGTATGGCAGCATGGGGAAGCCATTTGTCTAAAATACAACAGTACATTTAATACAAACCGGACCTGTGGAGCAGGGACAGGCATTAAACTGTGACGCTCCTTGAAGCTGGCGTGACGAAGGCTGGGGACGCAGGGCTTTAGTGGCCCAGAGGCAGTAAGGAAGGTGGTGGGGAGCAGGGTGGACAGATGGGCCAGCAGCAGAGGTGTGCACTGGTGCTGGTGATACTGAGAGAGAAGCTGTGTTACCACCACAGCCGCCCTGGCAGTTCAATATTTATACTACTTGCGAGTGATATGAGAATGGCATTAACACTAAAGCCGCATCAGACGAGCCTTAGATACTCTCTCACTGTAATGCGCCTCCCACTCTGTCGGCTCACTTAATGGCACTGCTCCACGAATAACGAGGTCGCCCTGCTCTCTGGAGGCAGTAAACCGTTTATTGCCTGATGTGATGCCCTGACTAATCTTCCTGATTGGAATATTGCAAATGTTATTTTGGGGAATATTTCAGATTCACAGGAAAGCATTGAAGTGACATGAATAACAAGTATCACAGGATTGGAGAGGATGTGGCCCAGCGGCCAGAGCTGGTGACTCGAGAGCTGGAGATTCCCATTCGAGTCTCAGTGGTGCAGCATCCTGTGACTATGGGCACATCACTTAATCTCTCCGGGTGATAAGTTGCTGCTATATAAATCTTCTGCAAGACCAAAACCCAGAAAGAGGCAAAACTTCATGAAAAACACAGCTCCACCAAAGCTGACGTTAAAAGAAATTCAGCTACAGGAAACTGATTAGAGAATTAGACGAGGAAAAAGCATTGGTAAATGCAGGATTATATGCTACAGCCAATAGAAATGGAGGAAAAGTAATTGGCAAGCCCAGGAATCAATGAAAAGCCAGGAGGGGCGAGATGTAAGCCCCTTTTAAGTTTATATTAAAAACAATAGATTTCAAAAGCATAGTGCACACGCTGTGCAGGGGAAACCTAAAATGGGGTAGGACCCCAGGACTTTGGAACACTTCTGTACCAAGAGAAACCTCTGCCAAGGAGTAGAGCTGAGAGGAGGTGAACTGCCCCTTTGCTGTGTGTTTCTTTGCTGAGTTGGCCTGCAGTTGCTGCTTCTGATTTGGAAAGGACAAAGACTGGGTATCCTGCTTCATCATTACACTGATGTAATACAATGCTGGTTGAGCATCTGCAATAATGAATTCCAGTGTCTTCGGACACACATTTACATGAGATGTCGTGGTAGATTGTGAAGTAACTGCAATACACACAGAACATACCTAGTGCTTTGTGCCAGTCTCAAAGGAGAACACAAATTGTGTGCTGCATCGAGTATGTCAAAAACAGCATAGCAAGCACTCAAAAAATGTGTCAGTACAAGGTGTAGAGTCTGGGTCCAGCAAGGAGCAAGCATTGAGTTGCAGCAATGACATTCGAACTGTGGTCTACCACGACCAGGCCCAGCTCTAGCTCTGAGGGGCATAGATACCCTTTGAACATTAGCTCCACTTTCTCCCACAGACTCCCATCTCTGTGGCTTTTGCCCTCAAAGTCCTGCATTCACCAAGTGATCACTTAAGGAGAAGGTGAGCAAGGATGAAGATGCAGGCAAGTAGACCATCGTGTGGCCACAGGGCCATATGAACATGGTGAGATGGGCTTTCTTTCCCACTGCAAGAGGAAAGCACTCATGGACCTGCTGTACAGTCATATGTTAAGGGTAGAGTCCACAACCACCAATGCCACCACTTTTGCTGAGAGCAGACAAATTCCAGGGTGGAACACCTGGGGGCAGATTTACAAGCCCCTTGCACCACTTTTGCGTCACTTATAACATGGGAAAAGTGACGCAAAGGTGGCGCAAGGGGCTTGTAAATCTGCCCCCTGGTATTCTGGCTGTGATTGTGTATCTTACTGAGACTAAACTGATAAATGCATGGATGAAGGCTGTGTCTTCAGCCAATAGTATTACAACTAGGAACATGTAAATACCCTAGGCACACACATACCTTCTGAAGGCCTGACAAAGGAAATACCCAGAATGATGCTCGGTGTTCACTGGCTTGTGGGGCATTGCTGTATTTAGGGTCACTTCCTGTGGCCCTGATTAATGCCAGGCTTCAGGTGGCCATCAGTTTAATGCCACAGATTGTGGTTCACAAGACAAACCTGTTTTGTCTGCACAATGAACAATACAATACAATGAACCAGTGTCTGCGCTCAGACTCGTGCTAGTGTGGCTGGAGTCAGAGGGTTTGATTGTCCCTCCATGACCATTTTTCCATACCCTGTGTCTCTCAGTTGACCCTCTGTGTCAGTGGAGCAGTAAAAGACATCGGCCAGTGGTCCTAATGAGTAAAGATACCATGATCTATGTTATAAAGACGATGGCCATCATCAGAGTCAAAGTCCATAGGACCCCTGGAAGGAGTGATGATGCAAAGCACGCGCAAGGTTGTGGTGAGACATGGAGCTCCTCTGAAACCTTACTCCAGCCCGCCCTGATCTGTTCATGAGTACCGCCATTAAGATGGCGTCCCAATGTTGCTTTTGTGGACTGAACTCCCTGTGGACCTTCATCAGGCCCTGCCTCAGTGGAGGAAGGACTGTGGTCTTTTGTAGCATGGAATGGTGCAGCTCATGTCCACTGGTGCCAGACACCGATAAGAGGGCACGCGGCTTTCACAAGGACTTTAGTGACATCCCAGAGATGACAGCAATAGCTGGCAGGAGCAGTGGCTGGGTGGTCAGCATGGTGCATATAGTTACTGGTCACGCGCTCCCATACACCGCACATGCAATGGCCGCCGTTTCACGACATTTCCTTGGCACCAACACGTTTGCTGATCAGCACTGAGGACATGTTCATAAGTGTGTATGTGCTGGACTCACACACCATGAATGTTGGGAGCCTGGCAGTCTGCAATCTGTGGTAATATTGCATTACTCAAATGTGTGACCATCTGATATCTGCATGTTTCACAAGTTTCCCAGGTGTAAGTGAGGCCCAAGAAATAACAGATAAGGTGTGGGTCAGTGCAAACATTTTTAATGTCTTAGAGAAGCAGCCATATTGGCAGCTCCTTTCCAGCAGCCATCACATGTTAGGCAAGAGCGCCATGAAGCTCTTGAAGGCCGCTGCACTCAAGCTGCACTCACTGACGAGGCTCAAAAGGTTGAAACCAGTTTGGCGTAGATTGTGTTCCTGTCTGGAGGAGGCGTGGCCTGGCAGTTCAGGCTGGATTGTTTCCATTGGAGCAGGACCAAGGTTGATTTACATACGGCTGTTCTCTGTCTTGAGTATCGTAGCGGGCACAAAAATGATGGAAGGTGGCTGAGAATAAATTAAGCATTCCACCAAATTGCTTTTCTAAACAACTGTTTGGTGCCAGGACAAAGGGCACAAAAGTGTGCTTGTTTCCAACTAATGGTGTAAAGGTGACCTTGTTGCTACGTTAAAGGGAGTTTGCAAAGGGCAAAACATCACTTTGCCTGGGGCTCATAAGCCTCATAAGATGATTGTAATGGAGAGGATTACAAGACAAAGTTTGTAGCTGCTTGAAGGGTAACACATAGCGGGGGGATCCCTGGAGAGCTCCTAGTGACATGGCAGTGAGATATTCAGGTTTAAATCTCACACTATAACAAATATCATAGCAAAAATACTAATAAGCAAAATATCTACAAAGTACGTCTGCGTAGATAAAAATATATTTACTACAAAAAATGGGTGGGAGCTCACTGCCTCACATCCCAGCACTCAATTCTCCCCAGTGGTACAGAGGCCTGGGAAGACCTTGGCCATCATTTCCAACACCCCCAAAATGATGTGTTCCTTTCTTCTGAAAAAGGACAGATATCCTGACACACATGCCTAGAGATAAACAGTACTGGCTGCACCAACAGGAGTGAAAACTAAAGACAGTCACTGAAGTGTCATCATGGACTGCATTTACCATGGTGCAATGGGGCAAACTGAGTGCTGGATGTGAGGCAGTGTGCTACCACCCTCTTTTTATATGATTACCACACTTAAAATCCACATATAAAATAAGTTCCTTGTTGATATATTGTATGTATATGATGTATATATTTTGTTTAAGGAACGTACATTTGTAGTAAAGAAAACTAACTTCATACCAATAGATGTACTTATCCCCACAATGTATAGGTTGTCAATATTTTTGCTATGACATTCTTGTAGAGTGGTATTTCTGGGGTTAATGTTCTGAGGTGTCGCCGTGGTCTACAACCAGCTCAGGCGCTCTACGGCTTCTGGTTGTAAGGTAGGTAATCACAATGAAAGGCAGGTGTTAAAAGCATAAGGTGTTTGACGCCCTACAAGGCACTCTATGTCCTCTTCACTTAGTGGTAACCAAGTGCTTAAGGAAAGTTCATAAAACATATCACTAGTATCATAGATGTAAGTCATGCAATCGTCTGCCTTGGGCCATTACTGAAGATGAACAGTGTTATTGGCTATTTTGCAGCATTCCAAGAGGGACCTGAGGGAATAGAGAAAAGCCCACATGTGTGCACAGAACAGTACACACAGTGACTGCGCAGACACACAGCTGGTGCTGCAACAGGAAGTTACGCAAACAAAAAACAATGTCTCAACCGGTGATCATTCAGAAGGCAATTAAACAGAAGAATTAATCAGAGAGATGGACAAAAGGGAGACCAAAGGAAAAAAGTAAGAAGACAAAAAAGGTTCTTATTTGCAAGTAGTCATATCAGCAATACAGTACAGTGTATGTATAAGTAACCACATGTGGGTTGTGCACTAATCGTGCTTGTGACAGTAAACGGTGCAATGACACAATAACGTGAAGAAACAACATGAACGGTGCCAAATACAACAAAATGGTGGTCAACGACAAAGGATGAAGGTATATACAAGGTACGTTTTTCCCCTTTAAATTATTTAGGTTGACAGTAATGCCAGAAGTAACGCTGGGTGGTCTCTCTGTTTGATTAATTCTTCAGTTTAACCCCTTCGATGCTGGTGACAAAGCCAGCTCGTCATGGGCGTTACCTGCGCTGCGCGCATGACGATCTGGCTTTGTCAAGTAACGTGCGATTTTCACATTTCAGCGTGCAGCGGGAAAACCCGCTAGCGCGCATGCGGTTAATTGCCTTGTGAATGATTACCGCTTGAGACATTGTTTTTTGTTTGCATACTCTACCCGTGTCTCGACTGGGTTAATGGGTGTACTCCTGTTTTTGATTCTGCAACAGGAAGTTACATCACTAGAACCGGAAGGCAGGCATTTCAGGCCCACTCGCTGCAGACGCCTCCCCTCCACCGCCTCATGGATCCCCTTTGAGCACTCTCTTACCTGGTCATCCTACCCCTCCACACACTGCTGATTTAAATCCAGGGGGCAATTCTCGAGGTTAAATCACCTCAGACAAGAGATCTCCTCCAGGCCTGGAGGGGGCGATGTCCATTTTCAGTAAGAAGAACTAGAACTGCAGTCTCTAGTCCGGAAGCCCAGGCTGATGCAAAACTGTATTTCTCTTCCCATTTGACTGGTTGCCATAGCCACAGCGCACCTGTTCCCCGCCCACACCCTCTTGACTCCTTTTGTGAACACCAGTGGGAAGAGAGGCACCGCACCTGGCATCTTACACGAGCTGTGCTGCCTTTTACCTGCCCCCAGTGGAACAAATCGCTTAAACATCCAACGATGCATCATAGGTTTTGTAAACGAAGTAAGGCCCTTTTTCGTTTTGTTTTTGTAGAGTTTTATATAGCTTGAAGTAGACCCGAGGATATCGGGTATCAGAGCGCTTTACATGAGCACCAGTTTCATTACACAAGGACACATTCATTTTTGCTACGCACGGGGAGATTAAGTGATTTGCCCAGAATCACAGGTTGATGAGCGTCGAGACTTGAACCCGGTTCCCCAGCTTCGAGGTCAACCGCTCTAGCCATAAGGATACATCCTATCCTTTGTCGGTAATCAGTCCAGTAACCAACAGTGTGGATTATGTTGGTTTATTCAGTTACAGGTAAGATGGTACAGCCGCACCGGGAACAGCATCATGCTGCTTAGCCCCACTCATTCCAAAAGACCATTCCTCCAAACCAAGCACTCATGAACATTCTATTACATCAGACTCAGAGAGGCTGGGCAGCAAGGAACTAGGAGATCACAGAATACAACATATCTCCTTCCTTCAGAAAACAAATTACACAACAGGACGTAGAGGAAGGAAAATGCATGTCCTATAAAAATGTAACCACTCCAAAATTACAAAAAAGATTACAGTCAATACATTATTTAGCTCCTTAATTTGTAAAGAAAGCTCACATCATAAAAATAGAATCACGCTAATCACATTACATGAATCATTACATTTTTTAGAATAGAAAAGGAAGTTAATTATAAAGGTAGATCACACATAAAGATTAGGTACTATATATTTCTATATATTTATGTCCTGCAAGAGAACTCCAGATATACATATATACGGCAGGATGCAACCTCACACACCCCACAACTGCACACTGCAGGACCCACAACAGAACAAACCATAGGACCACTACAGCACTCCTTGCTGGACAAAGGAACACAAATGTCCCCACTACTGCACAGATCATGCTGAGCAAAGGAACGCAAATGTCCCCACTACAGCACAGATCATGCTGAGCAAAGGAACGCAAATGTCCCCACTACAGCACAGATCATGCTGAGCAAAGGAACGCAAATGTCCCCACTACAGCACAGATCATGCTGAGCAAAGGAACGCAAATGTTCCCACTACAGTACACATCTCACTGGAAAGAGGAACGCACATGTTAATACTACAGCTCACATCTCGCTGGACAAAGGAACTCAAATATTCCCACTATAGCACACATCTCGCTGGACAAAGGAACAAATATGTCTCCACTATAACACACATCTTGCTGGACATAGGAATGGCCATGTTCCCACTACAGCACACTCACTTGCAGGACAAAGAAACCCTCATGTTCCCACTACTGCACACTATGGTATCTTCCAACCATAGACATTCCTACTAAAGGAAAACATCGATCGGGCGTTATCCCGATGATCAGGGTATTATCTCACGCCGAACCACCCCCACTCACAGGGAATTATGCAATGGGTATTTTCCAACCCAGTAGTCACACACAGTCACAACATGAGGTTTAACACAACATACTACCACACACGGTTACAAAACTAGTCCTAACTCAAACACACCCCTTCACCTAAAGGAAAATCACTGTACAACTCAAAACGCAATATGTACCCAAACTGCCAAAAAAACACATACACTCATCCAAAAGTGCAACTACATCCACATATTGCCCACCTTAATCACTCACCACAGCAGACAAGGGGAAACATCCTTTACGATGCAACTTTTACCACGCAGTACCTTTACAACTCAGGTTTTTCAACGCAAGTCATTACAACGACTTGCGCTGGGGGGCGCTGTAGGATAGGTAATAGTTTAATTTACTATCCAACACCTTCCCTACTATCCACGGGGACTGGAGTTCGAATAGTAAATTAAACTATTCACTATCCAGCACCCCCAACGCAAGTCGTTGTAACGACTTGCGTTGAAAAACCTGCGTGGTAAAGGCATGCGTGGTAAAAGCATGCGTTGTAACAACGTACATCCGCAGACAACAGCCCTTGAGCATGGTAAACCATAAATTTGAATAAATATTAATCACAAGATGTAGTGGCATAGTTGTGGATAAACACATTGTGTCACTAACAGTAGCTACCAAAACATTCAAATGACCGGTGAGAGACTTCTCACCCGAGGCCACCCTCAAATAGCATCAGTATGAATCCTCCCGGGACCACAGATCAGCTCTTGTGCAACAACTCCTCTTGACAACAGACCCTGAGCACCTGCGTGGCGCTGTGTGATAGACACCAGCATACAAAAGGCTAACGCCGCCTGAAACCAATGTGCTGTAAATTGCAGGAAGAGCTGATGCGTTCAACCGGCAAGTCAGTTCAAGGTTTACATCACACAACGCCGTCCCCTAAACTTCAGTGCGCACTAAGACTTGTAACGATAATTCTCTTGTTGACGATCCCTCAAAACATCAGCGCCAAAACCTGTAGCTGATGAGCTCTTCGTCATGCTGACGTCCCCAACGCTGCTAAGATATGGCGCTGAAATCACTACACTGGGCGCAGCCTTCACACCAATGAATTGCTGTTAGAGGAAGCCCTGACGTCACAATCGAATTGTGTTGAAAAAGCTACATCCGGCATGGCCGTACTCATCACAGGAGTTACCTCACATGACAGCCGGATGAAAAACGATGGTCAATTTTTTAAGGTTTGGGCGTGGATGTTTTAGTAATTGTGGGGCATATTATCAAGGGGGGTTTATCTCCGCTTTTTTGGCTTTAAAAGCCAAGAAAGCGGAGATAAAATGATCTCCTTATTACCTAGCTATCGCTAACACCAGTTAGCGACAGCTAGTAGGAGATAGCGACCATCTTGGGCCCCACTTTGCATGTCAGTGATATTTATCACTAATGACATGCAAAGTGGGCGTGCCAAGATGTTAGCGACTGGAAACAGCCGCTAACATCGCTATCTCCTATTACCAACTTTTGGAGATATTCGCGCTAAGCGCGAATATCTCCAAAAGCTAACACCTGCCCTGAGCAGTTCTTAGCCATGTTATCCAACGGGAGGTGGATAACATGGCTAAGAGCATTAGCTCGGTAATGCATGAATATCGCTGACTTTTCAGCGATATTCATGCATTGCGGCCGATTTTTATCGCATTTGCGATAAACCTTGGTAATTGCAAGGTTTATCTGCGATAAAAATCGCTGCAGGTCGGCGATACTTTTTTGTCCCTAACCAAGCAATAGCGATAATTATCGCTATTGCTTGGTAATATGCCCCTGTGTTTTTAAGGGAACTTTACTCAGGGACTAAGGCTAAGGTCAGATATGATTTGGGTGGAGAATGCACTAGTCACTTTAGAGTTGGGAGAGGAATGAGGCATGGCTGTGCCCTTGCCCCATTTCTATTCACACTATATATAAATAATTTAGAAACAATTTTAATCAAGGAGTGCAGGTATCTACCCAAGGTGGATAAGCGCCCTATCCCTGCACTCTCATATGTAGATGTTGTAGTTGTAATTGCCCTTACACCCCTAGGCCTTCAACGAGTTGTTGATTCATTTTCTAATTTTATTTCAAATTTGGGACTTACTATAAATTGTTCCAAAACATATACAATGAATTGCGGGATTGGGTCAAATAAGAGCATTTAAACATTAGACATAGATGGAAGACCGATAGAGTGCACTAAAACAATCTCATACTTAGGGACACTATTTGATAGGACAGGATTATGGTCTGAAGCAGTTAAAACTAGACGCATGCTGCTTGCCAAGGCGTTAGAAGCCCTATCAAATTTCAGCCATAAACTAGGAAGGTACCCTCCGGCAGAACTACTACATATTTATAGGGCAAAATGCGTGGCTATAGCTAACTATGGAGCAGGAACATGGGGCTACGCAGACGTGAAAACTCTCCAGACAGCTGAAAACATTTTTCTTAAGTTTCTCCTGGCCCTACCAGAAAGTACCTCAAAATATATTTGTCACCTGGAATTGGGTATGCCATAAGTGGAGGACACGATCAAGATTCAGCCAGTCCTTGTCTGGCATAGAATCTGAACGTCAGATGAAACCGGTTTTAATCGCTACATATTGTCGGATGTGCTGGGGTCTGATGTTGTTAAACATATAAAATGGCTGGAATATGTGAAAATGTTTCTTACAAAATTAGGACATCCGTAATATTTCACAGAGCCTCTTTCCATGTGCAGTGTACCTAGAAAAGCCCTTAAAATTAGCTGTATGGGCCTATTAGGAGAAATTAGAGCCGCTTATAAAATGAGAAAGCCCATGGTACAAACCCATCATTTAACTTAAGTGGAGGAGTGTGGCTCACTGGTTAGAAGTGGCAGACTCTGAAGCAGAGATCAGGCCCGTGACCAGGGTTCAATTCCCGACCCGGCAGGGTCTTGGGCTCAATGTCCGTGGACTTGATAATTCTCGGCGCCTAAATTAATTATGGGTCCCAGGCTGCAACTCTGGGCAATAGCTTGCTTAATCCTCACAACAGCCCCAACAACACTGGGATGCCTGGCTTCACTTTGGGGGTGCCCAGGAGGGGCATCTCACAGGGAGAGCCAGGAAGGGTTCCACAGCGTTATACAGCGCCGGGACGCCCCGTTGCTGGGGCAGCTGTGCGCTTTACAAGTATATTACACTTACATTTACTTTGGTGACTCCAGCAATCCAGCCGTATATACTACTAATAGATGGAGATTTTGACCGTTTTCTCCTGACACGTTTTAGATTGGATATTTTGTATAGATCCCGAAGTTTCCCTGCAGTAAATGATTGGTCGAGAGTTTTGTGTAAGTGCCCATGCAAAGATTTTTCTGTACAATCAACTTTCCATTTCATGTTTTTCTGTAAATTTTATGAGACATCAAGAAAGAGATGGATTATTCGGTGTTAAAGAAACTAGGTTTGAGACATGTCTGACCCGTATTTTTAGCTTTGCAATTTTTAGAAAATGAATTTGTTAATGCATTTGTTATTGCATTTCTTAAAAATGTTTTTAACCTTTGGAAATCTGTGAAAATGTGACTGGCAGGTGTGTATTTTGTTGGCTGAGAAATCATTCTTTTAATTATGTACATTGATGTGCTTTTATGGTTATTGCCACTGTAACCGAATAAAGATATTTTGATTTGATTTGATTTGACAGCCGGATCACGCGGCTGGATTACACTGAGGGTGCTTCTTCCAGGATGGGGTGACATGTCACAGCAGGGTCTCACAGCTGCGACGTTGCAGCTTACCAGAACTACTGGAACAGAGGAAGGAGGGTTTACACTAACACCAGGAGTGGACCGCTCCCTGCGAGCATTCTTCCGTGGGAACATTAGTTAATTATACTAACTATAATCAACGATAATCTGTATTTTAAATAGTGCCTCTTACTTGAGATCTGTCTTTTCTAAGCACTGTAAATAAGAGATGTTGCACTTGCAATTGCCACATTTAGGGCACAAAAACTTGTTTTTTTCTTAAAGTGTTAATGTGTAGAATTAACAGCACAGTTTAGAGGAGAACATTGTTTTACAATTATTTATTGTGCATGACAATGTGAGTAAGGAGTGCTAATTGTCTCACTCATAGTTTTGGAGTGACTAAGGGTTCACTGGTGTTATATTAAGTTATTTATATAAGCACACTGTTGGCTATGCTTCTTGACTCTGCCCTACAGCACCTGTTTGCCAAAAAAGTGACATATAATATACACCCTAAAAATAACATAAAAAGGTAAGGGACAGGGTTAACAACACTTTGCATCTGGTTTTGGTCACAGAAGTGATGCAAACCGGTGAAAAATGCTAAACTGGAATTTAGCATCACTATAATAAACCAAAGTTGTGCCACTCCTTTGCATTACGCTGGCGTTCCATGGGTAGTATATATGCATTCCCATGCCATCACCCATGGGTTTTGCAAACTCCTATCTACTAGTATTGGTCAACAGGGATACTTCCTCCTCAGGCAGGTATTACATTAGAGAAAATGTTTCCAGCTCTGTACGGTACAGCACACATACAAACTTGGAACAGTATTATGCCATGACTTAGCATTGCCGTATGCTCTGGAAAGGTACCCATCCAGTACAGAACCTATGCTAGATATTACATAGATACACATACACTGTGGTGCAGGGGTGTGTGCATGGTGCAAAGCTGCCAAAAGTGCACCAGAGTAGGGTGAGAGGCAGAAACAGCACCATATATTCATTATGACGCTGTTCTGTTCTCTCTCTTTGATGCAACAGAGCCTCTAACTATGGTTGCCACTCTGTGTCACTTTGTAAATTTGCCCTGAGGTTTAGCTGAGTCATTTGCATGTAACCTAGTGCTAGTTAGTGGTATAACATTCACATATGGTAATGGGACAGGTTGTTCAATACTGTACTGTTGCCACATGCCATTTCTTGTAATGTGTTTATGCTGGTGTGTTAAAAAGGCAAACAGCAGGGAATCGAATAGTCAGACCTGCACGACCTAAAAACATATTCCAGCCACAAATGTCCATACTCCTACTTTCCATGTGAGTTTATGGCTCTGGTCACCGATCATGTATGCTAGATGCTGTCTGCTCTAAACATATAATTTTATAATAAACTGATTAAACAAACGTAGCCCTTGGTTCCAATTCGTGCTTTGCACTATTTTAATAAAATTTAAAAAAAACAGTTTTTTTTAAAAGACCCCAAAGAAGCACAAAAATGTGGAGTCTAAACGTGACCAAGCTTTCCAGTTGGTTTAAGGGCAATCCCACACCTGGTGAATGAACGTAGGCAATGTACGACGGTAGGTAGCTGCAACCTGGTAACCCTCCTGAGTGTGAGGGTGGCGAACGTACCAAGACTTCCGTTATCCCTTCTAGTGGAAACGTGCCCAGGATGAACTCAAGAAATGTTTTCAATAACTTTCAGACAATTATCCTGTATGTTCTCTTCAATAAATGTATTTTAGTCTTCAACAATGATTATATCCATCATGTTTTTCATATGGTATGCCCTATGCATTTCGGGCTGTGTCCTTCTTCAGGGGCATTATTTTGCTTCCTATCCACTACTCCATGGTTTATCGAGGAAGGTATATAGTTTCCACTAGAAGGGATAACGTGAGTCTAAACATAACCTCACCGGACTGAGTAATTCAGGGGCAGAGAACTCCACCGCTTAGCTCCCCTCACCAAGAGAGCAGCGCCTCCTGTTCTTACTTTGTGGCACTGCCCGGCTTCAAGGAGGCTCTCTGAGCAGGAGTGTGGTGAAACTTTACAGGAGGATGCAAAGTGGCAGTGACAGCTGCATACTGTTGACTTATAGGGTCTGATTCAGGGTTTGGCAGATGGAGTTATCTTCATGTGGTCGGCAGAGGACAATACCTCGCCACCCTGAGGGACCTCTGACCACCAGATTTAGAGTTGGCCACCTCCAGACAACTCTTTACATTGGTAGGAACTGCCATCATAGCAGTACCTGTCACTTTAGTAAGTTTCAAGGACGGTATTGACAACCGTGATGATGGCCAACAAACTTTCCTAAAGTTTTTTGTTTTTCAAAAACAAACTCCTGAATTTGGAGCTTTAAAAAAAATAATAATAATTGCTTCTATGCCTTGGCAGTTATTTTCCAAGGTGTGGAGGTCATTTTGTTTCTTTCGGGTGTAAATTCCTGTCTCTGATGCCGCTAATCTGTCGAGCAATGATAGGAAGTATTAGATTGATGGATCCAATGGAAGCTCCATCAACGCAATACTGAGGGTCTGATTACGAGTTTGGCAGTGCATCGCTGGGTCCGCCACGCCACGCCAACAAACCACCAACCTCGTGGTCGGGCCTCTCGCCAGATTACGAGTATTTCTTGTGTCTGGGGGTCTTTTTTTTTTTACTTTTCCACAGCGGTGCCTCTAATAATGGGCACCACAATAATAATGCAAAAAAACAGTTCCGGCACGGCATGGCATGCAAAGGCCATGCCATGCAGGAACTGGTGTGCATGCACCCAGCGGGGCACATGTTGTGCCCCCTGTGTGCATCTACATGGCATGAGGCACCAGGGAGCCCTGTAGGGCCCCCTATGCTTCCTCTCCGTCACTGTTTTCATGGCAAACCCGTGGTGGAGAAAAAACTCGTAATATGCTTGGTGGGAACACGGCAGTCCTGCAAAGCATATTGCAGCTTCTGGATTACCGCAACGCCGCCAGGGAATGGCGGTTTCTTGGCAGCTGCGGCGGGGCAATTGCGGTCCCACTGCCCTAATTATAATAGGGTGGTTGGAAGACTGCCACCACCGCGCCCCCACGAGTCTGGCTGTCCATGGACTGCCAGACACGTAATTACGCCCTTCCTGCCTACCCAACTCTTACTGAGGTGGGAGGACTGTCATTTCGGCAAACAGTGCACTTCATTATTTGTACCCTGTCTGCTAAACTGTAAATCAGGCGCATAGTATGTCAAGGCTCTTGTGTACTTGAAACCCTTTTCAAAAACATCTGCATGGCATCATTTTATAATTTTACTTGAGAGTACATCTCTTTTCAAAGGCTGGTTATGAAATATGCAGAGAAGGAACATCTGGAAGAAGTAGCAAACAACCACAAACTTGCACGTTTGAGGGTATACATAAGCATCTAACGTGTAGTTTCTGAACCAGAAAAAGCCTGAGACGTGTATACTTTCAAAGACAAGAACATGTTTTCCAATGGAGGAACAAACATGAAACATAGCACATGCAAATGTACTTTTGAATCAAACCTTTTCATTCAAAAATGGTCAAATGTTAACTTTCTAAATGTACACATCTGAATGAATGAATGAATGAAAAGGGATTTGTATGAGCGCAACTTAACCCGAAGGCATCAAGGCGCATAAGATGGAAAATATACAACTGAGTGGTTAGAGGCAGGTGGAGGGAGCAAATGTTACAGGTAGGATTCTGCGAATAGCCACGTTTTTAAATTCTTCCGGAAAAGGGCAAGAGTTGGCTGGCCCTTAAGATCAGCGGGGAGAGCGTTCCACAGTTTCGGGGCGAGGGAGAAAAAGGCTCTCCCTGCCCATCTGGCCTTCAGGGTCCAGGGGGTCGCCAGCAGGTTTTTGTGAGCCGATCTCAGGGACCTGCCCGGGTTGTAGAAGGATACGAGAGAACCAATGTCCTCGGCACCCAGGCCGTGTAAGGCACGATAGGTCAGAACCAGAACCTTAAAGATAATTCTGGCCTGGACCGGTAACAAGTGAAGAGTTTTTCTGATTTCTGTAACAGAGGCGCACCTAGGGGCATTCACCACGAACCTGGCTGCAGCGTTCTGAATGAACTGAAGGCGCTGAATAAGCTTTTTGCAAATGCCAAGATAAAGGGCATTGCAATAGTCCAGGCGAGGTGAGATGAGGGCTACTGCTACCTGTTTCCGAGCCTCAGGGGAGAGGAAGTGAACAAGTTTCCTGAGGATTCTTAGAACTCCGCAGCAGGTCGAAACTGTTTTATTCACTTGTTTATCAAATGCCAGTGTGGTGTCAAAGGTGACCCCCAAATTTCTGGAGGCCAGGGACGGTTTGGGACAGGTTCCAAGGGAGGGAGGCCACCAGTCATCCAACCATAGATCTTGTTTGGCACCAAAGATAAGAATCTCTGTCTTTCCCCATTAAGCTTGAGGAAGTTTGAAGACATCCAACCTGCCACGGCTTCCATGCATTTCTTAAAGTTAAGGGCCGTGGACTCCACAGAATGAGATAGGGAGACCATTATCTGTGTGTCGTCGGCCTACAAAAGGGCTTCCAATCCATAAGATCTGACAAGCCTTGCAAGTGGGGCCACATATATGTTGAACAGAGTAGGGCTCAAAGATGAGCCCTGCGGGACCCCACAATGCAAAGGCTTGGCAGAGGAAAGGAAGTTACCCAGCTGGACCTGTTGGGCATGATGGTTAAGGAAGGATGTCAAGAGACCGAGAGCTGGTCCTTCGACTCCCATCTCACCGAGCCGCCTGGATAAGATGGAAGGGGACAGGGTGTCAAAAGCGGCTGTAAGGTCGAGCAGGATCAAGATGGTAGAATGACCTCTGTTGACCTTAGCGCGGATGTTGTTGACCACCACTGTGAGTGCAGACTCGGTGCTGTGCGCCTTTCGAAAGCCATGCTGTGAAGAATCAAGCAGACTAGCATTGTCAAGAAAGGCGCTGAGGTGGAAGTTGAGGTGGGCCTCAAGCATTTTGGCTGGGGCAGGGAGAAGGGATATTGGGCGGAAGTTTTTAAGAGTACCAGGATCCAACAATGGTTTTTTTAATAAAGGTTTTACAATAGCCAGCTTCCATGATGCAGGGAAGGTGCCAATAGAAATTGCCATATTCAACTTCCAGGTAAGGGGGAAGGAGGACATCCCTGCAGTCTTTCAATATTTTGAGAGGGCAGGGGTCTAGGGGGAGCCTGATTTAAGTTTATTAAGAAGAACATTCAAGTCTTCATGGGTAAGGAGGGGAAAATTGGACAAATGTTCTGGGGATACCGAGGTCAGGACGGGGCGGGGCGGTGGATCCGACGGCGGGGCAGAGTCATGGGTAGAGTTAAGGGCTTCTAAAGCAGAGTGAATATCCACGATCTTGGTGTGAAAGAACGTGGAAATCCGATAACAGAGTTCTTGGGAGGGGACAGTGGGGTCAGGGGAAGGGGTGAGGGATAAGGAGTCCACAATTTTAGAAAGATCTCTTGAAGAACTGAGGGAAGTAGTCAGGTCAGTGAAATAGGATTGTTTAGCCACTTGAATAGCGGCCTTATAACCTGTTATGAGACTTTTATGTTTGATCCTTTCATCGGGGTCAAGGTGAGCTCTCCAGAGTCTTTCTTGTCTCCTACATTCCTGCCTACGTGATCTAAGGGAGTCAGAGAACCGGGGGCGGACGGGCGTTTCCTGGCGCAGTAATGAGGGTTTACAGGAGCAAGAGTATTGACTGCTTCAGAAATTATGTTAATAAGTTCCTGCGCTGCAGTATCCGTATCGACTTTGGAAGAAGAGGCGAAGTTGGCAATGAAGGGGCTAAGGGTTACATTGTTAAGGCCTCTAAAGTTCCTTTTGAGGATCCATGCGTTATGTTTCTTTGGAGGCAGATCCCGTTGCGCGGGAGCAAACTCAAAGGGAACAGCATTATGATCAGACCATGAGAGGGGAATGGGGATGCCTACAACCAATCTGGGG
This sequence comes from Lissotriton vulgaris, assembly GCF_964263255.1. NCBI lineage: Eukaryota > Metazoa > Chordata > Amphibia > Caudata > Salamandridae > Lissotriton > Lissotriton vulgaris. The sequence continues at coordinate 105,647,889 of NC_141693.1, read as the reverse complement.
TCATTGGTGAAGACCCCATCCAACGTGTGGCCTGCTGAGTGGGTGAATACTTCTTATGCTTCCAAGAAAGTCAGAAATATATTCCAAATGTAAGAGTAACCCTAGAAAGCAAATTTCTAACAAAATAATTAGGAACTGGATGTTGCCTTCATAATATATATTTATTGTGCCTATGTCAATTTAGGTATACAAAACATCTGTGAACGGAATCTCTGTAAGCAAGATAGGCAGAGACTGCCCAGTTCCTTAATTTTGAAGGCCAAAATGTGCATCTGAAACATGCAGAGTTGACTGCAGGAACAATGTTTTTTTCTTCTAATGCTGCTCAGAATCCACCCACAGAACATATTGACGCTTGCGCTCAAAACTGTGCATACATAGGCTCTGTGGGTCGAATTAGACTTTTCACAACTTGGAGGAGGGCTGCTGGGTCTGTGTGCAATTGTCAGGGCCCCTAGCTGCCTCTGCAAAATGCATTTCATACCACGCACGCAAGCCTGGTCTTTCATGATATATTCACGACAGATAACGGCAGCCGCCTCTAGGTGGTGCTATATGCTGGAGCTACCCACGAAAGTTTTCCTGAACATTGTTTCTGTTATGAAGGAGCTCTTCCGGCTGCAGGAAAACCCAAGAGGGACTGGTAAAAAGTTTATGACTCATGATCCGCCAAAGGTTTCCGAAAGTCCTTCTTATTCACTAAACCATTTTCCTGATCAGCACTAAGACAAATCAGGCAAAATTAAATTTTGCATACACAGAAATTCACAAGACTCATATCTGCCAAGGTTTCAGATTGTTATGTGTGACATTTTTATAATTTCAGTGTAATTATGAGTGACATATCAACCACAGTGAGGGACACTTGCTCGGGAGCAAAATCAAGCAATGAAGACAAGGGTAACATACAAGTATCAGAAATTACACCCATTTGAGCAACAAGAAACTAAGAAAATCTTAAAACTGCAGCAAATCACAGAAATAGAAGGGCACTAACCTAGTGCCCTTTAAAATGATCATAGTTTTGGGAATATGCAATGCATCATTGGTACATTCAAGAGCTTTCAACAGGGATATGTAACCCCTCTCTGTGCGAAATCACTGTGGTAGTGTTCGTGTTATAATACTTTTTCTCTAGTAGTGACAACACTACAGTGCTGCACCTAGGTGGAGACAAAATAACAAAAATAATGCATCTGCAGAAGTCTTTGAGAGAAGTATCTCTGTCTGCTCAGTCGGTTGCATACTCTCTCACGTACTGCACAGTATCGAAGTGAGTCTGTCCCCAGTCACGAGTGGTGAAAGGACCTCTGAATGCAAAACTGGTCACTGGTCTGGAATGCATATTTGTTTTTTGTGCATTAATGGAAAGTTTTTCTCTGAATTAACGATGCTTGGTTTGTTTCTGTTAAACAATTGCTTTCATTAGATTTGTAGTTCCATGCTAGGCGCAAATAGATTTTGGACACGCACAGTGAGTGGTGTGAGATACAGGTGAGATAAAAGAGATACCTCAGAAAAACGAGGATAATCTACATTACATTTAGCTTTATAAAGGGCTAAATTACAGAAGAAGAAGATTATTTTCTGCTCTCTAATGACACTAAAATGAGGCCGATATGTGTCGGTGATCTCCCTTTCCAAGATAGGCAACTTGTTTTTAAGTAAACTAAAAAGTTGTCCTGGGTGACAATTTAATTATCCCGGAGTAATTGTCATAATTTAGTTAAGTTTGTGTTACAAAATGATGTTAAATTACCGAGATTAGCAGTTGCTCCACACAGATAATTTTGTACCGTTTGGTTATTTTTTTAATTAATCAGCATTTCAGGTATATTTTTTACCTGAGCAGACCATTTTATTGCAAGATGTACTATTCAGGCATTTTTTTTTTATGCCAGTGGCATTTCCGAGTTTAGGTAATTTTTGAGTGAAAAACAACAAATCTGAATGGCGGCAGAGTTTTGAATGTGAGCAATCAGAAATCATTCGGGTATTTTCTTCAGTGCGAGATGGATCTCACGTAAGTGCGTGTGATTTCACTAATTATTCAGTAATTTCACATGACTACCCATGATTACACAAGTTACACCCACCACTTCTAAAAAGAAACTGACATCATCACTTTCAAAAGCAAGAACATACTCTAAGTTCCTGCTACCCGACAGGAGCCGGACTGTGAACCAAAACCGTCCTTGGCAACCCCCCCCCCCCCCCTCCTTCCTCGCGGGCCCCCACACGTGTGTGGCACACCAGGGGATTGCCCAGTGCCCGCTACGACCAGTCCGGCCCTGCTAACCGGCGGCATTTCATGGCCCAATCAGGGACTGTGAAAACAACTTCTGGTGGAAAAACCACTAGTATACCAAACGCACAACAGGATATAAAGTATGTCAATATAAATGCATTTATATTGATATACTTTATATCCTGTTGTGCGTTTGGTATACTAGTGGTTTTTCCACCAGAGGTTGTTTTCTCAATTAGGCTGGCTGCCTTTTAACCAAACAGCACGCATACTTTTTTGAAGCAGTTTAACACACGGAGTACTTAGTACCTAGGAGGGTGTGCGCAGGCAATTTCCCTGTTCGTTCCAATCAGGGACTGTACCATACTTTGGCTGGGGTAAGACCTGGTCCCCCAGTCCACCATGCACATGAGGGACGGGGCCAGCATCAAGAGGTTAAAAGCGCATCACCAGACCCACAGTGCAGGACACATGTGGGAAGTACCCAGGCATGCGCCCGGTGAAGATTGGGCAAAGACGGGCCTGTATTTGCCCGTCATTGCCCAGAAGAGGCCAGGCTAGGCCCATTCTCTTTAGCCAAGTTGCTGGCCATTGTTATGGCAGGGTATGCCCAGACGTGGGTCCCTTGCTCATTTTGCCACTGGATTCAAGCTAGCCTGGCTGATGAGGAGTGTAACCCCGAAACCGGTCCCAGGATGCTTGTTTCCGGTTCAGGGAAGACCTGGCTTTGCAGTTTGGGCTGGACTGTTCCCATGAGGCACAGGGTCAAGACTGATTTGCATATAGCTCGGTCTGAACTGAGGTGGCAAAGTGAGCTGAAGAATGGTGATGGATTCAACCCAGATCTGTGACTGGTGGTGAGTGTCAAAAAAGTTTCAGCGCTCTGTCCATCATCTCCTTGTGTTTGCATTGTTATCAATTGTGACATGGTTGATCTTTCTGGGATTAGTTTTGTCTGCAGTCAGAAAAGTGTTGACATCGAGGAGTCCATCAACCATTGTCTAAGGGTGATCACTTCACTTGGTTTGTTCTGTAACAAGGAGTCTGCCTTAGCAACCACTGTAATCTGCATCAAATTCACAGCACTAACGCTGTATTCCGGCTATTCATTTAAACGTAAATCTCCAACCCTGCTTAATTGTAATTAAGTGTAATTATGGGGAAAAGGAAAAATCTGGATAATGATAGCGGCCAAAAGGGGAAGTTAGCCAAAACATCCGCAAGCGGCAACAGTACATTAGAAGCCATAACTGTCTTAATAGAAGAGGTGGAGGGCATATTAGGCGATGAATCAGAGTGGAATAAGAGATTGGAAGCTAAACCTAAAATAACACACTATTTCAAGGAAAAGAATAAGAAAGCTATCCCTGTAAGCGATCATGTCACAAGCCAAGTTTCTACCAATATTGATCTGTCCACTAAATCAAAGTCGTAGTTTCTCCTCACCCATTACTGTAACAACCCAATCCCCCTTGGATCCAGGAAGTCAAGAACCAATTGAAGTGCCAATTGTAATCAGCATCACTTGTACAAATCCTTACGCTCCACGTATGCTGGAAAAGGGTGAAAACCAACTGGCACCTTCATCAACGTAGGCTTTTGCGATTCCTAAATAGCGATTTTTAAGGAATCTCTATTTAGGAATCGCAAAAGCCTATGCATGTAGGAATCGCTATAGAAATAGCGATTCCTAAACATTCCTTAATTGCTACTCGCAAATTGCTAGTCGCAATTAAGGAATGCTGGCCCATTCATTCCTATGGGCCTGCAGGCCCATAGGAATGAATGGGAGATTGCGTGAGCAATTTGCGAGTACCAGTAGGTACTCGCAAATTGCTCATGAAATTTCAAGGGTGCAAGGGTGTCAAAATAACACCCTGTTGCACCCCTGAAATTGATCTCTGCACGTATGTTGCACACACACATACCCTAAGCACATGTGTGTGCACAACATGAAACTTTGAAAAATGCACAAAAGTGCATTTTCAAAGTTTTTGCAAATTACTATGAAGCTTAACTTCATGGTAATTTGCTACTCCTATTAGCGAAATCGCAATTTTTTTTACTTTCATGCATTGCATTTAAGGAATCTCAATTTGGGATTCCTTAAAGGAAATCACAATTTAAGGAATCGATGCATCCCAAATGCAAAAATACTGGTGGCAAAGGGGCGGATTCTGAGAATCTGCCCGTTTGCAACCAGTATTTGGTTTGATGCATTTGGGCCCCTTGACTTTAAAACGTATGATCCAGCTAAGGATAAGGGTATGGAAATGGGGTGGCCCTAGCTCAGATTGCTTCCATGAAGGAAGACCTGAAAGTCATGACAGGCCGTGCAATCGCTCAGCTCCTTGATAGAGGGCTTCCAAAAATCCAATATAGAGCTATTAAGAAAGCAAGAACAGTTTCCAGATGTAAAAAGAGTGGCCAACCAAGACCATGCGCATAGCAGCTGTATGGATGCTCCTCAAAGTTTAATGGAGCGGATGGGAACAAATCACTTGGTATTTCTTTCTCTGCACAAATCTCAGTCATCCTATTCCTATCAAGGTGAAGGAGAACAAATACTGAGTAACATAGGCATAGAAACTGGCAGTACGCAGCAACAAAGACCAAGAGAGGGCAACAACATATCCGCTACTGTGTTAATGTCTACGGACTACCCCTCAAATTCTTGGCACCAGTAGTTTTCCAAATCTGGACTTACCCCATAATGTACTGTCACTTTTCGCAAAAGGCAGGTCATATATTCTGCCATTAAATCCACAGGAAGGAATAGTTTACATGACAGGGCTCCCTAGATTAGCTCTCGACCAGAGAGAATAACCAGACTCCGTAATTAATGAGATCGCCCATTAGATTAATCACTAATGCAATTGCCTTTCATGTTCATTCAGCCCAATGTTTAACTAATAATCTGTGCTTTTAATGACAATATAAAATTGATCATAAGCTGTCAGGCTTTTGGCAATGGACACTGGCTCTTTCCCACCCCTTGGCTCAGCAATTCAGGTTAAAACAGCGCCAGACTTTATAACTGGTGTTAATGATTGCTCTTTAATTCACAACAATAGGATCTCACATATACTGCCAGACACAGCTTAACATATGGATTCCACTGCAAGTACAATTAGCTCCAGTCCAAAAACCTGATAATTGGGCTTGACCACAAGGTGCCACTGGAAGTGGTGTTGTGTGGTTCCCACAAATCTATATAGGATCTGCGCATTTACACAACATAAACTAAGGGATCGGTGCCTAGACTGCTTCCAGACACCCCCAAAGGATATTTTAGTCTGTAGACCAACTAGCTCACAGTGCCACTATCAGCCCCACAACATTACCAAGGAGTGAATAGTTTCTGGCAACTATTGAACATGACAACCCTGACCACTCAGGGATCGTGGAAACAGTGCACTACTTTTCGTTCAGTCACTCGTGTTCACTCGTTCTCAGAGAGATACACAGAATAAACAGAAGGTATTTTTTGGATAATCATTTAATGAACCAGCATCATTCTAGTATAAAATACGTGTGCTGCAAGAACCCTTAGACAGTAAATGATATATATACGATTATAAGCACCAACAGAGTAAATAAAAGGTAGAATTCTACCATGGTGCTAAAACAGTGAATATATGCAGGCATATAGATACATGGTAGAAATCATGAGAACTCCTAATATGCATAACCCTAACTAAATGTACCTAAGTGTACCTAGCATGTATGTAGGTGTGAAGCCAAGAAGCCCCCTAGGAAAGAGCCAACCCCATTACCTGATGGGAGCGAATGAAAGACCCCATCTTGGTCTCGAGTTGGACGCCCAGCGAGGGATGTCAGAACTCAGCGTGCTGGAGTGTCTGGTGCAGGGCCATCAGCGTCTCGTGTCAGCATGGAAGCTCCTCCTCTGGTTTTCCTAGTAAAGATGTGGTGCTTATATACCCAAAAGGTGCCCTCAGAGGGTCTACCTGGAATGGAACTGTGGGCCTGTCATTCAAGAATGACGATAGCGGTGACTTTTGTACAGAGTTATTATACAGAAGATGGTAATCCTGCTGTGATACTAAGAATCCTCATGCAAAATAAATGAGGCTAGTTTTGGAAGAAAATCACACATTTATTCTCCACATAACAAGGTAAAAAGTCAGCGCCAGCACCGTTATGTAGAACAAGGTAGGACAAATGTAGGTGAATGGTCGTGTATCTACTGCCCCTGTATTGGGGTACATTAAGGTTCATAACAGTGGTTGGCATGCAAGACTTTGGGAAGCAAACTTTCACAGATCATTGCCAATGCACAATCAGTATCTCTTCATCGTTGAAAGACATTAAAGGACTGTGCACTAATCCTAAGAGCAACACCACTTCTGATAAGTCAAGCAGCTCATAATAGCTATTAAATCTGGAGCTCCAGCATCTTATTGTTCTAATGAAAATCAAGAGGCTTCTCCTCCCCATCTCCTGGATTCTGATAAAGTAGTGTGGAAGATTCTTTCATGGAATTTAGCCAGACTAAAGCAAAAACGAATGGAACCCGACTGCGTCTGCTTATCTCGCTTTTATTCAGGAGATAGGCCGTCCTGTTGGGGGTTAATTAGTTTAGGTGAAAAACGAATTGAAATGTAAAATCCCCATACTCAATGGGACCACTCCTAACCTTCTTGGTCTTAAAATATATAAAGATAACACCTGCCTTTATCTTTTTAATGTTTATAATAGGCATACAGGTAAGAATAAGGAATCTTATATCTTAACACTCAATCAGGTAAGTTCCATGTCCCATGAAGCCCGTATAATAGTGGCAGGTGACTTCAATATAACAATAGAACCACTGGATTGATGTGTTTCGACCTTATCAGGAAGACGATTTATGGAATATTCCAAGAATAGGTATCTCCCAAGTAAAGAGATGCTTAACTTTGACAGTACAGCTTTTTGGTCTTACATTAAGAACAGGGTTAAGAGCCTAAAATGGGAGATCCCTATCAGATAAGAGGGTGCCATGACCTATAAACATGAGAATAGCTCTAGTAGAATTGATTGCATATTTCTCTCCCAGCATTTATGGGCTTATATGGTCGACATGACCGTACTTGAAAGGGGAGACAGCGACAACAACACCCTGAAATTGGAGCTCATTGGGCTATTCAAATTTTGTCTGGAATGAACAAAGCCTAGTGTTTTGGATAATGCAGTCCGCTCTAACTATACAAAAGGCTTTAAAACTGGAGGATGCCCAGGCTCATCCTGAAATCCCGGAACAGGTCTACATTGGTGTAGGCATTGACAAGGAGAACATTAACAACTTGTTTGAAGAGAGTGCAGTACCTAGTTAAATTATAAAAGTTCATAAGAATTTGTGTTGATGAGGGAACTGCTTACTGGAGAACATAGGAAACCACCAAAGGATTGCCCAAAACAGCATCTATGGTACAGTGCCAAGAGTAGGACAGTGAAAGTTCATCTCCTAGGTTACATAAAAGCAGGAGAACAAAGTTGTGTTACAGAAGCTCGAAAGATTTACAAGGCTGAGCAAAACCAAGCCCGATGTGTCTGGGAAACAAATGTCTGTGCAGATTTGACTTGTGCAGCAAAGTTTGGGGAATCAAAAGCATTTTGGTCTATTCTGGCGCATGGCAATTGCTCTGCAGCTACCCCTGTAGCTTTCCACATTCAACCACGCAAATGGGTTAACTAAATATTCCTCAGAGCTATACACCACACAGGTTACCAGTGATCAAGATACCAAGACCAGTGGAATTGTTTCTACTATTAGCCTATCAGCCTAATAGATTGGCTCCCATAGATTTTCTGTTGACAGGTCCTGGGAAAATAGTCAGATTTGGCATTGACAAACATCATATTCACCAAACTGCAAGCGGGCTTTTGCCCCAAAGGAAGTACTTAAGGTCAAATCTTTAGGTTTAACTTTATCTATTGGAAAACAGTTTTACTTGGAAAATGCCACTAATATGTCATATTTGTTGACCTTAAGTCAGTCTTCGATATGGGTCTATGACCTAAACTGTGGGACGTTCTTGGCAACATGAGAGTTCCAACTAATATTTCAGAAATCTTAATAAAGATCCATGAGAAAAATCAAGTGCAGGGGAGAAAGGGGAGGGACGGGGAACAAACAGAAGCTTTTAAACTAGAGAAGGGAGATCAGCAAGGCTGTGTTTTAGCACCGACTCTCTTCTCTCCATTTGTAAATGACCTGGCGGAAACCTTAGATTTTCTAAATAATGATGCTCCCAGGATTACTGCAGTAAAATATCCGATGCTATTATTCGCGGATGACACCCTCCTTATTTCAAAGACCCCAAGAGGCCTCCATCCAAATTTGAACAACTTTCTGAAGTTCTGTACTGACCGGGGTTTGGAGTTGAATATAAATAAGACTAAATATATGGTGTTCAACCCTACACATCAACTAGACCAAGAATAATTGCCAATAATACACCCTTAGAGCAGGGGATGGCAATGAAGCTGAAAACAACAAGCGTAGCACCTGCATTAGAGGAATACAAGATTAGGTCAAAAAATGCTGCTCTATTTGGTGAGAACTCTGGAGCTACACAGCTGTCAATGAGTTATCAGGTGTAGAGAACAGGTTTCTCAAACATTTAACGAATCTCCCATAGAGTTCTCCAACTCCTCCATTAATGCAAGACACAGGTTTATAACCCCTCTCATTTACTATTCAGTCGAGAGCATTATTATTTTGGGACAGGATATGGACAACACCAGAACTCAAACCTTAAAGAGCCCCCCTCAGAGAGATTTTAAAAGCAGCTGGGCATCTGAGAATTCCTTGGCTGTCCTATGTGAGGAAAACATTTCAGTCTCTAAGCCTTGCGAATCCGAGACTGTCCAGATGACTCCATTGGACACCAAGGCAATTGATGAAAGACTGGAGCATAGAATATTTCTGGGGAGAAACAGTCAAAGACTGCAAATCAGGTATCCTGACAGATCAATTCTTGGACCATAAGATTGTTCCTCTCTAAACACCTTCTCTAGATGTCACCCAAGGTTCGCTCCCCAGACAGATATACTTAATGTTCAGGTATGGGACTCTGCAAATATCTGCCCCGGTTGTGGCAATGCTCCCGAATCATTAGAACATCCTTTTTTTTTTCTTTGAGGCCTATACATTGTCAAGAAGAAAGTGGATCATTCCATTATGTCATTTATTAGGCATAAGGTCTCTCATCCAGCTTTGAGAATATTGAAAACTGATACATGGGAGGTGATTGTTGTCAGCCTAGCTACATTTTTACACGCTGCGCGGATAATCCACAGTTGGCAGAAGCAACATCACTTGGGAAATCATTTGTGGTTAATCCAAAACCATTTGGTATTTTTGAAGAACTATCCGGAAACAGCGTACAGTGATCCAGTTACTACAAAAGTTTACTTCTTCTGGCTTTCATAAAGGTTGCTGCTAATATTATATTTTTATTAGTTTTTATTCAATATAGTATGGAATGCTTTTCTGCAGAAATTTAAAATATGAATGATTGTGTACAGCTAGGTTGTGGTAAAACTGATTTTATTACAATGTTGTGGCTGATTGTATGATAATGTATATGGATTTTACATTCTTTGAACTGCTGCATTCACAATAAATGTGCTAATTTTATGCGTGTTTTATGGATTTTATTCTGTAATAAACAGCTACTGCTCCTACTGCATTTATTATGTTAAAACGTATATCATATATAGAAAAGAAATAAACTGATTCACCAGCAACATGTGTAAAATGTTTGACAAAGGATACGCAGTGCACATAATTTACTACAAAATGCAAATACAGACAGGATTTTGCACCCACCATCTTTGCACAAATATCGAAAGATTGAAAGCATGACTAAATTCAGGAAAACCCATGTGCAGGCATTTTATTTGGGTCAGTGGTGGCTTTAGGGAGATGTAACATGACAAGCTCACAGCACTGCATTTTGAAACGTCTAAAGTGGTTAAAGGCACCTGCTGCAAAGTTCCTTGTGTGCACAGCAATTTTCAAGCAATAATAAAAATGTCAAGATAAGTCTGGTGATTAATGTACTTGTTCCAGAGGTTTCAGTTTTGTCGTGAAGTAGCACAGTGGGATAATGTGCCTCCTGCAAAGCACTACGTGTAACACACAGATCACAGAATTGTATTTTATCCAGATAGCTAAATGGGTTACTGCTTTTGCCACAGATGTCCTTTTGTTACTTGCAGTTCATAAGTTGTACTCCTCAGTGGCGGTTTCTCCGCTGTGAGCCACACTAAACATGAAAAATAAAATGTCAATGAAATAATTTCACTGTCATTCTATTTTTCACTCTGGAGCGCCGTAGCCGCCAGCCTGGCCCCAAGTCAGGAGAATTGGGGGCGTGTCCTCTACTGCCGATTGGCAGCAGAGACTGGAGTAGTGGCTTGATTGTACACTTCAAAGTGCGCATGACATTTTGGCCATCTGTCTTGTATTGGCCAGAGTGACATGCGCACTTTGAACCTCTCCACCCAGCTGACTTAGACAGCTGGTTGGAGAACAAGCACAGGCCTCTAGGGCCTGAAGAAGTATTCAGCCAACCCAGTCCATCCATTCCAGGTGCTTCTTCCTTCCATGCTGGTCATCAGCATGTGAGCAGTGTCTGGATTGGTTAGGGGTCATCCTTCCTGCATCAGACTGCAGAGGAACACCGAGGAGGACCTGGAGCCTGTGGGTAAGCACTATATAATTTATTAGTAATGTGTAATGCTCATAAGTGTAGTGATTAAGTTAATGGTTGTTTTTTTAGGTGTTTTGGTTGCAGGGGTTGTTTTTATTTGGTCTTTTTAAGGGAGGGGTTGGTTTGTTTTTGCCTTTTGAAGGGAGGGGTTGTTTAATTATGTTTTTGGGAAGCGGGGGGACACTTTGCTCGCCCAACCTCTTTCTGAGGCTATCAGCCGCCCCTGATCATCCTACTATAGCAGCATGCAAACTGTAAAGCATGGCTTTAGTACCTTACTGTGTATCCCCATCTTTCATTATCCTACCGCTGCCGCAAATGATTTCTTTGGCTAGTAATAAATTCTTATTGGTAAGTACAAACCCAACCACTATGTTTCTTTTTAATACAGAGTTTATGTTTCTCGAGAGCAAGTCATATCATTTCTACCAATATGGACGAGATGGGACTCATACACCTCATAATCATCATTGATTTAGGTAATATTTCCTATACAGTGACTTACACACTTATATGAGTCATTGTCTCTGCTTAATATGCACATGTGTGTGTTACGTAAAGTGCTCCAACACCTTACAGTCAGATGGGTAACACTATAAAAGAAATTAAATGCATTCAAGAGAGGATATGGATAGAGGAGGGGCCCCATTGGAGGGTGGTAGTGAGGGAACAGTGGAGAAGGAGGTCATTGGGGGGAGGCGCAAACAAAGATGGTTGCATCGGGCACCACCAGTGCTATAGCCGGCCATAACTTGATTCACTGCATCGGTATCTGGGTTTAGAAGACACCCCCGCCCCAATGGACGTATTGTTGTTCTTCTGAAAAATAGTAAAAATATTTTGTTGAAAATATCGTTTTTTTCAGTGCAACAAGAGCGCTTTCGCTATCAAAATTTGTTTTTAATTTGAAAATCTGTAAAGTCGTAGTGCTGCAAAAAATGTCCCTTAATTTGCAATTCTAAAGAGCGGCACTCGTTTGCGAGAGTTGGCAGGAACAGGTTTTGCAGGGAAAAAATATATATTATGGAAACAATCTGCATTAGCATGGATTCTCAGTAATTTTGGGAAGGGCAAAACATTTTCTGGCAATTTATTGTGCAGTGATTTGGCAACCTGTGGCTACCACTGGATGCTGATTTGTTTTCGAATTTCGGCCTATTAATTTACATATTGTATTATATATCATATGAATGCCATTCCTGACCCATATTTAATGTTGTGTGATCGATAATTATACTGGCAAACCGTACGAAGTTGACACTTTTTGTATTTCCCGTATTTGCAAACGTTTGTATCTTTGCACAATCTACCGTGCTGAGGAAGGTTTCGGCAAAAGAAGATATTCGCAAGAGAATTTTGTAGAAAAATTCGCCTGCAGTAAGATTTTTGCTGTTTTATTCTCTGTGAAATGAACGCTTAGTGGGAATTTCCACGTTATTTTTAGCTTAGTATTCGAGGCTCATACATTTTACACATATTTAATCATGTATTGAAGAAATACTTTGAAGGGAAGTCTTGTAATTTCGTGCACTGCTATTTGTGCATGTTTTCCATTAAAGCAATCGTTTCAGATGATAATTGCAAATTGTGTGGTTAAAACAATCTCCACTTCCGGAGAGTGCATCTTATCCGACTAATGAGCGCGTGCGGCACGACCTTTGAACCTGCCTCAGTGCGTAGATAGACCTTTTGCCGCCCGTGGGTGTCCCTGCGTTTGCCATGTAGGAGCGGGGTGAGGAGGGTGCGGTCCTGGGTGGTGGCTGGTACAGTGCTGCCGCCCCCCAAACGCGGCCCGCCCCCCTGCCTATTTGCAAGTTCCTGTCCTCATCATCCATTTAACATGGCTTCTGTACACTGAGCAACCCCTCCCCCCTCCTGCTAGTCCACAAGCTGATGACTAATGTCTGTGTATTCACAGAATATTGCTAGAGATTTTATAAATAGGGCTCCCGGTTTTATGGTATTTATATTTTTGTCATTTACGTCTGTATTTATCCATAGTTATTTTTTGCTAATTTTACCTGTATTTATCCATATTTGTTTTAGGTTTTGTGAAAAAAGGAAGCTGAAATGTGTATATTTCTGCTTTTATTTAACCAGTTAATGTGCACCTGTGCCTGAACGCCTGACTGGTTTCAATTGTATATACACACACTCAGATGTTAAAATATGCACTTGTAAGAACATATGTACATTTTGGTATCAAGGTTGTGCACATTTACTGCTGTTTAAGGCTCTTTGCTAACATCCCTATATTTTGTAATCCCATTGCCTGTCAATCTGCACAGCTATTGGCCTGGCAGTCATGATTGACAGCATTTAGAATCACTCAAAAAACAACCCAATTTCCGTTATTATCCACATTTAAAAATAAATACAGACAGGAAAATAAATGGTTTTCTGTCTATATTTATCTGTAAAAATCAGTAAATACGGAAACCGGGGAGCCTTATTTATAAACCAGTATTATTACTTGCATTTTTACATACCGCCTCCAATCACAAGTTTGCCATTTCTAAGTTTAATAATAATATAGTAAATTTTGTTCCATATATCAGGTCTTCGGGGAATAACCAGCACTCGTTTCGTGTAATAGACTGTGGGATCAGGAAATAGTTCGACCTTCCAGCTGAGAAGGCTGCCTTTAGAGTCAGTGTCCACAGACACCGTCCCCACACATTTCATACACTTGGAGACTGCACTGAAAAAGTCCGAGAGGTTTGGGAGGGTTCCTTCGTCAAGACTCTGAACTGTTTAAAGGGTCATCAGGTGTGGAGAGAAATAGAGAAGAAACGGTTCTCTTTGGCTAGCCCTGCATCGCTAACAATCATCAGTGGGCATTCCAGAATGTTGCTTTCTTTGATGATGCTGGTTGGGGTTTCAAAGCCTATTGTGACATCGGTAAATGAATGGCTCAGGAGCTCTGCTGATGTAAAAGAATTACAAAGAACATAACACATGAAGACAAAAATAGATGCTGCCAGCGCTGCCCATAGCAAAACCAAAGGGGATGATGGACGGAGTGTTGAACATTGCAAGTACTCACCCCCAGTCAACTGATCTGGGTTTATTCCATCATCATTCTTTAGCTCACTCCACCACCCCAGTTCAGACATGACCATATGCTGCCCATGTCATGGCGGTTTATTTTGCATGGGGGCGAATGGCAACACAGAGGGAGTGCCTAAGGGGGGAGGGGGCTGGGGCAACATGGACGGAGGGTGTGGGCTAAAAAGTGGTGCGTCGCATCCAGTGCTGGCCAAGTCACAGACCTTTTTTTCCATTGCGGGGTGGGCATGGGAGGCAACATGGAGACAAATGGAAGAGAAGGAAGGGGCAGTGAGAGAACAACAACACAAATAGCAGGTAGGGTGGGAGAGATGAGCGTTTATTTTAGTGCTTTTATACTGGAATGGGTCACTCCAAGATACAGGTTAAGCAGGGAACAGTATCAGCTGTATGTGGTATCTAAAAGGACAGCACCTATAATCCAGGTGGACAAGGGTCTAGAAATATACAATAGGCACATTTTTGAGAATATGAAATAACCCAACCAGCGTCCCCAAGGCTGTATTCCAATGTTGTCGCCACTCCAGATCATGACCTATCCAAAAAAACAGCTAGTCACACTGTCATACTTCAATCAGGAATCCGGATTCCTAATCATATAGCCTGCCAAAGTCTCTGATCAACAACGGTATATATTCAGCACATAATAACATCGCCCAAGATGATTCCACCTTAACAAAGATCTGTCTTCCGGAATACACCTTTCAAGGAAATAACAACATGTAGAGTCTAGGTAACATTGTCAAACTTCTGCCCTCACCCCCAAATCTCCGCCACTTACAGCCTGATTCATCATTCTCCCGTTTTGCGAGGCCCTAATAGCGATTCATAGCGAATCGCTATTAAGGACTCGCAAAACGGGATTCATGTAGAAATTGCATGAAGATATGCGATTCCTACATATTCCTTATTTGCGATTAGCAAATTGCTAATCGCAAATAAAGAATAACTCGCCATTCATACCTATGGGCCAAAGGCCCATAGGAATGAATGGGGAGTATTCCTTATTTGCGATTAGCAATTTACTAATCGCAAATAAGATAGCGATTTGAAGGGTGCCAGGGGTGTCCAAAGGACACCCTGTAGCACTCCTCAAATGAAATTTTACACAGGTGTTGCACACACACATGTCCAAAGGACATGTGTGTGTAACATGCAACTCAGAAAAATGCATTTAAATGCATTTTTCTGAGTTTTCGCAATTTACCACGAGGTCTGACCTCGCGGTAAATTGAGGCTAGAAATTGCGAATTCGCAAAATTAAATTGGATGATGAATTGCATTTAAGGAATCTCAAATAGAGATTCCTTAAATGTAATTCCTCGCAAAATTGCGAGATCGCAATTAGCGATTTTTACATTTGGGATGCTGAATCCCAAATGCAAAAATCGCTCTCGCAAAGGGCCAGATTCTCAGATTCTGGCCCTTTGCGAGCGCTATTTTCTTTGATGAATCGGGCGGTTATACTCTAATAACATAGTTGCTATAAAGTTTATCCCTTCAAATATACTAGCCCATAAGGAAGCAGCTGCAGTGACATGGTTTACCCAATCAACAGTCAACATAACCTGTGAAAATTATAAAATCTTAGATCGGTGAGGCATACCGATTACCCTTCCAGCAAAGCCTCAATATCTAACAACTTTTATAAAGAAGTAACCCGTGCAGGTCAGCAGTCAACCCTCTGTTAACCAAGGCAAAACTCAAAGGCACATGGACTTCAGGCAAACACCAAACCCACCATCTCTTCTTAGAAATGCGGTTGTCCCCCTGCAATCAAGAACCACAAATATGAATCATCTCCGCTCATAATCAAGCAGGAAGATGCTGCATGTTCACGAATCCAACAGCTGAGAAACCTCAGGAGGATTGGGGATGGCTTGCTGCCATCTTATTAAAAATGGTGTTCAAGTCGACATGTACCTGAATAACTGTGTGCACAGCTATGTGTCTTAAGCAATATTATTTACAATCTTTAATAGTAATAACACAAATTACGAACACATAGTCAATCAACATTATTTAAAGTTACCCGATTACTCCTGCGAGGTCACAGTTTGTTTCAAGGTAACAGAGACTACCCGCTGGTGTATGTTTGGCTAGGAACTCGCAGGAGGAAGAAGGTTGCACCACCGGCGACAGGCGGTTTTAACCCCTTTGCAGCGGGGATAATTCCCCCGCTGTGCTGGGGGTTGAGGGGGCCCGCAGAGCGCCCCCGTGCTCATGACGAGCTCAGTCATGAGCTGAGCTGGTCATGACACACCCGTTTCCGTGGAATGTTCAGCACAGCAGGGGAATTATCCCCACGTGTGAGTGTTCCACGGCTCATGACGAGCTCAGCTTGTCATGAGCACATGAGCACACGAGCATCTTGCCTCATGACGAGCTCAGCTCGCCATAAGCATAGAAGGTGTTAAAGTAACCGGGTCCAGCATCACTGGTTAAAACTTGGCAAACATTTTGGATATTTAATATCTCAGTGAGTGAAACTGTTCCTGTGAGTTTATGTAGTAATCCAAACACTTTAATTAAATTTCAGAAGTATCTTTAATGGAGTACAAGATATCTGCAGCAACCATCAGCAGTCTCACCAAGTACTGGTTTACATTAGAACATTCACTGTGATGCAGTTCCACTGCATCATAACTGCATCATGCAATTCTAAACATTACTACACATCTTCCCCCCTATGGAATCTAAAAGAAAAAATAAGAAAACATTAGGAGAATGATAAGTCTAGGTATATAAATAAAAACATTCTGCAAGAAAACATTACAAAATACAAATGCATTTATAAAACATTACAAAATACAAATGCATTTATAAAACAATACATTACAGATGAGATACTTTGCACAAACTAGCAAAACTCAATTTCTTGCCATCATCTAGTTCAGCCACAGAACCTTTAACAGAAACTACTTTATGCGGCTGAGAAAACTTACTTTCTCCCTTCCTTACATAACCAAATTTTCTTACAACAACCCAATCACCTTCCGCAAAGACCAACTCCTTAGCACATTTCCTATTATCAAATTCCTTCTTATTATGCCACTGACAGTCTTCAACTCTTGACCTCATCCTTTCCCTATCTACCCAATCCTGATTTTTTTCCTTTAACCACATCGGAGACTCCTTAGTACCCGGTTCTCTTCCCTTCAAAGCCACAAAAGTAGAAATTCCAGTTACAGAATGAGGCGTAATTCTGTGATCTCACATCATTCTCCGTAATTCATCTTTCCATAATATTCCATTAGCCAAAGAAAGTTGAATACAATCCATTACAATTCTGTTTACCCTTTCTACAAGTCCATTGGCTTGCGGACGGAACAAAGCCACTCTCTCATGACTAATTCCAAGACTAGAAAGAAAACTAGTCATTTCCGAAGAAACTAACTGAACGCCATTATCAGTTACAAGAGTTTTTGGCACCCCTTTTTCCAAGAAAACTTCTTTTAAAAATGCTATTACATTTGCAGTGCACACTTGCCCCATTGATTTGCAAGTAAACCATTTACTATGGTAATCAACCAATACGAGTAAAAAACGATTATTGCTTCCCAACATGTCAATCGGACCCAAAACATCCAAACCTAATTTCTCCCAAGGTTTCATAGGTAATTCCATACATCTCTTGTAGCTTTTACCTTATCACTATTCCCGCAAGCATGACAATCTCGCACAAGATCTTCCACATTCTTGTCCATCTCTGGCCACCAATAAGATTCTCTTAATCTTCGCTTAGTCAAACTCCTACCTAGATGCCCTTCATGTACAATTCTCAACAACTTTGATCTCAATAAAACTGGTGGAACTATCCTATTTCTTCTTAAAATCTTGTCACCTTGCAAGCTAAGTTCTTCCTTAATCGACATGTATTGTTTATGAACTGTCCCTTCACTAAATCCATTCCAAGAATTAATAATCAATTCTTTCACCTTCTTGTATTCCTCATCCTTCTCCGTAGCTTCTCTCCACTCATCCTGACTAACAGCAAATTCACTGTCTACACTAACACTAACGAGGATCCCATCCTCGTCGCCAATTTATGTAGTAATCCACGCAAATACTTTAATTACATTTCAGAAGTATCTTTAATGGAGTACAAGATATCTGCAGCAACCATCAGCAGTCTCACCAAGTACTGGTTTACATTAGAACATTCACTGTGATGCAGTTCCACTGCATCATAACTGCATCATGCAATTCTAAACATTACTACAGGTTGGCACCTGCTTAACTCCGTTTTTGGCAAGGCCCTTGAGGAAGGGACTACGTTTCCCAAAATGCACAGGGCACCGCATGAATAAGACTGAGTCACACCGAAGAAGAATGGGTCCATCAACAACATGATTTTTTGTTGTTGTATTTTTTTTTATTTTTAGTTGCTGTTTGTACACATTGAAGCAAATTCAATTGAATTATCATGGATGATTTGTCAGAATGACATATGTGAATCAATGAAAACTTTAAGAAATGTTAATTAACTATGTGGTCATAATTTGTATTATCACTATGTAAAGATCGTAAAAAATATTGCTTAAGACACATAGCTGTGCACACAGTTACCCAGGTACATGTTGACTTGAACACAATTTTGAGTATTCACAATGGGGAACCTGCAGCCTCCAAATACTGTGTAGCACGCAAAACAGTTTCTAGTGCGTTTGGTCAAAAACACACACACACAGAGGACTTACAATAATCACGGAGTGCGCCATTGAAACCAATTCTCATATTGCTGCCATCCTAGCCAGACCCCCATCCAACAGACTTGCATGTGAGGGGCACACCAGTGGAAAGTCAAACCTGAAGAATGACAGCTGCACTCATATCCCAAATTTCCTGGAATGCGACAGGTCTTGATAACCTCCTAATGGACCACAAAGTCATGTCCTTCCTAAAATCATATGCAGGGTTGGATTGGGATTAAAAATCGGCCTGGGCATGTTAAAAAAAAGTGGCCCACATTTACATAATGCCTTTCCCCAAAACACTGCTTCAACAAAATGTTATAATAAAAAAGGGTTTCAAAAAAAATAATGCACCGATTAGTTTACAATGGTGAAACACACCTGAAAACAATTGATGCCACTTCTGCTCAGCTCCCTGTCCCCGCCCAGTATGCTCACATTAATTGGCCGGCCCAGCAAGGGAAAGGGAGTGACACCTCTGCCGGTTGATTAAAGGGAGGTAATGGATGCCTCCAGAAAGCAACTCAAGCACCCACTGGGCCGCTGGCGGCATTGAACAACGCAGAAACTGCCCAAATCAGCTCCCAAGGCTGCTAAAAAAAGCAGCCCACAGCTGGAATTCCGATACCGACCCCTCGGGCATTGCCCGAGTACTCGCATTACCAATCTGATGCTATTCATATGATATTATATGCATCCAGGAATCCCGACGAGATGTGGAAACCCCACTTGAAGGCTATTATACATTTTCTTCACCTGCCACCAGAAAAGAATAGTAAGAGACATGCAAGGGGAGGCCTAGACATCATTTTATCGATCTTACTGGGACTTTGTGGCTTCTGAGTATGCCCCAGGACATTAAAAACTTTCTATGTATTGAGGTTAAAAAATGGAGCTACAATCCTGCAAAAATAAACTATTCCTGCTAAAAGTGTATATCCATCCAATAACCTCACAGAAAAAACAAAAGGTAAAGGAGCTAGAGCAGCTAATACTGGATATTAGACATAACCATCCCAAAGCCCATCTCCTTCTGACCAAAGATTTTAATCTAAATATACTCCATTATCTTTTTCAAAGTTCCTCTGAAGAAACAGCAGATGCTCTGTAGTTGATTCCATCGCAGGCAACAATTCCACAAAGTACCGATTTGATGGTACACACTCTGATAGCAACTCCAGAGGGACTGTCCTGCAAGCATTGAATTGTCTCTTTCCGGAAGATCAACCACCTTATTTTACACATTTCTCCTCAAAAAAATCTGCTGTTTTAGATTCCACATTTTGTTCAATCCCACACTCTATTAAGTCTTTTTCCATCATCTTGTGCTGTGAAAGTGATAATATGCCCCAGAGCCTACTAATAAAAAATTACAGCAATAAACACATCACTTAAAGGTCTATTAGCTCAAACAACACTCATCACAACCAGAGATGCATACAATGGAGCTCAGAAGTTGCTAAGAAATATGCCATCTGGAAAACATCATTATCAAAATGGAACCCCTATCGTGGCATACAGTTTATGGTTAGCAGCTCTTTGTACAGCACATACTCTTTGATTTGACCAGCAGCCAACAGTCTAGTCCAAATACAAGGCCCTCCAGGCCACTCTCTTTGCATCCCTGATTTACAAATGATCTTAAGATTCAGAAGCGATCTCTTAACAAAAAGATAAGATCGCACAAATCTGTGTTTAGCACTGTCCAATCAGTGGAGACGCACATCCTAAGCAGCAGATATAAAAAAACGAATTTGGCAAGCAAAATAAAGATCTGTGGAAGCCCTCCAGATTGAGCTTTTCCTGGCCTGCCATTACAAAAATCCAAGGATTTTGGATCATCATTAGTTGCTTCAGCAGAGATGGAACCCACTAAATTAAAGGGGAATAACTTCACCTCTGAAAACTGGATTAAACACATCAGCACTCTCTACAAAGCCAAACCAGAAGGTCCCAACCTGCATCTTAGCTATAGTAAGCCTACCCCCCCACACCCCCATGGAAGTTCTGAGGCTAAAAATGCATAAACTCCTCAATATGCATTAACTTTTACTCCCCCAAAAATAGCAAACCTGATCAAGAAAGGTATAGCTGATGGCGCCGTGGGCCCAAATGACGTCCCTGTCTCAGTTTATAAGCAGAATGTTGAGTTTTGGTCCATGTTGATGGAAAACCTATTTAAAATCTGCCTTGCCGCCAAATTCATCCCTTCATCCTGGCATGGATTGATCCTACATCCCATTTATAACAAGCATTTGCAATGCAATAGGTCTCTCATTTGTTAGAGTTTAAGCTATTGGCATTTTAAATCATAATTCCTTTTATGTATCTGTTTTGCTAATTAATATATAAATAAAAGGCATTTTCATTTACAATCCAATAGCTCAAACTATTGCATTTCAAAGAAGCACCTGCCATTCTCCTGGCTGCTCGGAAAGAGAAATCGCGCATGCTGCGCTGAATGTTGCAAGAAAGCACGTCGTGCCTGCAGTAGGAGAAACCCATTAAAGAAAATAGTGCTTACAGACTAAAAAAGAGTACCGTGTAACAACCTAAGTAAAAGGGCCAGTCCTCATGGGAAGTTACAAATGAAGACAAGGTGGTACTAAGGCGGGACTAACAAGCCTATTACCAAATCAGAAGCCAGCATTGTTTGCGTAGCACTTTTCACCCTAAGTGCGCCAGGTATGCCCAGACATGGGTCCCTAGCTCACTGTGCCACTGGTTTCAAGCTAGCCTGGCTGATGAAGGGTGATACCCAGAAACTGCTCCCAGGATGCTTGTTTATGGCCCAGGGAGGACCTGGCATGGCAGTTCGGTCTGGACTGTTTCCATGGGGCACAGGGTCAAGACTGATTTGCATATGGCTGGGTCCTAACTGGTGTGGCATGGTGAGCAAAATAACGATGGATTTAACCCAGATCTCTTGACTGGGGGTGAATGTATGATTTATTTAGCATTCCTTCCATCATTTGTTTGCGTAGCATTTATGAAGGGCAATGACGCAAGCCAATGATAAATATGGGCAGAGAGAGGGCAGAGCTTCAAGGCCATACTCTAATACACCATGTCTCGCAGAGCAACACATGCGCTGCCAAGGCTTGACCTAACATGCAAGCTCTGGCAAAGCCAATGAGTGGGGTTTGTGTAGTGCATGTGCACCCCACATTCAGGCACATATTGACCAAGCCCATATATAAATGCAGATATGCAGTGTAACACACCTACAGTCACCCATGCACACACACAAGCCAACACATCCAAAACACACAAAGCACCACGCCGACAGACCAACAGATGAAAAGCCACCACAGTACACAGAACAACAAATGAACAGGCAGCACATTCACAGATTCACAGTCCACCAGACCAGCAACATAGATCGACCACTGAGCACATTGTATCATATATACAAGGACACAGGTGCCCACTACACAGAAACTCTCTCTCTCTCTCTCTTGCTCTCTCAATCTCTCTCTCTCACACACACACTCACACACACACAGTGCTCTGCTACATTATCATGTTACATTGACTTAAAAAATATAATCTCCCAGATATCGACCGCCACTATATTGCCAAGGAGGGCATATATAGGTAAGTACAGGTTCAATATTCTGAAGTCCATATCTCTTGCATTGTAATTGCATTTACATAGCGCTTACTACCCCTGACGAGGCGTCAAAGCGCTTTTTTCTGTGAGTAGCACGCTACTCTGGGACCCAAGAAGGATTAGTGTTGAATTAGTATAGTGAAACATGCAAGTACATTTTAAGTGGTAGATAGGTTAGCCAGTTATTTCGATTTGGAAGGATAGCAGAAGGATAGAAGAGTCAAAAAAGGTTTGTATTTATATAGCGCTTGTTACCCCTGATGGGATGTTGAAGCACGCTACTCCTGAAACCCATAAAGGATTAGTGCTGAATTAGTATGGTGAAATATGAAAGTAATTTGAGTGGTGGATATTAGTCCGTTATTTGGAGTGAACCTTGGCATGACCTCCGCTCACGTAGGTGAGTGAGTGTTGATATGGGGAGGGGTCACTCAGTGGCGTGAAACACTCAGTAGATGACATGGACGGTACAATTGTAAATGTCCCATATACGCTCCTTGCAGAACCCGCACCTGCTCAGCGCCTCAACACCCTCTTGGATGACAGGTTCACGCTCTACAAATCGAATTTATAGTACACTTCGATGTGGCAGCTCAGCATTTAGAAGGCAAGAAGTAGTGGCCACATGTTTGTGATTTTGACCTGCCCTGTTCAAGATAATCCTAGCAGTATTTATTGTCCTGTCTGCACGCGCCGCATCACTCTGAATCCGCGTCTGCACATAGTGCCGGGACACTCTCCGAGTAGCTGTGTGCGGTTCAAGATCCTCATGAATTAATTCATCCATTCATTCATTCACAGGGGCAAGATGACCCTTCGGTTTTGGCCTGAATGCACTCTTCTGGGTTGAAATGAGCCATCAGTATGTTTATCACCCGCAGGATGATTCACATGCTGTATTTTGGTTCATTTACCTGAAACAACAAATACAATTCTGCCAGATTTCAATTCAGGGCCCTTCAGCCCTCTCAAGAAGTAGTAAACCCGTGTGTGCATTAGGTTAGGGGGCATGTTAAATGCCAGAGACTTTTGATTCGCGTACTGTTTTCTTAAGCGAATACACTACTTGTGTAATGATGTTTTGAAACCTGCAGCAGAGATTGGTTCACACAGAACACGTCTCACCGGAGACATTTCCGAGCAGTAAATGTCCCTCAGCAGACACTCTCTGCTTGAAACGGGCAATGCCGGAATCAGCAGGTTGCAGACTCGCTTCAAACAAGCCCCGCAAGATGCCAGCGAGCCACATTGTCTATAAAAGCATGACTTTTATTTATTGCTGTGCATAATTTCATGAGGAAAAATTACACAATGAAGCCTATCGTTAATTTACACCCATGTTAATACCTGTGGTGACTCGGCTGACCTTTAAGTGTCCTTGCTTTTGGGCTACACAGGCACTTACTACTAACCCATGCAGGGGCGGCCTTAGGCATGTGCAAGCTGTGAAACTCCACAGGGCCACCAAACACCAGGGGCCGCCACGCCAATATATATCCTTAAAATAATAATCATCTGAGGATGGATACATATTTGAATGGCGGCCCCTGGCAGGGATTTGGCGGCTTCTAGCTCTGTTCCACTTCCAAACACCCTGACCCCCCCTCTTCACTGGCCTCCGCGCTGCCCTGACCCCCTCTTCCGGGGCCACCTAGCTACGCTCCCTGCCCAGGGCCGCCATGAGCCATGAGACACATGGCAGAAATATAGAAACAATACGGCTGCAAACACCGGTTGTGCGCATTATTTACCATTTGTTGTGCACATTTATACATCTGGCCCACATTTCTGAAAACTATTTATGCTAGAGGTGTATTTATCCGAGTGTTGGCACGTGGTATGACTTTCTGAAATCCTTTGTGAGGTGACGTCATCAGCCTATGGTTTCATAAACCAAGAGATCCCATTTTAGTGGTCAACAAGGAACATAAAGCTGCAGGAGGCAGCGCCTGACGTAACAGCCGAGGGAGTAAAAGGATATGGGCCGGTGCACATTGGAAAATGGGGGTGAAGGGTCAATCTAGACTTTGGAAGTGAGAATAAATAGAATGAACAGGGCGCCTAGACTGCAGGAGAGGCGCTTGGGACTTCTGCCGCAGATAGCACTGCGCTGTAACAAGCTATTGAACACTGAATAAGCACCAAGGGCTTTACTGGTGAGAGTGCACTATGGTTGCACTTTCTTACACACCCTCTGCTCCGGTCCCCGAGGATCAGAGTTTGACGTACGTGGCCCTGGCTCGGTGGGTTCGTGCTGGAATCCCGCCCAGCAGGCCAGACCCGCTCCAGGCCTTCATTCCGGACAATCACAGGTGCGAGCATCCAGGAAACATGACACCAGAAGTGATAAATGCTGCTGGCACAGAGCCAGGGTTCTTATGAATTAGACCTCTTCTTGATTCGGCTTTCACTCTTCCTTTTTAGAAATACTTTGAAGAAAATAGGTTCCAGAATCGAGAAATGTAACTGTGAAACGAGTGCCTGACCAGTGTGTACCAAGAGCGCAACCAATGTCAGCGGCCCAGCCGGGATATTCGTGCACGCACAAGTCTCTGGCATAAATTAAGTATAGCAATATTTAGTATATCTTTTTGAATAGTTAATATATATTTCTCAATTTAAGAAAAAAAGTTATCCATCAGAATAAAAGGTTGGGCAAAGAAGTCTGGATCACTCGCTATCAAGATGTACCTCGTAAATACCATTAGTGACAAGCAAAGCTCTGGCCAGTCATGCCCAGTCCCCAAAAAACAACAAGCTCGTGCGGCAGCAGGGGGGAGGAGGGGAGCCTGCACTTGCGGGAGCGATAATTGCTGCCATATGGTGGTACGCGCTCCCGCAAGTAGATCGCCTCACATGCACGCGTTGCCATTGATGGCAATGGAAGGCGTGCACGTTTTTGCCTGAAAAGTCATAGCGATCGGGAAAGGTCTTTTTGCCTATGCAGCGCATGTGCGCTGCGTATGCAAGACCTAAAAAGGGCCAAGTGGCGAGCTCTGACAGCTACAGCCTTAGAGCCTTCTTGGATATTGAGGCCGAATATGTTGCCTCTCTTCTTCTGGAAGACTTGGATTCATAGGAAGTCTCAAAAAAGTTTTATCTCTAAACCAAACTGGGTTCAGACCCTTTTTTGAGCACTACAGGTAATCTTGTGGTCATTGGGGTGTTGATGATAAAGCAGATAAGGTAAAATGAGTTACTTTATTGTTGTTTTGTGGATTTTAACAAGGCTTTTGATCATGTCAATTGTCAGCTTCTCTGGTCCAAACTCAAAGCCTGGTATATCCCAGATGCACTACTTTGTGGTATTCAATTACTTTACTCCAGAGTAAAAGTGGGAAACAACACAGCAGTCTTGGAAAGGATGAAAACTGAACAAGGTGCTAAACAGGGGTGCATTAGCTCTAGCCGTTTTTAATTTGATTATGTGCGATCTGGTACCAGCTTTGGATTCAATAATCTGCAATGCACCAAAATTGGTGAATCACCCCATAACTTCACTGCCGCCGACTTCCTTCTGAAGGACCCCTACACACAAGTAATAGCCAGCATGATGAAACTTATGGACAGAGTAGACAATTTAGTAAGGAATTTAGCCACACGCCCAATCCCTTTTAGGGTCCTAGGTACATAACCCTGTTGTGTCTTCAAAGTCACGATAATGTTTAGCACGCACTTTATGATTTAGCACTTTAGATGATTTTCTTGGTCCCCGACGAATTCTACCTTTTAGAATGTGTGATCAGCAACGAAATGTTACTATGTTTAGCTCTAGCATTGCTAAATCAATTATCTTTGATCCGCAATTATTGATAGCTACATGAGGCTGTTGCCGTCTTTCGTTTACCCGCTGCTGAACTTTTTTATCCTGCCATCCCAGAAGATTTATTGTCTGGTTTCTGATGCAGGAAAAATGTTTAATACAGCTGCTCGCTAACCCTCTGCACTCTTAACAGTAGTGCACAGCACTTTGTTTCAGCACTTTGTAATAATTCCCGGCCCTCTACCAATTTTTGCTTTCTAGAATGTATAAACAATAAAGCAAACGTTTTTATGCCCAGCTCCATGTGTTTTTAATTAACAACAATTTGCACGACAACCACCATTAGCAGACTAGACTTCCTCGTGATTTCTCCTCCTCCAGCTATGGTTATTGAAAACAGTTATGTGGTTAGTTAGTGAGGCCCAGTCGAACACATCGCTAAATGTCCTGAGACCTGAATGATGCTTTCGCTCAATGGCACACTAGGTGCCCTTTGCGTCTTAACTTTTCATGAACCGACTGTGGTGTACATGGTGACAATGTTTTTACTCATTGCCTTTACTTCTTTATAATATTATTTTATTCTGCTGCCACTTCAATTGACTTGAGTATCTAAATAAAGTATTTAAACCTTGACTTTGGAAAGGATTAGGGTCTGCAATTTGTGGTGGGGGTCACTGATGGCAAAAAGCAAGTTTCAGGCAAAGATATTGTAAGAAATGTCATGGAATTGTGGGACCAATGCCACATAGGTCCTTAAAAGCCACTAAAATGAGAACAAGCATTTACAATGCAATGGTCTCGGCATTATTAAAGGTAGAGCTATTGGCATTGCTCATGACATTTTGACATTTTTTTTAAAATCATAAATAAATGGCATTGTCATTTACAATGCCAATAGCTTAATCGCTCGCAAATGCATGACCTATTGCATTTACACCGACACAGAGCCACACACACAAACAGAGCCACCCACACAGAGCCAGACCCAGAGCCACATACACACACAGGAGAGCAAGCACAGCGAGGGGGCAGGGGTTCTGAGGTGCACTGGCATAAAGTTTGGGGTGCGGCGTGAAAGGACGCTCTCTCCTGCACACTGTACTGGAATAGATGGGTTGCATATCAGCAAAGATGCAATCCTCCAATTCAGGCCTTTTCTTTGACAAATGAATTTATTAACAAGTCCATGTCAAGCTCTCCCTCGCAGCACCTGCATCCACTTTAGGAAGATAAGGAGGTGCTTTTATTTATTTCACTTAGATTTGTAGTGCATGCATTGAAATCAGTGAGAAATCAGGTCAGTTTCAAGATTAAGGAGCTTGGTTAATAAACCACTCTGCCTCAAACTCAGTGTGCGGTTATAGTCCAGCGTGTTTGCAAAAAGACAATGACTCGCTGCTTTAAAAACCTTTGTTTGGGGGAGAAATTGTGGTTTTACCAACTACAAAACTAGAGTTAACCACTAGTTAAATGTTTGCAATCAGATACCAGGCATTGTTTGCTGATGAAACAACAATACACCTGAGAGACACCCATGTAATGAATCACCAGCTTTGGAGCACTGAACTCTTCACCTGTGAAAGCTAAAATGGAGGACCGCACCCAACTTTTAACAACAAGGCGTGCAACATTCAGCAGCAAGCACCTAGGGAACTTGGTGGGATTTCTAAATTACAGAATGGTAACTTTTCCTGCCGTTTTGTTTGTATTATTTCTGTCTTGTATTTTTTCTCTTTTTTTCTGGAAATAATTTACTGCGATAATTACACCTGTGGGTGTAGCAGTGAATTAATTTGTTAATTATGGTGCATCTTTAAGAAACGGTTTGCTTCTTAAGGAGCTATGCAGCAATTAGCACAAAACTAAAAATGGACTGGCTAACAAAAAGTGAATCACGGCCATAAAAATTTGATATTCAGTTGTAAATTCTACACTTGCTTCCCTTGTCGTTGCAATGACCAATTTCAACGAGAAGCCCAAAAGTAAACTCTATACAAGCCGCAAACACATTTGCTCTCCATTAAGTTTCTACGTGAAACCGATTTTACCCGCTTATTCCTACAGCGGCACTGAACAGACCACGCGTATAGCGGTGATTTACTCACAAGCGCAGACTTGTTTCACGCCTCACTTGCTCTGTGCACAAATGCCCACAATTCCAACGCACAGCAGTGTATTCATTATCCACCACTCTAAGTAATACTCTTCATGTTGCTGATCCATCTGAGGTACAACCATGTGAGATACAGCACCCGCTCTATAAGATGACACCCGCAGAAGAGAGAGGTCAACACAGAAAATGACTTTCCTCTACTTGACCCGTTTGGATCTTCGCCAATGGATGCTCCAGGCTATGGGGATGGACCAAGCACAGGAGACCAATGGGCTGATTCACAAAAGCATTTATGAGTATATAAACCCACTTATAAATGTTATCCATGTCCATCTTTTCATATTGTTCAACTCCTACAACATTCAGCCACTAACTAACCTGTATACAATGGATGAAGTGTATTGAACTGCATTCACAGAAGTGGGCCTCCAACTTTGTGCATGGGTGGTGGAGGCCGCCAAAGGCAATGTTTTGGCATTTGTGAAGCGCAAACCTAGTTAGTTAGCATTGGAGAGCTGTATAGATGGCATGTCTCACAGTGGGGGTACATAGGGGAACCATTTCCCTGGCACAGTACTTTTTTCCTGTGATGGGGCGGGCAGAATCCTGGCTTACACCCCTCACCCCCTCACTCACCTGGGTATACCCATTATCAGAACAAGTAAAACATTTGTATTTGAATATACATCCTCACCACTGTAGTGGACAACAAAAACTGGCCTACCAGCTTGTCGGGCCACTTTCATGCAGCCCAGACTGTCCTCACTCGACCGTCCCCTGCAATATTTCTTGTTTGTTTTTCTTTTCGCTCTACCACTAAAACTTGACCACGTGACTCAAGGAGTAACCTGAAGGGGCAAAAGTTGCAGGTGGTTGCTGTACATTCCACCCCAGCATGCACAGCGCCTTCTGCAGGGCGATGCAGCACACAGCCGGCCCTGCCAGCGCACCCAACAGCTGCACAAAGCCGTATCTGTGAGGTGTTTACTCTGGAGAGCTACAGCTGGGTGCCTCTTGTCTGGCAAACTGTGCCACCGTGCGATTTAATGCTCCTATTCCAAGGGCTTAACTCGCACACTAGAATCCCAAAACACACGGCTCCTGACGGCATGAAGTCCCCCATTCATTACTGGGACACACAGCCGCATAATGAAAAGCGATTAAAGGCGAACACACAGTTTGGCGTGTGTGTGGAACACAGCCACACAGATAGAGGCTGGATGACTACGAAACACATTACTTTTTCCTCTAGAGTGACGCAGACGGTAACCGCCTGTCTTCTCAGAAATACCCACTCTACATTTTTAAGGGTTAATTGCTTTACAAGCCCGCCCGAGGCTTTACACACAAATTATTATTTCCCGAAGCCACGCAAAAGGCGTAAGCCCTTGTGGGGTGGCGGTCTAGGAATGGGCAGGGTACGCGCCAGCATGGTGAACACTTGTCTGCTCAAACTCTGCGTTTTCATTGGGCGTTGACCGGACCACGTGACCAGTGCTTTCTCCAAGGATCCCCCGGGGAATAACGGCATGTCAGCCCAGCTGCAAAAATGATTACCCAAACAGACCCTTTGGCCAGTCCCAACATTCCTTGAATGTCAATGTTTTAAGTATGAGAGCAGCCACATTTTTTTAAAGCAAACCCTAGCATCATCTTCCTGCCTCAGGGATCAGGTTTGCCTCCCACTGCTGGCAGTCTGACAGCGTGCACTGTTCCAGAATCCGACACACAGGGTCAATGACTGCTTACAATTCTTTGTGATAAAGCCAGTCAAAGCTGCATTCAAGGCACCTTTCGAAGCACAGAAGGCATTAAAGAAACCTCCTCGAGGCAAGATATCTGACACTCGTGTGATGACTGACAGCGCAGATAGCGTTAGCTCATCTATATGTGAGCATGAATACAAATCACTATAAAGATATGGTTTTGTTATGCCCAATCATCTACTCTTATCCTACATCTGGCGTGAGTAGCTCGCCCAGTCCCACGTTGTGCTTTGCATTCTGGGATTTGTAGTCCATTATAACGAAAAAGACAGCAGTTTTGTTTCTATGAGGCTAGTGAATTCCCCGCAGATTTCTGCGTTTGACCTTGTGGTTACAGGTTAAAATCTTACTTGGTGTACATGACCTTTCACCCTTCCAAGGTCAATAACACGAATATCATTTACATTCTCATTCTAAGTGGATGGACAACTTTGAAAACTGTGTGTGCCCCTGATTTCCAGCTTTGGGTTGTGCACAAATTGTAATCAGTTTCTGCAAATGCACATTCCTCCACCTAACAGGTGCGTAAAGGGAAGCAATAATTGTCTAGTGTCAGGGCAAAGAATGGACTCAGCGCCTTGGGGCTCTCGCGGATGCGTAGCAGCGCTATACAAACTCTTGATTGAATGACTGCTTTACAATAGGTTAATGTCACCTACATGATTTGTTTCTGTGTAATTTTCATGCGTCATAAATGACTCATCTTTTTTAAAATTATTCCATTCAGTTTCAATAGTTCATTTACAACAGTTGCCTTTGTTTTATCTGATATAACCTGAAATTGCATTGAATTCAATGAATGCAAAGAAACTGGACGAGCTCTAACAACCAGGCAATTAAGTATCACATAACTGGTTAAAAACAGTGACGCCTATTGCGAGAGGAAACTGGAAATAGTGGTATGAAGCGCTATCCAAAAGAAAGAAGGTGTATATCACAAGAAACCAAAGTCTGTTAGACTCCCCATATATCTAAAGACAGACACCTGTCAATATCATTTTCAAAGAAGGAAGTAGGTGTCCCATTGCAGGTGGGGCAGTGTGAGTGGTACTTACCGGGTCGTCCCGATCAGTGCTGGGGATCCGGTTCAGCAGTGATGGTCGACCCCCTGACCTGTGCTAGCCGTCCATTGGTCTACCCCTGTCCTCGCCGGCACAGTTCCCCTTGGCTGCCTGAGCCAAGCAGTGAGTGAAATGTCAGCTTCCTCACACAGTGACACCTGCAGAGCGGGCCCAGCTGCCAGCCTCGGACAGGGACGGGTTAAGATGCACCACGCTCCTCCGGCACCACACACAGGCAGGGCTTTACCTCCCAGACACCCTCAAAGCCTCCTCCTGCAGGTACACAGATCCGTGGATCCGACGCGTGTCAGCACATGGGCTCTAACCTCCTTAACAAGGTGTGCAGTGGGCCAGAGAGGTGGCCCGGGCCCTCCCCTCGGCGCTGCCGCGTCCAGGACCGAGGACGCCTGTCACATTACCTGCACCCAGTGACCCTCGCAGGACACGCTGCTCCGGTCCGGAGTCCAAACTCTGCATTCCACAGACGTCAGAGGGGACTCACCGGCCGCTGCTGCTGCCCCATCCGAAGGGCTGCGTCAATAAATAATAACTCTTTTGTTTAATTCTCCGGGTAGGCTGGTGGCAGCTCTCGGGTTTCTGCCTTCTTGGGTTACCGCGCAAACCATCAGTGCTTTATTTCACAGAGGGGAACCAGCTTCCACCCTCTGGAAAATCCACGCTCACATGTGACTTTTCATTATTTCAATAGTTTCACTACCTTACTGGAAAAACAAGCCGTGAGCGTGCACTCTCCTGAACTTCCGGTGTCGGGATGTGCACACTCACGGCTGTCGTGGGGCGGGACTTCCGTCCTATGTGCCCACGGAGTGGATGGCCGGCCCAGAGGAGCGGTGGCAGCAGAAGTCAGGAGTGGCGGCTGAGGCGGTAAGTGGGGCTTAGTCGTGGGGGTGTGTGTGTGTGTGACTGCGTGTGCGTGTGTGTGTGTCTGTTTGCGCGTCTGTCTCTGTATGTGTGCTGCCTTCGGCCGGCCTCTATAAGCGCGTCCACAGACCCTGGTCGGCTTGTGCACCGCTCTATCTCCCTTGAGAGCGAACTCGGCGACAATAGGTCTCGATGCCGAGACCTAAAAAGGTCGAGTGATTACTTCTATTTTCCTTTCATGAATTTTATGGGCTAACAGGAGCTGTGCAAAGCTAAGGCATTTAGAATAGGAGCCGTGGATGTGCAAAAGAAAAAAACATTTATTTCCTGAGTCAAAAAGTAAACAAAGTCCTGATTTATTCACTACTTAGCACACGCTTCCTATACTTCAAGCATGCAACAAGGCAGGAGGGACTATGCAAGCAACAACATGGGAGGAGGGATGGAGATAAGGGGCAAGCAACAATGCTGAAAGGAGTGAGCAAGTAAAAGTGTGAGCAGTGGAAGGAGACAAGGCAAGGAAGCAGTACTTGAGTGATGCTCCAGGAGAGAGACACACACACCAAGAGGAAGTGCACTCTCCCGAACTTCCGGTGTCGGGATGTGCACGCTCACGGCTGTCGTGGGGCGGGACTTCCGTCCTATGTGCCCACGGAGTGGATGGCCGGCCCAGAGGAGCGGTGGCAGCAGAAGTCAGGAGTGGCGGCTGAGGCAGTAAGTGGGGCTTAGTCGTGGGGGTGTGTGTGTGTGTGACTGCGTGTGCGTGTGTGTGTGTCTGTTTGCGCCTCTGTCTCTGTATGTGTGCTGCCTTCGGCCGGCCTCTATAAGCACGTCCACAGATCCTGGTCGGCTTGTGCACCGCTCTATCTCCCTTGAGAGCGAACTCGGCGACAATAGGTCTCGATGCCGAGACCTAAAAAGGTTGAGTGATTACTTCTATTTTCCTTTCATGAATTTTATGGGCTAACAGGAGCTGTGCAAAGCTAAGGCATTTAGAATAGGAGCCGCGAATGTGCAAAAGAAAAAAACATTTATTTCCTGAGTCAAAAAGTAAACAAAGTCCTGATTTATTCACTACTTAGCACACGCTTCCTATACTTCAAGCATGCAACAAGGCAGGAGGGACTATGCAAGCAACAACATGGGAGGAGGGATGGAGATAAGGGGCAAGCAACAATGCTGAAAGGAGTGAGCAAGTAAAAGTGTGAGCAGTGGAAGGAGACAAGGCAAGGAAGCAGTACTTGAGTGATGCTCCAGGAGAGAGACACACACACCAAGAGGAAGTGAAGCAATCATGCGATGACCAAATAAAAGCAAGGAAGTGAGAGAGATGATGAAGCCAACAATGGCAATCAATGAGCATGTTTTACAACCCCTTGTAAGTTGCATGGGCTCTCTCAGGTGAGACCGAAAAAGTAATAAAAGTTGCTGTGCTGCATGGCATGAAAGGGAGGGAGCAGAACAGCACTATACGTGATAAGTTGTGGCACTGATTTCCTCTTTCCCTGAGCTGGCACACTTTTGGCTGCCTTAAGCCAATGTACACGCCCTTGCGCCATAGTGCATATCCTTTAACACTTCTTGCTTTGTATGAATGCTGAAAAATGCAAGATACATGAAACGTTGTAAAAACAAGGAGAAAGGAAAATGTCTCCTTGTTATGCTTGCCTCGAGGAGGCGTGGGATTTTGACGCAAATCCCTGTCTTTTTTGCAGGTAGGGATTTGCATCAAAACACATGAGAGGTTGAACTGGAGTGCCCATTTACTGCCCATGGAACCCCCTTGTGATGTAGTGTAGTGCAAAGCAGTGCATAGAGCAACTTTGTGCTACTTTAGGGAACTGTCCAATGTAAATCCTGATTTGGGTTAGATGTGTCAGGTTTGCATTACGTAATGGCCATTTGAAAGCATGTTGTGAGCAGAGGTTAATTGTAGCCAGTGGTTGCCAGTGGGACCACTAGCACTCTTTTTTGGGGACCAGCATTTATTTTTTCTCAACAGACATTTCCCTAAGAGCAAGCGAAGGAAAAGCACATAAACTAGAAAAAAGGAGGGAGAGAAAGCTGGAAAAAACATTGAAGGGAGAAACAAGGAACTTGCAAGAGTAAAACAAGCATTTGCAATGCAATAGGTCTCGCATTAGGAAAGTTTGAGCTATTGGTATTGTAAATGACATATTTTTTGTTTATGCGTTGGTTTTGAAAATAGCAAAATTAATAGCTTTGTCATTTACAATGCCAATAGTTTTAACTTTGGCAAATGTGACACCTATAGCATTTGTAATGCAATGAGTTGTATTTACGTGACTTAGAAGTATTGAAATTACAAATAACAATGGCTTTTATTTTTTTAATAATTAATACTTAAATAAAAGTTATTATTATTTATAATGGCAATAGCTTAGATTTTTGTAAGTACCTTTTGTGAAGATTATGTTCAGTATATTTTATTGTGACGAAAATCCAAGAACAGAAGTGAAATATTAACATCTTTTTGTGACATTTGTAATAAAGCTTGAAACATTGAGAGAACATATTTGAACCAGATGTTGTTGAATGTTTGCACATATTGATGCTGTGGTGGCGCTGAGCGATATTGTGGTGGCGACGAGTGATGCTATGGTAGCACATAGTGATGTTGTGGTGCCCCTGGGTGATGCTGTGTGGTTCTGAGTGATGCTGCGGTGGTGCGATAGATAGATAGAGTGATGGCGATAGATAGAGTGAGGGCGATAGATAGATAGAGGGAGGGTGATATATAGATAGAGGGATGGCGATAGTTAGATAGAGGAAGGACGATAGATAGACAGAGTGAGGGCGATAGAGTGAGGGGATAGATAGATAGAGTGAGGGCGATAGATAGAGTGAGGGCGATAGATAGATAGAGTGAGGGTGATAGACAGATAGAGTGAGGGCGATAGATATAGATAGAGTGAGGGTAATAGATAGAGTGAGGGCAATAGATAGAGTGAGGGCGATAGATAGATACAGTGAGGGCAATAGATAGATAGAGTGAAGGCAATAGATAGATAGAGTGAGGGCAATAGATCGAGTGAGGGCGACAGATAGATAGATAGAGTGAGGGTGATAGATAGATAGAGTGAGGGCGATAGGTAGGTAGATAGATAGACAGACAGACAGACTGAGGGCAATAGATAGAGTGAGGGCGATAGATAGATAGAGGGCAATAGATAGAGTGAGGGAGATAGATAGGTAGATAGATAGATAGATAGATAGATAGATAGATAGATAGATAGATAGATAGATAGATAGATAGATAGATAGATAGATAGATAGATAGATAGATAGATAGATAGATAGATAGATAGATAGATAGATAGATAGATAGATAGATAGATAGATAGATAGATAGAGTGAGGGCGATAGATAGATAGGGCAAGTGTCATCATGGTTAAGGTCATGTGACATCACTTACTGGGATGTTTCGGGGTCAAATGTCACACCATGTCACTTCTTGGGATGAAATTAAGTTTGAAGGGTGTGTCGATGTCATTTCCACTACCCTGGCATACTGGTGAATTGACATCCATACAGCGGTTGGAGGTGGGTTCATCGTTTTGCGTTTCTGCACTGATGTATAGATTCTCTCCATCATACAACAGCAACCCTAAGCCTGTATAAAGCTCTCTTTTCCTGCTTCTTAGGTCATTCGCAAAAGTTTTTCTGTGTTAACACGATGCTGCTACTCGCAGATTGCCCACAGCAGATGAGCATCCCAGATTCCGACAATGCACGAATTGCCTCCCGGGTCCCAAGCAGCTTTCCTGAAATCAGGAAGAGTCTCTGGAGTTAAAGTATGGCCACGCAGGGCAGAGGGCTGCCAGGGAAGACCAGGAGAGGAGGGATAGGATTAATTCCCGCACAGAGGTCAAGCTGCCATTCACGAGTCTCTAGCGCAGTTGTGCACCTAAAAAAAATAGTCAAATGGGTTTTATTTCTTCAGCTGCATCCCAAGGAGGCGCTGTTGCGTTAGGTTTATCATGGGTCTGGGAAAGGGGTCTCTGTATGTGTGAGGAAGCCTGAAGAGGAGACGGAGGGAGGGAGGGAACTAGGGTGAGAGGTGACCGAGAGAAAACGTCAGTACGGGGAAGCTAGTTAGATAAGGGGGAGGAGGTGAGGAGAGAGGGAGGCGGCCGGGAGAGTGGGAAGGAGGAGATTGGGAAGGAGAGGGTAAGAGCCAGGAGCTGCCGGAAGTGTATGAGCGGACGACAGCATGCTGATCGGGGCTCTGAGAAATAAGGCGCCCGGGCCGGTGGGTGCTGGGGGAGGGGAGAGGAGGGGCGGGGGCTGCTAGGGAAGACCAGGAGAGGAGGGATAGGATTAATTCCCGCACAGAGGTCAAGCTGCCATTCACGAGTCTCTAGCGCACAGTTGTGCACCTAAACAAAATAGTCAAATGGGTTTTATTTCTTCAGCTGCATCCCAAGGAGGAGGCGCTCGCACACATGGTCATCAGTCTTGATATGGGTTTTCTTTTGAAGAAAGCCTATCGTAAGATAACTGCATTTTGTGCACGAAGGCTTTGTGATGCATGCTCATGTCTATTTTTTGATGTGTGCCTGTGCATGTGTCATGGCGCATTAGCAGACATTTACCATTGAAACATGGTGGACGGTAAATTAAATTGTGAAAAAAGGGGAAAGCGCACACAATGCACAAAGAAAAGAAACACGTCGAACAGTAAAAATTTGCAGCTGCTGGGCCCTCCTAAATAAATAACTAAAAATTAAGCTCAGCTAAAGAGATGCAGGTAGGGCCAGAAGCATCAGGGAAAAATGTAGCATGCAGACGGGCGGGGCTGGGGCAAAGAGGAACAAGAATGATGCAAAGTAATGTGCTTGAAGAAATAAGGCGGGGGAGAAGAGGATAAGCACTAAAAGAAAAGGGTGAAAAGTAGCCAGCAGAGGAAAGGCAGCGCTGGGGGGGGGGCTGGGCACCCATGCCAGCATCCCGATTCACGAGCAGATGGTCCTGTTTATGACCTGCGGAGCGCGAGACCTAAAAAGGGGAGTTTTTTTATTTCAGGGGAAAATGGTGTTGAGACAACAGCTAATTCACACCCTTTTATCAACAAGAAAAGGCTTAACCCACGTATGGAAATCACTATTGACTTACGATGCACAAAAAGGACACGTTTAAGGTTAAACAATTGTTAGAGAAACCTGTGAAAGCCTGTTATAGTGTGCATGTACACTCGTAACTTATGTCCCTCTCACTAAATCCACTGATAATTTGAAACTATTGTAGTGACTTCTTGAACATATTACCTGTAAAACATTTGCATTCACCGGGGACAATTTTATTTACATAACAGAAATACAACATTTTCATTTGAAGGTATCCATTCAGTCGCTTCCGTTCCACCGCTGGTTTTATTAGCATTACACATTCAGTAGCCACTCACTGCTGGTGGATAATCACTTACAAGTGTTGTCATGAAAAGTATGCCGAGATTACTTTCTCAACCGACAATGCCTACAAGGACAACCTTCACACTGCCACATTAAAGATCCTGTAACATCAAGTCCTCTCGAATGCTGACGTCACCATCAAACTCCCCAAAAGAAACCTCTAGGAAGCAGGTCCGCTTTTCTTCGGAGCTCAGATCAGGATCGCTGGATACTCATGGGCGGGTTCGGTGCTCTGGCCCGAAGCCTCGCACCCCCAGCCTAGTATATCTGATCGAATCATCATGTCTGAGCCCCGGAGGACGGGATCCGCTGTCTGATTTGAAAGCCTCTGCGCACAGGGCCAACAATGGGGCTAGCGACCGAGGAAGTCTTCTCATCCCAGCCCGAGGCCAGCAGCGGAGAACCCCGGCCGGTCAAATAATATCAATGTGTAATGAGTGCTGAGCGGGAGCTCAAACACACGGTTCTCCCACACACAGAATCACCTCTCATGCACAGCCATACAGCCACACACACTCACAAACCCATTCAACCATCTCACCGCTCAGTAGACGCCTGCGCCAATTTCTCGCGGTTTTATACACATAAAATATGCCCGTGCATTCTGGGAATCATTTGCCGGGTGATCATTACCGAAACATAGAAGATGGACAACAAAACTAGGGCCCAATTGCACGAGATAAGGCAAAATATATAGCACCTAACACCCGTTATTTGTCAAAGAAATTAAATAATCTATAGTGAAAAAATCTTTATTTTTGTCTTAAGAGTGATTATTAAGGAAACAAGTTGGCCTGGAGCGGAGAACAGCCTAAGAGACGCGGGAGGGCATGAGCGTGACACCGTGAGCGTGCACGTTGACGTTCCCTGCGGCTCCTGCCAGTGGCGGCCCTGCAAAGCTCGAAGCGCGTTCATAGACCTGAATCAGCTCGTGCCCATACTACAATCGGCTCGGGCACAGGTCTGTCTCCAGGTCTGTCTCCCTTGGAGGCAAACACGGCGACTATAAGTCTCATTGGCGGCAGCGCTTCGCGCTGCAACGCCAGCGAGACCTAATAAAGAGGCAGGCAGTGTCTGCCAATGCATTAAAGCGGCCCAGGTGGATTCAGGACTTTGAAGCCTTGGTATTTGGTGCTCTGACTTTTAATAGCACTGACCGAGCTTCTGAGCAGTGCTTTGGACAAATTAAGCGTTTGGTGAAAACGTTTTAGAAAAGCAGAAAATCAATATTGGGTAGGGGCACAGACTCTCTAAAGCCATGCAGGGAATTTTCTGTCCCAAAAGAATGTAATAAAAAAACAGTACTTGGCACACTAAGTGAAAAAAGAGCATACTCCACAAACTCATTATTTTCTATTTATTTCTTCCAAGAACAACTGTGGGACCAACCCGACAAGACCTGGGTCAGCAACTGCCTTTGCTGGCTGAACATAGTGACATTGTTCTACATTCTATATTCCATTCACATCATGTTGCTAAGCTACAGTACATAACCTACCCTAAGCATGTAACATGCTCATTTAATTTCTAACATACAACATTAAGCATAGGAGAGTGAACAAAGACCAAACATGCCATGAAAATTAGTTTATCTTGGCGGACAGATGCATCCTAGCAGCCCATTCGTCATCTCTGTGCAGCATGCCAATACACAGATTTTGAGCTGCACCTTTTCCAGCGTTTGCAATGCTTCTTGTGTGCAACCTCTTTCCCAAAACAACCTCCCATGGGTTCTCTCTAGGAATGCACTGCAACCTTTGTGCCCAAAACAACCTCCCATGGGTTCTCTCTAGGAATGCACTGCAACCTTTGAGCCCAAAACAACCTCCCATGGGTTCTCTCTAGGAATGCACTGCAACCTTTGAGCCCTAAACAACATCCCATGGGTTCCCTCTAGGAATGCACTGCAACCTTTGAGCCCTAAACACGCTCCCATGGATTCTATCTAGGAATGCACTGCAACCTGTGTGCCCAAAACAACCTCCCATGGGTTCTCTCTAGGAATGCACTGCAACCTTTGTGCCCAAAACAACCTCCCATAGGTTCTCTCTAGGAATGCACTGCAACCTTTGAGCCCTAAACCTCCCATGGGTTCTCTCTAGGAATGCACTGCAACCTTTGAGCCCTAAACAACCTCCCATGGATTCTCTCTAGGAATGCACTGCAACCTTTGTGACCAAAACAACCTCCCATGGGTTCTCTCTAGGAATGCACTGCAACCTTTGAGCCCTAAACAACCTCCCATGGGTTCTCTCTAGGAATGCACTGCAACCTTTGTGCCCAAAACAACCTCCCATAGGTTCTCTCTAGGAATGCACTGCAACCTTTGAGCCCAAAGCAACCTCCCATGGGTTCTCTCTAGGAATGAACTGCAACCTTTGAGCCCTAAGCAACCTCCCATGGGTTCTCTCTAGGAATGCACTGCAACCTTTGTGCCCAAAACAACCTCCCATGGGTTCTCTCTAGGAATACACTGCAACCGTTGTGCCCAAAACAACCTCCCATGGGTTCTCTCTAGGAATGCACTGCAACCTTTGAGCCCTAAACGACCTCCCATGGGTTCTCTCTAGGAATGCACTGCAACCTTTGAGCCCTAAACGACCTCCCATGGGTTCTCTCTAGGAATGCACTGCAACCTTTGAGCCCTAAACGACCTCCCATGGGTTCTCTCTAGGAATGCACTGCAACCTTTGAGCCCTAAACAACCGCCCATGGGTTCTCTCTAGGAATGCACTGCAACCTTTGAGCCCTAAACGACCTCCCATTGGTTCTCTCTAGGAATGCACTGCAACCTTTGTGCCCAAAACAACCTCCCATGGGTTCTCTCTAGGAATGCACTGCAACCTTTGAGCCCAAAACAACCTCCCATGGGTTCTCTCTAGGAATACACTGCAACCGTTGTGCCCAAAACAACCGCCCATGGGTTCTCTCTAGGAATGCACTGGAACCTTTGAGCCCTAAACGACCTCCCATGGGTTCTCTCTAGGAATGCACTGCAACCTTTGAGCCCTAAACGACCTCCCATGGGTTCTCTCTAGGAATGCACTGCAACCTTTGAGCCCTAAACAACCTCCCATGGGTTCTCTCTAGGAATGCACTGCAACCTTTGAGCCCTAAACGACCTCCCATGGGTTCTCTCTAGGAATGCACTGCAACCTTTGAGCCCAAAACAACCTCCCATGGGTTCTCTCTAGGAATTCACTGCAACCTTTGAGCCCTAAACGACCTCCCATGGGTTCTCTCTAGGAATGCACTGCAACCTTTGAGCCCAAAACAACCTCCCATGGGTTCTCTCTAGGAATTCACTGCAACCTTTGAGCCCAAAACAACCTCCCATGGGTTCTCTCTAGGAATGCACTGCAACCTTTGAGCCCTAAACGACCTCCCATGGGTTCTCTCTAGGAATGCACTGCAACCTTTGAGCCCAAAACAACCTCCCATGGGTTCTCTCTAGGAATACACTGCAACCTGTGTGCCCAAAACAACCTCCCATGGGTTCTCTCTAGGAATGCACTGCAACCTTTGAGCCCAAAACAACCTCCCATGGGTTCTCTCTAGGAATTCACTGCAACCTTTGAGCCCAAAACAACCTCCCATGGGTTCTCTCTAGGAATGCACTGCAACCTTTGAGCCCTAAACGACCTCCCATGGGTTCTCTCTAGGAATGCACTGCAACCTTTGAGCCCAAAACAACCTCCCATGGGTTCTCTCTAGGAATTCACTGCAACCTTTGAGCCCAAAACAACCTCCCATGGGTTCTCTCTAGGAATACACTGCAACCTTTGTGCCCAAAACAACCTTCCATGGGTTCTCTCTAGGAATGCACTGCAACCTTTGAGCCCAAAACAACCTCCCATGGGTTCTCTCTAGGAATTCACTGCAACCTTTGAGCCCAAAACAACCTCCCATGGGTTCTCTCTAGGAATGCACTGCAACCTTTGAGCCCTAAACGACCTCCCATGGGTTCTCTCTAGGAATGCACTGCAACCTTCTTGCCCAAAACAGTCTCCCCTGGGTTCTTACGAGGGAATGCACTGCAATCTTCTTGACAAAAACAATCTCCCCTTGGTCCTCTCCAGGGATGCAATACAATCTTCAAGCCAAAAAAAGGTATCCCTGGGTTCTCTCCAGGGATGCACCTCAACCTTCTTGCCCAAATCAACCTCCATGGGTTCTCGCCAGGGATGCACTGCCACCTTCTTTCCCAAGACAACTTCCACTGTGTTCTGTCCCGGGATGCACTGCAACATTCTAGCACAAAACAGTCTGCCCTCGGTTCTCTCCAGGGATACCTTGCAATCTACTTGCCCAAAACAATATCCCCTGGGTTCTCTCCAGGGATGCACCTCAATCTTCTTGACCAAAACAGACTTAACTGTGCGCAAAACTACAAATCCAAATGTGAGCGGCAGTGTTTTGAATGTGAGCAACAGGAAATTACCTCGAAATTAGGCCTGGGCAATATGTTAATAATGCTGGAGTAATCAGAGCAATTTCAGTAACAATGCATTACTCTTGTGATGCAACATTACTAAAATTATACAATTACGCCAGCTTCAGTAATTAAGAGTAAATTAGTGCAGAAATCCTAAAGCCGGCTGCTGTTTGTGTCCTGCAGCAAATAGTACAATTGGTTTAGTACTAAATGCACCCCTGAGACCCCTACGGACGTGAGGGTGCTTTTTGAAAAGAAAATAGTGCTAAATGCTGGATTACGCTTAATTATGCTTCATTGCAAGTCATTTTGTGGTAATTACGAGTAGGTATACGAAAGGAAATTACGCCAGTCACCACCACCCCTAGTGTGGATTAAACGGCAATGCAGATGAGCAAATAATCATAACCTCTCTCATATAAAGTGCAAAATGACTCCTCAGTTCTGGCTTCCTGTGTAATACTCAGATAAAACACCATTAGTGCCACCAAACAACTTTGGTGTACCAGGCCAACATTGTAGATTTTGTATTATTTTACATTTTTGTAAAATTATATATATAATCTACGTTCATATAGAGGCTTTCAGCCAGCAATCTGTATCTTTGTTGTTTTATTATTATTATTATTGAGTCATTCCCATTTTTCTTCCAACCACTGGAGAATAAAGAAGTGTTTGTATTCACTTTAGCCATTGGCTAACCTTGTATCAATGGATTACATTCTGCTCTTTCACAAGGAGTGCATTCACCCACAAAGCAGTTCCCATCAGTGCTAGGGGCTATGACTGCAACGTGTGCTTTTGAGACCTAAAAATGATTTTTGCTTTCAGCTAATGTTTTTATTTTCTTGAAGGTCTGGCAGCTTCCCATCAATACAGTTTTATCAAAGCCACAACAAGTCAAAGATTTACATAGCCAAAAGGCTTGCAGCTAACGCAAGGCCTTATTGGCTTTTTTTTTTTGCAGTTTTATATAGCACTAACTCAGCCCAATACCATGGAGCAATTTACATGACTTGAACCAGTGGCATAACAAACTTTGAGGGGGACCCCCTGCAATTTAATCCAGAGCTCTCAGGCCTGAGTACTGTGTGAGGGGGCCCCCTGCAGCTCGCCACGCCCCACCCCGCACCGCCCCTTACTTGAACACCAGTTATACTACACAAGTTCATTTTTTAGGCATGGAAAGATTAAGTGATTTACTCAGAATCGCAGAATGTTTAGCCTATACCAGGACCCAAACCAAGTTCCAGAGCTCCTCCGAGTGTAACGCATTGGCTTTGCCAATGCTTGTTTCAGAATTGCAGGTGCCTTTTATTTTACATTCATGTGCTGCGCAGAATGCTTTTAAGCCACGGTTCTCTTTGCTTCCACTGGGGTTCCTGGACAGAACAAGCTAAAAAAGTCACCCGGCACTAATGTACAGTGAAAAGCACAACACAGCCTCTAGCTCTGCACCACCAGGGGTTGCTTTGGCTCCTGCTTTAATCCCTTTCCTGTGGTGTTTCCGAAAGTCAAGAGCAAATGTTAGGAAATAAGCAGAGATTAACACAGTCGACGCCATCATACCAATAAAGAAGCAAGCCCAGATCAAATCCGCAGGAAAACCAAAGTTACACCCAGCCAGGAAGACTGAGGATGTTCAGGACATTGGTAACGATGGCTTGTACATAAAAGTAAAATCAGGTCTACTCTTAAGTATGATACTCAGTAACACAAAGGAGGGGGCAAGATTTTTAAGAGACAAATACCAGCTGCAAATAGTTTTAAAACAGTAACTACATATGACAAACTTAAGCATCTTGAAGTCCTCCATCCAAAAGTGTTATCAGTACCTAACTCTATTGAATTTGTTTTACCAATCACAGGTGGATAAAAGGCTGAGTCCACCCATCAGGGATCTTCCTTGAGGCTCTGTTTTGCATGCCTTTGGGAAGGTGCTCAGCCTACAGAGCTGGCTCGCTAGTTTCAAAC
Organism: Lissotriton vulgaris; assembly: GCF_964263255.1. Taxonomy (NCBI): domain Eukaryota; kingdom Metazoa; phylum Chordata; class Amphibia; order Caudata; family Salamandridae; genus Lissotriton; species Lissotriton vulgaris. Next base: position 105,604,113 of record NC_141693.1, on the reverse strand, counting down.
TGTGGAAGGATCAAGTGTTGGTATTTTTATCCCACAATTTTGGAATTTTAATAGAAACTAGCCTCAATTTTCTTGGTTTGAGTTTATCTAACAAACATTACTTAGTTTACATATAGAACAGCATACACAGCTTACATTACCTCTAAATTGATTGGGTAAGGCCAAACTTTTTGTGTTTGGGGTGTAGTTGTGTGGGTGTATGTCCGTGTAGTATGTGAGTGTGTGTATGAGTCCTCCACTACAGAGTCTGATTTTTCTCTGCCTTAGCAGAGTTGGAATGGTCCAGAGAAGCCCTGGCTTGGCAGTTCGGGCCGGACTGTTCCCATTAGGCACAGGGTCAAGACTGATTTGCATATAGCTGGATCTTAACTGAGGTGGCAAAGTGAGCTAAAGAATGATGATGGATTCAAACCGGATTTGAGACTGGGGTTGAGTATCTGGAAAGTTTTAGCGCTCTGTCCATCATCTCTTTGTGTTTGCTTTGTTCGCCCTAAGTTATCAGGGTATGGCGAGACGTGGGTCCCTTGCTCCCTTTGCTACTGAATTATAGCTAGCCTGGCTGATGAAGGGTGTTACCCGGAAACCGGTCCCACGATGCTTGTTTCCGGTTCAGGGAATACCTGGTTTGGCAGTTCGGGCTGGACAGTTCCCATGAGGCAAAGGGTAAAGACTGATTTGCATATAGCTAAGTCTGAACTCAGATGGTGAAGTGAACTAAAGAATGATGATGGATTCAACCCGGATTCAACCCAGATCTGTGACTGGGGGCGAGTGTCTGAAAAGTTTCATCGCTCCGTCATTCATCTCCTTGCATTTGCTTTATTCGCCATAAGTTGGCAGGGTATGCCGAGACGTGGTTCCCTTGCTCACTTTGCCACTGGATTCAAGCTAGCCTGGCTGATGAAGGGTGTTACCTAGAAACCGGTCCCAGCATGCCTGTTTCCAGTTCAGGGAAAACCTAGCCTGGAAGTTCGGGCTGGACTGTGCCCATGAGGCACAGGGTCAAGACTGATTTGCATATAGCTGGGTCTGAACTGAGGTGGCGAAGTGAGCTGATGATGTATTCAACCCAGACCTGTGACTGGGGGTGAGTGTCTGAAAAGTTTCAGCGCTCTGTCATCATCTCTTTATGTTTGCTTTGTATGCCCTAAGTTGGTAGGGTATTCTCAGAGGTGGGTCCCTTGCTCACTTTGCCAACAGATTCAAGCTAGCCTGGCTGATCAATGGTGTTACCCAGAAACTGGTCCCAGGATGCTTGTTTCCGGTCCAGGGATGATCTTGCTTGGCAGTTCAGGCTGGACTGTTCCCATGAGGCAGAGGATTAAGAGAGATTTGCATATAGCTGTGTCTGAACTGGGATGGCGAAGTGAGCTAGAGAATGATGATGGGTTTAACCCAAATCTGTGACTGTGGGCGAGTGTCTAAAAAATATCAGCTCTCCTTCCATCATCTCCTTGTGTTTGCTTTGTTCACCCTTAGTTGGCAGGGTATGCCCAGACATGGGTCCCTTGCTCACTTTGCCACTGAATTCAAACTAGCCTGGATGATGAAGAGTTTTACACAGAAACTGGTCCCAGCATGCTTGTTTCCGGTTCAGGGAAGACCTGGCAAGGTAGGTCGGGCTGGACTATTCCCATGAGACACAGGGTCAAGACTGATATGCATATAGCTGGGTCTGAACTGAGGTGGGGAAGAGAGCTAAAAAATGATGATGGATTCAACCCAGATCTGTGACTGGTGGGGAGTGTCTGTAAAGTGTTTGCGCTCCATCCATCATCTCCTTGTGTTTGCTTTTTTCTCCCTAAGTTGGCAAGGTATGCCAGACGGGTCCCTTGCTCACTTTGCCACTGGATTCAAGCTAGCCTGGCTGATGAAGGGTTTTACCCAGAAACTTGTCCCAGGATGCTTGTTTCCGGTTCAGGGAAGAACTGGCTTGGCAGATTGGGCTGGACTGTTCCACTGAAGCAAAGTGTCAAGACTGATTTGCATATAGCTGGTTCTGAACTGACGTGGCAAAGTGAGCTAAAGAATGATAATGGATTCAACCCGGATCAGTGACTGGGGGTGAGTGACTAAAAAGTTTCAGCGCTCTGCCCATCATCTCCATGTGTTTGTTTTGTTCGCCCTAAGTTGCCTAAGATGGATGACAGATTTGTGACTGGGGTTGAGTATCTTGAAAGTTTCAGCGCTCCGTCCATTATCTCCTTGTGTTTGATTTGTTCGCCCTAAGTTGGTAGGGTATGCCCAGACGTGGGTCCCTTGTTCACTTTGCCACTGGATTCAAGCTAGCCTGGCTGATGAAGGGGTTTACCCAGAAACCGGTCCCAGGATGCTTGTTTCCAGTTCAGGGAAGAACTGGCTGGGCAGTTCGGGCTGGACTGTTCCCATGAAGCACAGGGTCAAGACTGATTTGCATGTAGCTGGGTCTGAACTGGGGTGGCGATGTGAGCTAAAGAATGATAATGGATTCAACCCAGATCTGTGACTGGGGGTGAGTGTCTGAAATGTTTCAGCGCTCTGTCCTTCATCTCCTTGTGTTTGCTTTGTTCACCCTAAGTTGGCAGGGTATGCCTAGACGTGAATCCCTTGCTCACTTTGCCACTAGATTCAAGCTAGCCTGGCTGATAAATGTGGTTACACAGAAACTGGTCCAAGGATGCTTGTTTCTGGTCCAGGGATGATATGGCTTGGAAGTTCAGGCTGGACTGTTCCCATGAGGCACAGGATTAAGACAGGCTTGCACATAGCTGGGTCCGAACTGAGGTGGCGAAGTGAGCTAGAGAATGATGATGGGTTCAATCCAGATCTGTGACTGTGGGTGAGTGTCTAAAAAATGTCAGCTCTCCATCCATCATCTCTGTGTGTTTGCTTTGTTCGCCCTAAGTTGGCAGGGTATGCCCAGACATGGGTCCCTTGCTCACTTTGCAACTGAATTCGAACTAGCCTGGCTGATGAAGTGTTTTACATAGAAACTGGTCCCAGCATGCTTGTTCCCTGTTCAGGGAAGACCTGGCAGGGCAGGTCGGGCTGGACTGTTCCCATGAGACACAGGGTCAAGACTGATATGCATATAGCTGTGTCTGAACTGAGGTGGGGAAGTGAGCTAAAAAATGATGATGGATTCAACCCAGATCTGTGACTGGTGGTGAGTGTCTGAAAAGTTTCAAAGCTCCGTCCATCCTCTCCTTGTGTTTACTTTATTCGCCCTAAGTTGGCAGGGTATGTCCAGATGTGGGTCCCTTGCTCATTGTGCCACTGAATTCAAGCAAGCCTGGCTGATGAAGGGTGCTACCCAGAAACGATTCCCAGGATGCTTGTTTCCGGTTCAGGAAAGACCTGGCTTGGCAGTTCGGGCTGGATTGTTCCCATGAGGCACAGGGTCAAGACTGATTTGCATATATAGTTGGGTCTGAACTGAGGTGGTGAAGTAAGCTAACGAATGATGATGGATTCAACCGAGATCTGTGACTGGGGGGGGAGTGCCCGAAATGTTTCAGCGCTCCATCCATTTCTTGGTACAGGAAATAGGACCGGGCATCAAATCAAGCAAGCACGTTAGTGAACCAGATAGCTAAAAGATTAGCGCACATTTGCAAATAGAGCAGTTTTAAATTTGGTAATGACACATTGTATATGTGTTTTGCAAGATATGGGAGAATGCATGCAATTGTGCTTGCTACAGGCTATTTTTGGGGTAATATCTGGAAAGCAAAGAACATAAACTGGCCCACCAGACTATAAAACAGGCCCACAAACCTCCATAAAACCGGCCCCAACACTGACCTATCAGATCAGCCCCTTGGGCTCTGGCTGATTGCCTTATAGGCCAGTCTGACCCTGTGATTCATTTTCCACTTCTTCTTGGAAGTATATTCCAGGTCCCATTAGATGTGTTACTCTAGGACCATGCCGTCTTGCCCTCACTCCTTATGCTATGAGTGTTACTGCAGTATGTGAGCTATACCTACGGAGAACAGGGGTATTGGACTACCACCCTTCCAACAACTCCTCCATGTGTGATTGGTGGCGTTTGTGTGTGCCATATGGTGTGCACTGAAGTTCCATGAAGTCATAGAGGGCCTTGGTCTTAGACCACTTTCCTCTCCAAGGTCACGAAGCACCTCAGTGACTTGCAATATCCTTATAATGTACAGCAGAGGATACTTTATCCTTTATTCTATAGTACATTGGTGCCCACTGACCAGGGAAGGACTCAAACCTGTGACCTTCTAATTACACGTTTCAGTAAGAAATGCATTAAAGCAGTGGACTGTTTTTATGATTTGAAAAAGAAGCGTGACCATATAGACAAGGGCACTCATTTCCTGTTCCACCGCAGGAGTAATCTTGCTGCTCGCTAATGGGCAGAAGTGCTCGCTTCCTTCCCACGCCATTAGTGTTTTAGAAAACGTTCTACTTAACCACTGCTGATGAGGTTTTGTTTAACTTCCAAGCAGAATTGCTCCTTTTGTGACTTCCGAGAGCAGGAGATTATCTCTCCTGTCATATACAGGCGGCAACAATGATGCGTTCGAGCTGAGTCTCTAATTACCAGCATTATCACTGTAGCTGTGATAGGAGGGGAGGGGGGCAGCAGCATGCAAATAACACATATAAATGCAATCTTTGTTTTAGGTCTTACAATTGGGGTGCTAGTTACATCCTGGATCTAAGAAATGTTCCTATTTTATTTATTTTAAAGCAATGATTTTTAACGCGGGTCCACAACGCGACATGGGTTCCGCATCGCCTACTCACTGGGTCCTCATCTGTTCAGAAATTCAAATATTTCGAGATTAATAAAGTATATATAGGTAAAATTTTAATGAGAAAATTGAACATTTTAATATGCTCAGTAAATGTGGAGGGATTTGAAAATGAAGGCTACAAATTATATTAGAAAACTCGGCTTGATTTATGAGAGCACTGCAAGTACAGCAAACACAATCTAGTATGAACGATTGGTGGCTTTGTCTTTCTGAAATAAAACCAAATTCTGAAAGACTCCACTATTTCCATTAAAACTAAAATTTCATTTTTTTTATATTTGTTCTTTGTGAATTTAAGAAAATATTGCATCATGAATGTATTTGTTTGACATATAATTGTTTCTGTATTTTTGTGTTGTGCGTCAAATCATAGAAATTGCTTAGGCTGGGATCCCCGGTCAGTAGTGATTCAGTGGAGATCCACAGAAGTCAGAAGGTTAGGATCAGCAAAAGAAATATTTGACATGAAGTAGAAGGCTCACATACATCTGACCGTGACCTAAAATTACTGTGTTCCAGAAAAACGCATCTAACACATCATCGTCAAAGATGGCATTTTAGGATTCATCTGAAAATAAGGATGGAGTCATGCTCCTATCACACACATCTAAAGAGACCCGAAAAGCAACACTAATAAAATTCCTTTAGCTTTCTGTTCTCAACATATTCTTAAGAATGCAACCATGGCACTACAAATGTAAACTACCAATTAAAACGTATTTTACTTGTACTATTTGGCATGAAACAGCATATGAGCCTTCACCATGAAGTGTACATCTTGTATAACATGTTTATTTAATTCCCACAGTAACTGAACCCACATCAGTAAGTTTCTCCTCCTGTCATATTCTGTTGTCCTTCCAAATGAAATCCTACTCATCTCTTCCCCACAGACTCGTTGACCCAGTCATTTCCTACATTCGCTTTAATCATAAAGACACAATTTGATATGCATTTCACTAGACTAGGAACAGCTTGGCATTAAAAGACACTTCTCAAAGGGCTTTCCTCCTGCTTGTGCCAAACCAACCAGGGGCTGTGTAGAGATGCTTTATGAACTGTGTTTTAGTTCAATCAGAATGTGTTTATTAAGTTGGTAGGGGGCACTGCCTTCCATATTAGGGAGTCATGGCAGATTTACAAGCCCCTGATGCCACATTTGTGCCGCTGTTGCGTCACTTTTGTGACGCCGCAGCGGCGCAAAGCCAGCGCCATGCTGTAGGGTATTTACAACGTGGCACATCTAGGGAGATGCGTCATGTTGTAAAGATCTGTGCCACATGCGACGCGACTCCAGCAATGCGCCACCTTTCCGCCGGGGGATAGAATACGCATCTGCCCATCCTTGTGCCATGGTGCACCGCATTGTCAATGCGGCGTATCAGTGGTGGCGCACGAGTGGGCAAATGCGTCGCAACTCTTCTAGCGAATCCCTGCTGATTAGCAGAGATGCGCCAGAAATGGTAAATCTGCCCCTTAATTTCTGACAATCGTACACTGAGAAGAATCCTTTTTTTCAGGTCTTGTTCAGTAATTCGGTGCCATCAAAAGATGGTTGTCTTTTGAAGAACCAGATCTGTATATAAATCAGGCCTGAATTTTTTTTCTCTATGCCAGAGTACTCAGAGTAAGTTCAGTAATTTCACATTACTCTATGTAGGATATGAATTGTGATATTCTAGTATTACAAAACTGTGGGATGTTGTGATAGAACGTTGGTGGATGTTGAAATGTGAAATTCTGTGGACTGCAGTTGCTGCCTGACCACCAGTGCTGGTTGATTTAATACACTTGTAGTTAAATTACTGATGCTGGAATATTTTCCCTCTTTTGACAGGAAATCCCCAAAAACATAGCAATGACATCCATTTGGGTAATTCGACGAAAACATTCCTACCCAAGAGCCCAGGAACAGAGCATGAGGGGATGCTGCTATTTCAGTTGTTTTGCATTTAAAGCCATTTTCTTAGTTTTAAATGCATTTTAAGGTTTCGTTTAATTTTGTCCATTTTGTGCAATTGGCGCTGAGAATAGCGCTAAATACTTAGGTACGCTCTGTGTGTAATTTTGCATAATCTTGCGTAACTTTGCTGGAATTTTGTGTAATTCATTTACAACAAATTACGCGAGTTAGGCCCACCCCTAGAATAAATCATGTACGTCTATATTCTCCAAAACAAGTAATCTGATAGGGAATATGTTTATGGGGATACCTAAAAATTAGAAGGAAAAAAAAGTGATATGATCAATATGGTAGTTACTGGTGGCTGAATAAACAAAACTTTGCTAGTTCAACGTTGTGTTATTCTAAAGTTGGTCATCTCTGCGAATGGCTCAAGGCTGGCAAATGTTTTTCAATAAATGTCAATGAAAATGAGCTAGCAGAGAGCTCTAGCAGTGCTAACACCCCTAGCAGCTGGCTTTGTTCCTCCATTGGGCCTGGGGATCTGTGGGGGTGTCAAGCAGACCTGCCAAGCTGGCTCCATCCTTCTTGATGCTGTAACCGAGGCTGCGCGCCTGGGTTGCAACCCTACCAGGTACTGCTACAGCCCATGATCATGGGGTCCCATTAGTGCCTTGTGCTGCTCAATTCATGACCCCAGGGTCAGGGCACGTGCAGCGGCTGCCTCGTTCTCCATGTTTACCTCAACACTGTGTACAGCCGCTGCCAGACATCTCCTTGACAAATGCAAAACGAATATTTGATGGACCGTGTCATACATTCACTCCAGTACAGAGAGATCTGGGCATAAATCCTTCATTTTTTTGCTCACCATGCCATTCCAGTTTGGACCCAGCCATGTGCAAATCCGCCATGACCCTGCACCCAATGGGAACTGTCCAGCCCGAACTGCCAGGTCAGGTCCTATCTGGACTGGAAACAAGCATCTTAGGAGCGGTTTGGGGCTTTCAGCCCTCACCAGCCAGAATAGCGTGACTCCAGTGGCATGGAGAGCGCAGGATCCATGTCTGGGCATACCTGTCCCACTCAGGGTGACAAATGCAAAAAGAACAATTGATGGACAGAATGCAGAACAATGTCATACATTCACCCCAGTACATAGATCTGGGCCTAAATCCATTGTTTTTTTTGCTAACCATGCCATTCCAGTTTGGATCCAGCCATATGCAAGTCAGTCTTGACCCTATGCCCAATGGGAACAGTCCAGCCCGAACTGCCAGGCCAGGACCTACATGGACTGGAAACAAGTATCCTAGGAACGGTTCGGAACATCTCCTTGAGGCTGTGGTGTATTCGCAATCAAATGTCCACCTCTTGCTCAAGGTGGAGGAGTACTGTATATTTTTAGCCCTTACTGGCCACTCATTCTAACATGGTGGGCCACCAACATCTGGTGCGAAGGAGGAATGGCGGATTTGCTTTTGGCCTGTTTACAATATTTACCCTTCCAGCAGTGGTCAATCATGTCCATCTGCCCCTTGAATGTACGCGTATTATACCTAAATGTTATATTCCTATGTGCCCCCTTTATTGCTTTGCTTCAGAAAGTAACGAGAGGTCAGTTTAAATCAAAGGAGATTCCAAAGGTGGAATTTCCTTTACCATTCAATCCCTCTGATAATGGAAATTCCACTGGTGGATTGTAATCTATGTTTAGCACTACCTCCTGGAATGCCAACAATCTCTAAACCAAGCCCTAGACTGAGGGAGAAAATCTGTATAGTGCATGTGAGTTAGTAACCATCCTTCCTATTTTCCCATGGACGAGGAAATGTTTCACTCCATCTTCTGCTCCTCTCCATCATTTCCATTGTCTTTCAGTTTGTATTTTGTAATTTTATATAGCTCAAACTCTTCAAAAAGGTATTGGAGTGCTTTACATGGGCACATTATTTTTTTTTAAATTGTGTTTTAGACACGGGGAGATTAGGTAATTTGCCTGGAATCACAGGATTTTGAACCAACGCCAAGACTCAAACCTGTTCCCAAGTTCCAAAGTCAGCAGTTCTGGTTGTTACATCACGTCATTTACGACTTTTCTGTCTCCCTCTTCTCCACTTTCTCTTTCTAGTTTTATCTCTATCTTTAACTGTTTCTGTCCTTCTCTTCAATGTCTTACATTTCTTTTTCTCCCTAATCTCTTCTTCCTCACTCCCTCTTTCTATCTGCATCTCAATCAATCTTATCCTCTCTCCTCTACGTTTCTTTCTTCCTCACTTAATTTCCTTTTTCTGTTCCCATATTGTTGTCATTCTTCTCCACTCTCCTGAGTCACTTCTCCTTTTGTCTCTCTCCATATTGCTCTTCCAACTCAATCCATTTTCTTACCGTCCTGCCAGGTTTATTCTCCGTTTCCTTTGTCATTTTGAACCAGACGGAACGTTTTTCATAGTAATGTTTAAAAAAACAAAAAATGTTGTGTTGTCAACATTTTTTTCTTTTTGCTCATTTGGTTATTTACGTTATTTTTTATTTTAATTCAGTGGTGAACCGGAGTCCTCTTCCAGTTTCTAAGATGACAAGGTGGCAGTGGGCACCTTTGGCTCATCTCTCTGCTGCTGGAGACAAAGGCAGAGCCACCACATGCAATATGTCTCCCGGCACACCCCCATTTCACCGCAACCCCAAGTAACAGTGCTAGCTGCGATACTCAAAAAGAGCACAGCCACTCCCAATGGCCTCATTGTCAAGCTCAGAGACTCAGGATAGGAGGAGGGCCACCACATGCTGTGCCTGCTCAGCTTGGCCTATTGTCCTACTGCACAAGACTCTGAGCCAGCCATGTGCTGTAATTGGTAATAATGAGCTCAGGGAGAGGATGTAGCCTTGCGGATAGAGCGGTCGACCTCGGACCTGGGGACCCGGGATCGAGTCTCGGCACCCACGCTCAACATCCTGTGATTCTGGGCAAATCACTTAATCTCCCCGTGCCTCACAAAAGGAATGTGTCGGTCTGTAATAAAACTGGTGCTCATTTAAAGCACTCTGATACCCGATGTCTTGGGTCTAGTTTGTGCTATATAAAACTCTAAGAAAAAAATAGATCTTCACTCTAATGCTGCCGCAACCTCTAAGGCCAAGCGCCAGCGGCCAAGCCCGCCCAGGAAATGTGATTTGATCTACAGCTGAAAGAAATGGCCCAGCAGCTGGCCTTTGCCTCAGAACCTTCGGGCAATGGGATGTGCCCGCCCTGCCAATCCAATGCTGTCCTCACTCATGCAAGAACACCGGGGATTCTCGAGCTGGGTGAGCAGACAGTCTGAGAGTGGATGGAGGTTGAGGCATGGCCCTAAGACAAGGAGCCTGCAGAGTGGTTGCTTTTGGTATCTTACGGCCTGATTTAGGGTCTAATAGGAGCAGTAAAGGCAGACAGGTGGAGCGGACCTTAATTCACCACCCTGTCTTTAACCCACCTGCCAAACTGAGAGATGTCCGACAGCCCTACCCACATCTCTATACGTGGTTCCTGTTGATGTTGAAAAGGTTTAATGGACGGCACTGTCAAACATGATGGTCTGCTGTCACACGTTTCCAAAGTTGTATGTTTATCAAAAACAATCTCTTGCTTTGGGAGTTTGTTTTGATAAACATAAAACTTTGGAAACATGTGAAAAAAATAAAAATAAAAACAAAAGCTTTGGAAGTTTTCTCCCATGGGGTGGGGTCATTATTTTCTTTTCCTGTCCCTCACCACTAAAAAAAGCTGCTTACAACGCATACAAATACATCGCATGTCCTTACAACAACCGCGTTGTTACCACGCTTACCGTTACATTGCAAATCGTTACAAAGACTTGCTGTTGGGGGCTCACTAGACTTAAGAATAGTATTATTTACTATTCCTACTCCAGTTAGTGTAACAGCAGGGAAGGTGTTGGATTGTAAATCCAAAACCAGCGGCCCCCTACAGCAAATCATTTTTACGACTTGCGATGTAATGGTATGCGTGACAATAATGCGGTCAGTGTAACAACTGCTTTGTAAAGGTACCGGGTTGTGGAGACAGCGTTGTAAACGCGGTTTACCCCCACCACCAGCTACCTGGACAGGAAAAAAACACATTAACGGTGTCTACCATAAATAGGATGGATGGAGTTGCGTGCTTCGTCCTACGCCCCCACTCCACCCTACTTAAAATCGGGATGGTGGACTGAGAGTTTGGCAGGGAGGGTGCTGTACCACAACAAAGTACCATCTCCGCCAAACTCTAAATTGGACCCTTAGACTTAAGAGACACCTTTACTGGCAGGTTTAAGGAGGGGTCATTTGGAGAGAGCTGGCCATGTCCCAGTGACTGGGAGGAAGTGGGGACGTAAAAGCAATGGTGGTGGCGTGCCACTTAGGCCATCTAAGGCAGTCTCTTCCCGTGAGTGAACTATAACTTGAGTGCTCTGAGTGATTGACCTACACCAGTATTGCATCAATCGTCCTTCTACTGAGGGGCAGCGATGGACTTTTCCTCAGTTTGATTCATGCCATTGGAGTGAGGGTCACGCCCAATGAGTTACATTTCCAGGCAGTAAACGAGACTCACTCCTCAGAACCTGCACATTCTCCCACTCACATTGACTTGCACACAGTGAACTAAGCTTTCTGCTGGCTCACGGAGACCCAGTGAGAGGTATGTCTGCCTCACTGAGTGAGGGGGAGGGTCTCCTGGTGAGGCAAGTTGAGGGAGTGAGGTAGATTCATGTTCTTGAGTGGCAGACCGATAGTAAAGCAGGAGCAGAGTGATAGGGGACTGAGAAGGGGAAAGCGGAGACCTGCGGACGAGGATGCAGGTCAGGCTGGCACCTGGGACGGTGGAGGTGCACACACAGAGAGTGATGGGAGGCTGGAAGCTGCGGACGAGGACACAGGTCAGGCTGACACGAAGGTGGTGGAGGTGCACACACAGAGAGTGATGGGCGGCTGGAAGCTGCAGACGAGGACACAGGTCAGGCTGACACGGGGTGGTGAAGGTGCACACACAGAGAGTGATGGGAGGCTGGAAGCAGAATGAAAGGAGGCACAGACTGAAAGACAAGTGCGGTGGGAATGTGCTGAAAGCGGTGAAGCTTCCAATGGACAGGTAGGACTCACTGACAGCATAAGAGAGAGAAGTGTTCCCTGAGAGTGAGTAACACTTGCTCCCAGTGAATGGGAATCTCAGTGAGTGAGCTAGACTTGTCCTAGTGATTGCGACTTAATCACAGTAGGCAATAACGCCTACTTTTACTGTGTGTTTATGGGATGTAACCTGTATTTTAAATTTGCTGCTTTATTAAATTTATTGATTTATTACAACAGTTCTGTTGATCAAAACACTCCACCCATTGCAAAACAACTGTTTTATTGCAGTGGTTCTAAGTAAGCACATGATTTACTAATAAACCTAAACTTAAACTTAATCATAGCATAGGCATGAGATTCACTCTCAGTCAGTGAGTGAGGTTTACACCTGATCAGCAATTCCCAATGTGAATCACTTCCAGTGAATAAGCTAGCCTCGCGCCCAGTGAGTGTGACTCACTCGTAGTCATTGGGCTACTTCTGCTCTCAGAGACTGGCCAACCCATTGAGAAAATAGATTCTCATTAGACTTGCAGCCAGTCCATCAATCAAGGATTTATAAAGCACCCGCAAACACCTGTGAGGGTCTCAAGGCACCGGAGTTGCTAACTGCTTCGTATAAGTAAGTAAGTGAAATTTTATTGTTTTTGATTAATTAAAACCATTACAAAAATACATTCTGGTAAACATTTTGGTTAATTAATTGTCGATCAGCACTTAAAATTCTTATGTATTAAAACGTGCTTGAGTAATTTGAAAATGCAAAGTGTCCATGATCCATTTTGCTCAGAGCCTCTGAAGCCTATACACAGGTTACAGTTTGTGGAGATTTAGGGTTTTTGTTGTGTCTGGGCTCCCACAGGGTACCGCTGGTCCCTGCTTAGATGCTACTAGAAGCAGGAACTCAACACGCTTCCCATTTAGGTGTGGGTCCCTTGGGTTAAAGCGTGCGAGTACTGCTTGTCTTCGGGTATGTATGCCTCGTTCATTAAAATTAGTTTTTAGGAGGCCTACCCTTTCCTCTGCAGGAGCATATTATATGTTCAATTTCCTAATTTTCAACGCTGCATAGCCGGTATAAATTGCCACAATTCTTTCTCAGCCATGGTGGAAGAGGAGGTATGGCTGGCAGGATTCCTAACCTGTATTTTAGGAAGGCTTCTTTTGACTTCCTGGGGTATCCCAGTTCAAAGTATGCCTGTGACACAAATGATTTGTAGCTGCACAGAGTCATCCATGCGTGGCTCCTGTGTGCAAAGGCTGCTTTATCTTCTGTGAGATAAAGTTTCTTAATAACCTTATTTACGATGTACTTAAAGTGCAAGTGCATTGTAGAGATTTCCCATAGGTCGCTAGTACAGTGATGGCCAGTGATTCCTCCAGGTATGCTTTAGCCGGTGAGGTGGACGTGCTGCACAGTTCCTGCCAAAGCTGGTGATTCAGTGTATTCCTGGCCAAGTTCTTGATTTTGTGCCAGCACTTAATGTCCGAGCCTCGCCTTGCAAGGAGTTGCTTCGTTAGTCCAAACTCGAGCCGAATCTGTGCTGGTGAGGTGTATGGCAGGAGGTTAAGCATTACTCTGTATGCTTTTGCCAAGGTGGTATCCAGCAGTGCAGCATTCCTGCCTCGCAGTACCTCGCTGCCATAATTAACTGACAATGGACTTTTTGCTTGCGCAACACGGAGAAGGGGTGCAAATGTTGGACCTGTCAGTTTTGTTTTAAGTTGCCTTAGGGTTGTCACAGTCGCCATTCCTTTCCTCTTGATGGCCTTAAGCTGGTTCGAGAATTGGCCCCCCTTATTGATCATGACACCTAAGTATTTATACACAGCGCAGTTCGCAATTGCAGTTTTTCCAAGAGACCAAAAATGGAACAGTTTTTTTCATTAATTGTCAGAGTTTTCGTTTTGTCAATGTTAACTTCCAGGTAGTTCTCGGCAGCGTACCAATGAAGTGTGTTGAGTAGCCGTTGTAGACCTACTTGTGTGTGGCTAGTTAAAACAACATTGTCCGCATAAGACACGCTGTAAATTGTTTTTCCTCCAGTTTGATGGGTTGCGCGTTGCAAGCAGTGATGGCTGTTGTCAAGTCTGCTGCATAAAGGTTAAAAAGAATGTGTGCTAGGACGCACCCCTGCTTGAGGCCTTTAGTCATTGGTATGCGCCTCAAAAGGTGGGAGCCATTGCCAAGCCTAACTGGTATCCACGTGTTGGAATGTAATTCTATTAGGAGATTCAAAGGGGATGGAGGAATCCCCCAGAGAGGCAATTTCCTCCAGAGGTTAGCTCTGTTGACATTGTCGAACGCCCCCTTAAAATCCACAAAGCAAAAATGGAGAGTTTGTTTGGTTAGATTTGCATTGTCGATGAGTAATGACATTGCTAAAAGGTTGGTTGTTGTTCCAGTCTCTCTACAGAACTCTGTTTGGCTAGGGGAATTATGTTTTGCTCTGTTGCCCATTCATGTAGCTCAGTCAATAAATTCCCCGCAAAGTATTTTGGCTCTACATCCAGTAATGAGATCAAACAGTAGTTTTTGGGTAGGGTTTTGTCCCCCTCTTTATAAATTGATGAGATAATAGAGCCCTTCCATGATGCGGGCAAACACCCAGTCTGTCTAACAGAGCTGAAGAGAGAAGCTAGGGTTTCTGACTAGTATCCTGGATCTTGTTTAAAAAGAGCTGGTGGAATCCCATTTAGCCTGGGTGCTCCTTCTTTCCCCCCTTTGGATTTGTATTTGTTCCCTGTTCATGACTGCATTGATTTCAATTTCCTCGACCTCGTCGGTCATCACAGTTTGAGACTGAGGTGCAGGCTGGTCATTCTTGTTGGTGTTTAATCCAGATACCAGTTGATTGAAATGAAGTTCTAAAAAAGATGCCCAAGTGTTTTCAGTTATATGTGTTATTAAGCCACCATGTGCCGGTTTTAAGAATTTATTGATCGCTGCCCAAAATTGGGCACTGTTACTTCCTTTAGAATCATAATAGAGTTTGGCCCAAAGTTCGTTTTCAGTTGATCTTCTTATATCCCATTTAAGTTTCCTAAGTTCGGCCTTGCTCTTGCAGAGCTGTTGGTGTAAGTCCTTGTCCCCCGGGCCTATTCTCAATGACCTTAGTAATTTGTTTATAGCTTTTTTAAGACATTTCAAGTTAGACCTCAGTGTGCTCGTAGCCTTCCCTGCAGACGTTAGGTCGTTGGGCAGTAAGTGGCGAACTACAGAGGAAACTATTTGTGGTGAAATGTTCATCCGAACAGCCAGTAAGCAACTGTGACTAACTCGTGAAAGAGAAAGGTTCATTGTTAGTAAAAAGGTAAGATCCACTCTCAGCGAGAGATTAGGACTTCTTCAAAGTGACTGAACAGCACTTATTCCCAGTTGGTAAAACTCTCCCAGATGCGAGTATGATACGTAATCTGGTGGTGAGGAACACTTTCCTATCAGTGAGTGAATTTATCTCAGTTCCAGAAAGTGAGAGAGTCTTGTACTAGCCGGGTTTAATGGCTTAGCATACGAATGCATCTACGGTAGGGACCTGTGTTCGACCTCATGGTCACAGGTTCAAATCCCAGCGGGTCCACTCAACCTTTCATCCTTCTGACGGTGATAAAATGATTACTATTGAGTTGGGGAACAATAAACATCTGTTATTTAGCGCCAAGATACCCTTGCGTGAACGTGCACTTTAAAAAATACACTTTATTTTCTTGTACCCAATAACTTCGGACACAGGAAGCTCTGTACTAGGGGTGGGTGGAATTTGCGTAGTTGCACTATGCAGTAGTCCGTAAAATGGTAAAAAATCTCTTTGAGCACGCAAAAGTTGCTTTGCTTGTGCGGCCCGTTCGAGGATGCTTTTTTCCTGTCGCAAACGCTGTTATCGTGCTCGGGGGAAATATATTGCGAACACGCATTTTGAGGGCGCGTACAAGCAAAAATTCTGCGAAGCCGCGGTTCGCGGAATTTTGGGCAATTCCGCGTTCTCCGCGGAACGTAAAATTTCCCAAATTCTGCAAATTCCGTGAGCAGAACACGGAATACTCTGTACCCAGACACCCTTTAGGAGCTGTGGGGGCTGCAGGCAACAATTACGCTTGGCCCCGGCCACCCCAATTAAGCTTTTTCTGCTTCCCCCAGATCATGTGAAAGAGTCACTGCAGTCCCATTGCCCCCTGCCCTCAGACAACAACCCTTAGACGAGAAAAAACATTCTTGGAGCAGGTGGTAATCTTTGTGGATTTGAGCCTGGTATTTTCCCCAGAAGGAGGGCAAATGCGCAGAACTTGCTTCTAGTGAAACTTTGTCGCAGTCACAACCCCAAAGATCACAACACTTGAGTGGTCAGTAATGGTGATAAAAGTGCAAAGGAATGAAGTCATGCCGGTTTTTTTCCGGGGCTCCAATTATGCTTCGAGCCCTTTGAGAGGGTCTTAATGCATAAATAATGCCCCGGCCATTTCACCCTTAGAGTTTCCTACTGCAGGCCACCTGAGGGTGATAAACACCAGAAGCCGTGCATGGCTTCGGAGATTAGCGCCAAGAAGCTCCGAGGCTGCTGGTTCCGTCCTCGTGGCAGTCTGCCTGTCGAGGGTTCACTTCACACAAGAGTCACTTCCTGACAGGTCGGTTCTGCAAAGCTGAGTTCTGATTCGAAAATGTAACGAGTGCACCCGCCTCTGTCATTCCTCATTCTTTCATCTGTTAGCTGCATGGAGAGGGGGCAGGAAGCATGAAAATCTTCTCCACCAGACCATGGCGCCGAAGACATCCGAGTTAATGGTTTACAAACTCCCAAACCTCCTGGCCAGTCCGAATGGAAATGAAAACCCGTCTATTCTAAATATTCATGGACCCCGAGTTTATATCATCAATTCTCATTGTTGCACGTGCATAGAAGCCAGTAAGTCATGCAGTTACCTAAAACTATTAATTGAAAAGTTCCTTTTTGGAAGCATTGGTTCTGAAGTTTCGAGGCACTATATGTGATTGTAAAAGTTAGACCTAGCGTTAGAGTTAAGCTTAGTGTTCAGGTTCGATTTAGGAAAAGGGATTCGGTAAAGAAGTGGGGGGCTGATTTATGAGCCCTTGCGCCACTTGTGGGCCACGGGTTCATCACTTTTTGTGACGCACCAGTGGCGTAAAAAAATGCTCCATATTGCGCCATATAGGTAGATGCATCACTTGGTAAACCCCTGCCCTACATTATACCTGCGCCAGGTATAATGCATGCATGGTGGGTGTTTGCCAGCAAGAAAGGGTCGTAGGAGTGGCGCAGCGAAATCTATGAGATTCCGCTGCGCCACTACTAGGACGCCAATGCGTCAAAACCTTACGCCTGCCTCATGGCAGGCGTAAGGGTGACGCAGCCCATGTGAAAGTAACATTGCTGGAGTTGCGTCAGGCTTCCGACACAAATCCAGTAATGCGACACTTTTTGCACTGACAGATACGTCAGTTATATTGGCGTATCTGTCCTTCCTTGCGACTTGATGCGTCATATTGTAAATATGACGCATCATTGGTGTCGCAAGGAGGGTCACTGGGAAGTGGTGCATTGCTGCTTTCACGCAGCGATGCGCCACTTCTGGAAAATGAGGCCTTGGGTTCGCAGGGTTTGCCATGTGGGTTAGGACAGTTTCCCGTGTTAGTCAAGTGCTGAGGTTAGATAAGTGTTAGGGGATGGGCATTAGTGTTTGGGTACCTTCATTAACAATGAGTACCAGCAACAAAAAATGCATTTTTGAAATGTAAACATGTTCAAAGTGTTGGCTTAGAGGGGCCACTCGGCTCAAGGCCAGCCAGGCCTCATCCAAGGAAGCATCCGCCTGGCATGGTCCCTGGAGGTCACTGTCAGTGATGCAGGACTCACTACTCCGGATGACCCTTGAATGACCATCACAGAGCCTGCATCACATGTTATGCTATATGTTGGCCTGAGGAACAGTTAAGGACGATATGGGTAGCACCGCCCTGAGCCTCAGATGCCATCTCTGCCCAGGAGCTATTTTCCGCCCGTTCTCTGCAAGAGAGAGTGTCATGATGATACTGCCAGTCCAGGGGGTGGGGGTAACAGACAAAATATGACTCTAGAAAAACATCATGGCTAGAAAATCCACTTCCAAAATACTGTGGGGCAGATTTATGTTGCCTGACGCATCTCTGCAAATCGGCAGAGATGCGCCAGGAAAGATACGGCACACAAGTTTATCCTTGCGCCACCCATGATGCGCCGCATTTACAATGCGGCGCACCATGGCGCAGGAATAAATAGATGCGTGTCGCATCTTGGGCGTAAAGTTGGCGCAGTGCTGAAGTTGTGTTGCATGCGGCACGCAACTCCAGCACTATTCCAACGTGCCCTATCTCTAACGTGGTGCATCAAACCTTACGTCTGCTTCAAGCAGGTGCAGGGTTTTGACGCATCAGTGTTGGGAAAGTGACTCAGTGAAATCTTGTAGATTTCACTGAGTCACTTTTCAGGGACGTTCCTGCGACGGAACGCCCCTCCTGCGTGGAAACGCCCACATGAAACCTGACGCAGGTTTCTTGTGGCGCAGGGCCTTACACCGTGACGCATCTCCATAGATGCGTCACGATGTAAGTATGTCGCAACGTGGCGCAGGGTTTACGCCGCGCTGCATCACAGAAGTGACGCAACGGCAGCGCAAAAGTGCCGCAAGTCCGACATAAATCTGCCCCTGTGAATGTAAGTGTTTATTAATATGTATATACTGAATGTTCTTGACTTCACCTCCATGTACACCGAAGGTGTATATTGTCAAGGTACAACTATGTGGAGTTAAGTATAGTAAATCTGCACTTACATTTATATACATACTTTTACAATACTTTGTCAGTCATTGTTTTGGTAACGAAATGTTGTAGCACAACATTTAAACCTCAGTATTCTGGTAGCATACTGCTCAGGGTCAGCCTGGACTGCAAGGTAGCCAGGCAGCACCCGGTGGGCCGGTCTGACAGGGCAGTGCTGGGCTGTCTGTGGCCCTGCTTTACAGTCTGCTGACCAGTTTTTACTCCCTGCAGCAAGCTCAAGTGCATGGAGTCTTTCATACCTTGCAAAACACTTATACAGCATGTGTCTTCATAAATTAGAAACTTTTCCAATTCACAAATGTGTCACTTTTATTTTGGTGCCGGGCGCGCTTTCTGTCCCAGTTGGACCCTGATATTACTGCAGCTGCAGCACTTGTGTCACAATGAACAGCTGCTTTAGCACGAATTGGCATAAGCAGTCTGTTCAGTGATATCTCTTTAGAGTTCACAGCGCATAATGGGACACACTGCCTGGACGTTTCCAAAATGGGCACCTATTTTACTTCATACATCAGCCTGTGCAATCACCAATATTCAATTTTATCTCCAAATGGACCATCACATTGCTCATATGTAGAGCAGATGTGTTGGGAGTCCAGTGGCCCAGGCTGTGGAGGGCACTGGGTCTATGCTGGAGAGCTGAGCCAGGTGGCAGCAGAAGCCTGGAAACTGACCCAGTCTGGATCAGCCCAGACCAGTGAGAGGAGCACAGGACCCTGCACCCTCTGGTCTCCAGTCAAGCCATATTTCACAACACCTGCAGCGCCGTGAAGTAACCTGAAGATAAGGGTTAGTGCTATGAAAACATCTAAATAAATACAGGTCTGCCTTAGCTAAACAGAGGTGTTGCAACGCAAATCCCTTCACGCACAAAGTGCAATGTGTTTTATGTACACCAGCAAGAGGTGAATATGTAACACGCTTTAGAAAGAGTCCCATGGTGCAGCTGCCCCTAAAAATCACTACCCTAAATGTCTAAATGACTATCCTAAACGTCTAAAGAAAGCAACGCATGTGCAAAGTGTATTCTGACCATGTTTTGGTATCTGGACAGTAATTCACTGAATGGAGAATACATGTGCTAAAGGAAGCCTTTAATGCATTCTGGGTCACCAATGTGAGTATATTAATCGTTAACCTTTTTAAAATGTACAGAACCCCTCACGCTTAGGCCTGAGGGAGTACGGAAAGGCAACATTTCCCCAGAGATTTATATAAGACCTGTACCCAAGTGATGAACCACCACAATTGATCCACTACTTTAAATTCTAGTAATTATTACTTTATTTTACTCTATCATGGAGACTTGACTTTGGGAGCCCCATTGTAAGAAATGTGGGTTCTTGGATGAGAGGTGTGAACGTCCTACTCAGGCAACAACCACAATCCCAATCAAGGTGAGACACAAAAGTCACTGAATTAAACTGTGTCAACCCTCTGGTAGCGTGGCAAAAAATAAGTCAGGCTTAACTTAGAGGCAATGCATTAAGTATTTATGCAGCACTTAAACAGTAATAAAGTTAAAACACGACACATGAAAAATCCCAAACGAATTTGGGCAAATAGAGTACATTTTAATTAATAAAATGATACCAGAACAACAAAAATCCAAGTAGTAGATATTCACGTTTGTGGTGGAAACAGCACCTAAAAGCACAAAGTGTCACTTGTGGTCAATTGTCATATTAGATCAGTGGAAAGTCACAAGTGCAGGTTGACTGCGATGGAGCACTTGTCGGATAAAGGGACCAGGTTAGTCCCACTGAAAAGATAACTTCAAAGTCTGGAGTGAAGAGTTTCGATCAAGAAGAAGAAGGATGTGAGGAGCAGGCCGACCTTTGCAGATGGTCGTCATTGTAGGGTAGAGAGCAGGTCGGGCATCGCGGATGGTTGTCACAGTAGTACAAAGAGGCAGTCAAGTGTCCCAGACAGTTGTTGCTGTAGTTCACATTGGCATGTTCTTGCGGGCTGTCATGCTGCAGTGCGAAGTGTGAGTCTCACATTTAATTTAATTTAATTTAATAACGATTTCTAAAGCGCCTGGTGACCCAAGGGCATCCCCGCGCTATAAGATTTGTGATCCTGTTGAGGGGGAGGAGAGGGAGGGGAGACAGTCAAGGGGACATTGCCAGTCGTCCCTAGCTGAGTCTGTTGATGTCAGAAGCAATACCCACTGAAGCTTCCCATTAGCATTTGTCGTGAGCTGCAGAGCCTTGGCACAAATGGGCGCATTCATGAGGTGCCCAAAACTTTATGATTTTCACCTTTTCTTGAGGAGGAGTCTGCTCTGATGCCAGCCAAGGGTCCGGGACCTGAGGAGGCACATTTTGGGGATCAAGGACGTGCTCCTGCAAAGCTGCACGCAGGCAGGTCCAGTTGCATTAAGTCAGCTAGGCAGTTCAAGAGAGGCCGCTGAAGCTTGATGTGTCCCTGTTGCTCACACATGAGGTCAGCCAACTGACCCCTGGATTCACTCTGGTTCACCTGGGATGAAAGGATGCAGGTCCAGTCTTCCTTCTCAGTAGGCCTGGGTGGAGTTCATGGTGTTCTGCTCTGCAGATCTCTGCAAAGAGATGAAAAAACTCTGCTGTGCTCTGCCGAGTTCCACAAGCAGCTGAGTGTGGTAAGTTGCGCTGCTCGCACTGATTTTTAGTGCCTGTCCCGCGCTGTAAAATCATTGTGAATGTCTCTAAGCGTCGCACCAGAGGGCACTGCTGATTTCTGCCATTCAAGTAGATACTCTAGTAGAGCGGTAGTTTCCTCAACACAAAAGGCAGATTTCTTAATGTGAGTGGTCGCAACCTGCCCCAAGCAACTGCCCGCGTGGAGAAATCTCACTGGGAGGAGGTCCAGCACGCAATTTCGAAGTGTAAATGGGGCTGGGTACAGCTCCTCCTCGGTCATCCTGCCAGGATAGCCCATCCTGTCAACACCTAAACCCACTTTGTGTTACTGTCGGGAAGCAATACACAAACCGCAACAGTAGGGCCATTCACAGTCATGTTACCCAGGACACTGGCCTAAGGTAAATGGTTGGGAGGAGAAAATGCAAACTTTCTAAAGGTGGCATTTTCAGAATTCTAACTTAAAATCCAATGTTCTCGTTAAAGAGGATTGTACAGCATATCTCTATCTGTTCCCAAACCAAATTTAGCACTTATTCTATTCTATTCTATTCTATTCTATTCCATTCTATTTTATTCATGGTGTCTCATATAGTGCATGGCTGCCCTGGTAGGCCTTCCGGCGCTGAGAAAGGCACACCTGAAGGGCCTAGATGAGTCATGCTGATGCTGGAATAGATGGGTCTTTAGGAGTTTCCTGATTTCGCTTTCTGGCTGCATTTTAATGAGTTTGGCAGTGGGGGCATTTCACAACTTGGCAGTCAGAAAAACAAAGGAGTGGCTGCGACACCTGGCTCTCTTGACTTTAGGGATGGTCAACAGAGAAGAGTTCTCAGAGCATAGGGATCTCCTTGGTATATAAGGGCAGAACAGTTTTTGAATCAAAAGGGGACATTTTACCTGCATAGCTTGGTGGGCCATGCATCGGTACTTAAAATTGATCCTTTTTTGAATAGGTAGCCAGTGAAGTGCACCCAAAGCTGGGACTGCTGAGTTGTGTTTTGGGATCTTGAAGAGCAAGTGTGCTGCGATGTTTTGAATGATCTGTAGGCACCTTGGCGGCATATTGACACCTTCCCAAAAACAGAGAACTGCAGTAATCAAGACAGGAATTGATCAGTCCCTAAATGACTACCTTCTTAGATGAGAGAGGTAGCCACTGCATGATTTTTCTTAGAGTGCGTAGTAGTCCAAAGCATGCTGTGGACAGTGTTTCGACTTGAATTTCCATAGTGAGTTTTCACTGCAGCCAAAAGTAAGGGTGGACGGGAAACTCTGCTCCACCGGCCTAGTTCACAGAGTTTTTGTACCTCCACACTCTGCTTGGAGGGTAGAGTTTGACAAAAACTCAGACTACCCAATATAGCAGTTTTACCAGCATCCACCAGCCTCCACATTACAAGTAATAATGCCAACGCCCACCTACATGTCCCTCCCTTCCTGATCTCAACACTTTTGCAAACCGCTGTAGCTCAAACTCCTTAACCCGTTCGGCGCTTATGACGGAACCGTTCCGTCACGCGCCTCGGGTGAGCTGTGCTAGTGACGGAACGGTTCCGCCACGGCCTGCTCGCCGCGCCTGCGCGGCGCTGATTTCGCGCCTGCGCGGCGCGTTCTATTGAGCGGGCGCGTTTGTAACGGAACCGTTCCGTCACTAGCACAGCTCACCCGAGGCGCGTGACGGAGCGGTTCCATCACAAGCGCAGGTGAGCCGCGCGGCCCCCCCCACCCCTTAGCACTGCAGCGGAATTCCCGCCGCAGTGAAGGGGTTAAAAGCAGTTGAACGCTTTCCAATTGTTTTGTGATTGGATTCTGTGTTAGATTTAGGCAAACAGTTCCAGGATAAAAGGGCGTGGCTTAAGGAAAGAGACACTCTTGCTCCAAATAATAAATCAATAGGTTTCCCACACCCAAAATGGCTGCTGCTCCACCCAACAAAACAAACCAGTCATTGCCATGCTATTGTTTCTATCTCCGAGCTGCTGTAGCCCGAGCCTGCGCAAGACCAGCCATGGCTATTTCCTTCTTGCAGCAGGTGCTGGGGTGTTCCCTGTTAGTGCTCTGCATGGCCCTGCTCATTCCAAGGATGCTGGGAGTAGGCAAGCAGATCTCCTGTTCTTGCATACCTCATCCCTTGCAAGCAGGGGCCGAGAAACTCAGGACCAACTTACCCAGACTTGCAGGTGAGGGACACGCCTAGAGGCTGCTACTCGTCTATGTTTTTGTAACACTCTCTGGATTACAGCTGAGGGGGCACTGCAGGGCATCTTTCAAAAACCTATCTTGCAACACTGAAGGTGGGAAGTGATGTGATATTTTGATCCACCGACTGCCCACGAGTGAATTGGTGATGTGAGGGGCAGCAGGGGGTGTGAGTCCACAGGTATGTCCTGGCTGTGATGCTGAGTGGTTTTAGGTGGATTCCCATCCCTAAGAAATTAAAAGAATTTTTGGGGCACTGTCCTGGAAATGAGTTCACTGCAGAACAGAAGCACTGCACATTACACAACTGCACACCATGGAGTGGAGTGGACCTGGTTAGTTCCTCTCTCTGGTACCCCCACTCCGCAGCTGATGTTTTTGTACAGTTGAGCGTGGACTGGACTCCGCGACTGCGGTATAATCAATCATGTTCATTGGCCTGGTTTACTTCACAGGAAGCGTGGCTAAATTCCCAGACTTTGCAAAATCAGTATGAGTGGGCAAATGCAGCAGCTGCGCCCACTTGCAGAACTCCATGGAATTGCATGGAATTCTTATGCAACTCTGCGGAATACCGCGTAGTACAACTCCACAGTCTCCACCCACCCTTAGCCAAAAGCCAAGGCTTGTTATGGCCATGGAGGGTACTGGTGACTCTCCAAGGAATTAGGGCCAAAGCAGTTCTTCCCAGCCAGAAATATTGTTAAACGACCAGGGCATCTGTCTTCCCACTGTTAAGTTTGAGGTTGCTGTCTGACATACATTCAATTACTCCTTTAATGCAAGCATTTAGATCATTGGTTGTCTGCCCGGATTCAGGGGTAAGTGCAAGGATCAGCTGAGTGTCATCAGAGTATGAGACAAGATCTAAGCCGTGTGCCTGCACAATTCTTGCCAGCGGGAGAACATAGACATTAAAAAGGGTTGGGCTTAAAGAGAAGCCGGACTTAATAAATGTGATAAAGTAACAAAGTATTAGTCAATGGGAGAGATAGGCCTTACAACAGTGAAAAACAGCTTTAGGAGTATTTCACTACCAGGACATGTAAAAGTTAAACACACAGGTCCTACTTATTACATACAATGCACCCTGCCCTATTAGGCTTTAGGGTCTACATTAGCTGTGACTTAGAAGGACTAAAGATGCAGGTTTAGGACTGGCAAATAGATTTCTTTTGCCAGGTTGAAATGGCATTTTAAAACTTCACAACTGGCTGCAATGGCAGGCTTGAGATCTGTTTTGAAAAGGCTACTTAAGTGGGTGGCACAATAAGTGCTGCAGGCCCACTATTAGCATTTAAATTACTGGCCCTGGGTACATGTAGCACAATTTCCTGGGGAATTACAAGTGAATCAAAGGTGCCAATTAGGTGTATGCCAAGCGTACCATGTTCTGGGGAGACAGCAAAAGCACTTTACCTCTGGTTAGCAAGGAAAATGTGCACAGAGTCTTAATGCCAACAAAAAAGGTGTTCAGCAACAGATGGCAAAAATCTGGGGGAGACACTGCAAAATGAGCCAGGTCCAACACAATACTTCTCTTTCTCAGCTCTATGGTCATCTAATGCACTCACCTTGAAAGGTAAGGCACATCTTTAGCTGTATGATATATGAGTTTATGTGATGGAAGCCACTTGAATCATCAACCACGTTAGTAGATACTGTAATCCCATTCCATGACTGACTACATCAAGCACCGATACCACTTCAAGAGTACAATTGAAAAAAAATGACCAGCGTTATTTTAACCTTTTTTCTTCTACCCAGTAATCCTTTTTGTCTCCTGTTCCTTAATGTTGGACAAAAGAGTGAATCTGGTTTTCAGTTTAGGGTCACCTACACCATCCACCTCTCTTCTCTTTGGGGCAGATCTACAAGAAAGTGCCACAGCGTGGCACCGCAAGCCCTTAGGCTGCGCCATGCTGTGGCACTTTCAAAGCACAGGAATGCAACATATTTACAATATTACGTCACATTCCTGTGCTCTCCCCTGCGCTGGCGCACAAACTGCTGCCATGTGCTGGTGCAGGCAGGCACCCTAACACCATGGTGCAAGTATGCCTGCATCATCGGGAGATTGTTTTTGTGCAGGAAGGGGCACTTTGCTGCACAAAAATAATCCCTACAGGCATTTTCCTCTTTCGGTGCGTGCTGTAGAATGCAGCAGGCATTGAAAGAGAAAAGAACGAGGAAAAATTAAAACATTTCTCATTGTCTCGCTACTCCACCCTTAGGGTGGTGTAGCATTCTAACGCATTTCCAGGTTTAGGATTCCTCATAAATCTGGACATGTGTCTGATTCTATGGGTGTTGCATGGGAACACCCACAGCAACACCCATGGAAAGTGTTGCGTGTAAAGGGGCCATATTTACAAGGACAGGAAAAGTCAAGTAGGGTGGCTTTTTCTGTCCTTGTAAATTTGGGGCAGTGAAATACGCCCCCGGTGCATCACAAAAAATGACACACTGGTGGCGCAAGGGGCTTGTAAATCTGCCCCTTCATGTGCGATATCGCTTGTGCCCAATGACTGTGTACACTTCACCCCCTCACATCAGAAATTGTAAGTAACCAAAAAGTTTAAGAGATGTATTACTATATATTTATTTATTTATTTTACATATTTGTAGAGCGCTCTGTTACCCGGAGGTGTCCTGGCGCTGGAAGGATAGACTGGTGTGATGGAGCGTGCTTACTGAGTGAAGAGCCATGTTTTGAGTCCTCTTCTGAAGACCATCAGGTCCTGAGTTTGTCTGAGCACAAGTGGGAGTTTGTTCCAGGCCTCTGCCGCCCCAAGAGAAAAGCTCCTGCCTCCCCAGCGAGCTTTTTTAGTTCTGGGGACCGTAACCAGGGCCAGTTGTCCTGACCTCAGGGTTCTTGCTGGTTTATGCCAGCAGAAAAGTGATTTCAAGTGCCTAGGGCCCGTATCGTGGAGGGCTTTGAAGACCATGCATACTGCCTTGAAAGTGATTCTTTTACGGATGGGTAGCCAATGTAACTTTACCAGATCTTGAGATACCGAGGCAAATTTGGGCGTGTCAGTGATTAGGCGGGCGGCTGCATTTTGCAGAAGTTGGAGTTTATTGAGTACGCTCTGCTGGGCGTTTAGCATCAGGCTGTTGCAATAGTCTAGGCGTGAGAGCACTAGACCAGTGACAATTGTTTTCCTGTATTTCTTCTCCAGATACGGTAGAATTTTTCTGATGGTTTTGAGTGTAAAGTGGAGAGAGGAAGAGAGGGCGCTCACCTGGGATTTGAAGGTCAGGATGGTATCCACCAGTATACCGAGATTTTTCACTTTGTCAACCGGCTCTGGGAGAGGTCCCATTTCGTCTGGCCACCATCTCGGGGACCAGAAGTTGTCTCTGGCACCAAAGAGCAGAACCTCGGTCTTCGAAGAGTTTAGCTTAAAGCAGCTTTGTGCCATCCAGCGGCCTACTTCAAGCATGCAGTTTCTGAATCTGTCAGCGGTGTTTTCCGTGTTGCCGGGAAGGAGGGACACCACAATCTGTGTGTCGTCGGCATATGCCGTGAGTTGAAAGCCGAACGATCGGATCACCGGGGCGAGGGTAGACACATACACATTAAAAAGGGTTGGGCTTAACGAAGACCCCTGGGGGACTCCACAAGGAAGTACAAAGGAGTGTGATTCGTAGCTGCCCAGTGCCACTGTCTGGGATCTATCAGATAGGAAGGCTTGTAAGATTTTTAGAGCCTTACCCTGAATTCCACAAGCCCTCAACCGGTCCACCAATAGCTTGTGGTGGACCGTGTCGAAGGCCGCAGAGAGGTCCAATAGGATCAGGACTGCTCTGCCCCCTGCATCCATCACCTGCCTGATGTCTTCCATAGATTTAATCAGGGCGGATTCCGTGCTGTGCTCCTCCCGAAAGCCGTGTTGGGAGGAATCAAGTACATCCGCTGATTTTAGGAAGGCGCTAAGTTGTGCGTTCAGGTAACCTTCTATTATTTTGGCAGGGAGGGGGAGTCTAGCAATCGGGCGATAATTGTTCATCTCAGTGATGTCTAAATTGGGTTTTTTGAGCAGGGGTAGAATGGAGGCTTGCTTCCACCTTGAGGGATATTCCCCTTTCTCCAGCATCTGATTGAGGAGGGGGGTGAGACCCCTGGCAATTGCATCTGGTGCCAGTTTGGTTATTGCCGTGGGGCAGGGATCATGAGGGGAGCCTGATTTGATTTTTAGTAGGCGACTCCTCACTTCCTTTTCCGTGATGGGCAGGAAATATTGAAGCGTGGTCTCGGGTCTGGCGGGATCAGAGGCCTCACTCGGTGAGGAAGTCTTCACTAGCCTGTCTAGGGGGAGAAAGATGTTCTCCACCTTTTCACGAAAGAAGGTTGCCAAACTTTCGCAGAGTGAAAGGCTTGCTGGAATTTCAATGGGTTTGGGGTTTGCTAGGGAAGCGACCGTAAGGAAAAGTTCTTTAGGGGTGTTAGTAGCGTCTTCTATTTGTCTCGTGAGAAAGGCTTTTTTTGCTTGTAGGATTTTTTCCTTATAGCGTCTTTGTTCCGAGTTGAGCGTTTTTTTGTCCGATTCCCTGTAGTTCGTACGCCAGATTATTTCAAGCTTTTTGCACCTTATTTTGTGTTCCCTTATTTGATCTGTGAACCACGGGGCGGCGGGCCTAGCCCGAGTGGAGTGGGTGGTTTTGGGGGGGGCTAAGAGTAGGCAAGCCTGGTCCAGCCAGGTAGTATAGGTCTTAGCTGCTTCCTCCACGTTGTTAGGAAGAGGGGTCAGTGAGTTGTTTAATATGTTATCTAGAGAGTCACCAGTGATATTTTTCCATTTTCTCACTAGTTTCGGGATGTTTCTCTTGCTGACTGGTTTTTCAGGAGTGGTGAGAGGAATAGCAAAGTGGATTGCTGAATGGTCGGACCAGTAGACTGGTAGAACCGAGGAGACTTTCAAATTGGGCTGATTGGAAAAAATTCCATCTAGGGTATGTCCTGCTCTGTGTGTGGGATCAGTTACTAGTTGCAGCATATCGATCCCAGCCAATAGGTCGGTTAGTTCCTGGGTGTCTGAGGATGTCTTGCATTCCAGGTGGAAATTAAAATCACCCAAAAGAGTGAATCTTTGGGTGCAAGCTGCTGCTTCTATTAGTTTGCTCAAGGCTGCTAGAAATCTAGTTTTCTCACCTGGGGGCCTATAAACAAGGCATCCTGTGAAGGACTGGTGGTTAGAGAGGGTAAAGTTGAACAGCAGAGATTCGTCAAGGTCAGAGGGACCGGGTTGAAAGGAGCCTCTGATATCTTTGTGGTAAATGATGGCTAAGCCACCCCCTCTCCTCTTGTCCCTGTTTTGGGTGTAGCAGATAAAGTCCTGGGGGGTGGCTTTAACTATGTCTGGACCTGAAGCTGCATCAGTCCAGGATTCCGTGATGAATGCAATTTTTATGTCTGCATCCTGGATGTGCTCGGCAATTTCCGAGCTGTGTTTGACTAGAGACCTCGTATTGAGGAGGAGGCACTTTGCCAGGGGGTCGTTGGTTGTAGATCAAGTGGTCTGGTCTCTTAGCTGTGCAATCGGTTGCCAGAGGGGTTTAGGCAGTAGTGACGAGCAATTGGCGCAGTGGGAAGATGTAGGTAGGTATTTGGTTCCGGGTTCCCAAATATTACATTCCTTACAGGAATGTATGATGTTTAAGGCTAGAAGCGTGTCTCTGTTGTAGACTAGTCTGGGCAATTGGTATGGGGTGGGAGAGACAAGGGGAATGGCCCTGGGCGCCGGTCCGGCGCGGACGAGCGCAGACGGGCTCGCCTTTGGCGCGCCGCCGGCGCGCCCGCTGCGCTCGTCCGCTGTGCTTCCTCGTGAGGGGGGCCATTTAAAGGAGAAAGGGCGGGAGGGGCGGAGCACTGCACTGCTCTGCCGGCTCCCAACCCAAAATGGCGGGACCCTCCGGAGCGGATCGCCTCCAGACAAGGGTTTGAGTCCCCAGTGCCACAAAATTACACAAATTGTAAAGTAAAAGACACACGCAGACGCAAGTGTGCTTTGGCAAGTAGAGTGTGTAATTAAAATACAATATTTAAAACAGTGCATCAATCGCAGTATTTAACTTGTTCTAATTGTCCCGACTTCCGCCTCAGGACGCTTACTTCAGGCACCAAGACTATCGAGTCAGTCTCGGGCTAGAAGCGCCTAGGTTTTAAAGGAGAAAGGGCGGGAGGGGCGGAGCACTGCACTGCTCTGCCGGCTCCCAACCCAAAATGGCGGGACCCTCCGGAGCGGATCGCCTCCAGACAAGGATTCGAGTCCCCAGTGCCACAAAATTACACAAATTGTAAAGTAAAAGACACACGCAGACGCAAGTGTGCTTTGGAAAGTAGAGCGTGTAATTAAAATACAATATTTAAAACAGTGCATCAATCGCAGTATTTAACTTGTTCTAATTGTCCCGGCTTCCGCCTCAGGACGCTTACTTCAGGCACCAAGACTATATTTTGTCCCTCAATATTATAACCTTGTATCACATTATTCTGAGGGCGGGGCAGTATTCAGTGGTACTATCTGTTTAGTAACTCTAATACGTGCGGTTAGGTGGCCTGTCCACAAGGGAATACGCCATTGCCAGACCTTCACATTTCACTCTGATTAGGCAACAAATTGGCATCTCAGAGTCAGCAGGCCCTTCATACATGAATAAATAAAAAATATGTCAACCTGTAGCCAAGGAAAGAGCAGGGGCTGTGCAAATAACTTTACACACAAAAGGCAATTGCTGTTTTATATTCAAAAGCAACAGATGAATATGTAACACATTGTTAGAAAGTGCTCCATTTGGCAGCAGTGCAGACATGAAGCTGCCCCATCCAAACCTCTACCCTAAACGACTAAATTTGATAATTGTCCTGCCCCGTCCATCATCTCCTTGTGTTTCCTTTGTTCACCCTAAGTTGGCAGGATATGACCAGACATGGGTCCTTTGCTCAGTTTGCCACTGGAATCAAGCTTGCCTGCCTGATGAAGGGTGTTACCCCAAAACCGGTCCCAGGATGCTTGTTTCCAGTTCAGGGAAGACCATGCTTGGCGGTTTGGGCTGGACTGCTCCCTTAAGGCACAGGGTCAAGACTGATTTTCATATAGCTGGGTCTGAACTGAGTTGGTGATTGAGCTAAAGAACGATGATGGATTCAACCCAGATCTGTGACTGGGGGTGAGTGTCTGAAAAGTTTCAGGGCTCAGTCCATCATCCCCTTGGGGTTGCTTTGTTCGCCCTAAGTTGGTAGGATATGCCCAGACATGGTTCCTTTGGTCACTTTGCCACTGTATTCAATCTTGCCTGGCTGATGAGGGGTGTTACCCTGAAACCGGTCCCAGGATGCTTGTTTCCGGTTCAGGGAGGACCTGGCTTGGAAGTTAGGACTGGGCTGTTCCAATGAAGCACAGGGTCAAGAATGATTTGCATATAGCTGGGTCTGAACTGAGGTGGTGAAGTGAGCTAAAGATTGATGATGGATTCAACCCAGATCTGTGACTGGTGGTGAGTGTCAGAAAAGTTTCAGCACTCCGTCCATCATCTCCTTGTGTTTACTTTGTTTGCCCTAAGTTGGGAGACTATGCCCAGACATGGGTCCCTTGCTCACTTTGCCACTGGATTCAAGCTAGCTTGGCTAAGGAGGGGTGTTACCCTGAAACCGGTCCCAGGAAGTTTGTTTCGATTCCAGGGAAGACCTGGCTTGGCAGTTTGGGCTGGACTGTTCCCATGAGGCACAGGGTCAAGACTGATTTGCTTATAGCTGGGTCTGAACTGAGGTGGTGAAGTGAGCTAAAGAGCAATCAACCCAGATCTGTGACTGGGGTGAGTGTAGGAAATGTTTCAGCGCTCCGTCCATCATCTCCTTGGGTTTGCCGGGATCACACACTTCACAGGTCAGTTTATGAGAATATTCGTGGAGCCTCATGGAATGAAGACAGGAAGAACTCATCCTGAGCTGGTTCTGGCTCAAGAATTAGGGGATTTACAGAAGAAAGCCCCATCTTGTGTGAGAGGATGTGGGTAATTGGGCAACAACTGGAGGGATGGCTCTTATTCAAAAGGTGAAAAGCACTGTATGTGCATACCGTTCAATGGGTAATAATAAAGTAGATGACTTCTTCCTACACTGCATTAAATATTAAGCAAGACAATTGTTTTGTGCAGCAAAAACGATTTCAGTGTTTCCACAAACAAACAGAGGCACAGCGGAAGAATGTAGGTGATTCGGAGATAGGAAGGTACAGAGCTTTTTTCACGGGATAGGGCCAAAGCAACTGCACCACACATTGGTTAATGCCCTAACAATAGCCTGTTAACATTAAAAAACGAATACAGTTATACATATTTTTAAGCACACTGATTTAAATCCTGGTTTATCAATTCAACCTTTCATCCTTCCCAGGTCGATAACATTGCTGGATTAAGTGAGCCCCACCAAAATGACAACACTGGGCATAACGCGCACACACACACACACACACACACACAAACACTCACACACCCGGGTCGTGCAAAAGATATTGTTTATCAGTGATAGCCCGAAAATCTGTAATGTCTCGCCTCGCTTATGACACAGGCTTAGTATTTTTGGTCTTTATTGTGGGAGAGGAAATTAAGACTTTTAAGGCAATCATTGAATGAGTTGTCAATTATGTTGTGGATGCTCAAATGTTAATATACTTTGAGGCTGAGGGCTTCAGGAATAACATAAGCAGTCGGTCTGGCCGGAACTCAAGGAGTTACAAAAAACACTGTGCAAGATTCCAGGGAATTTCGCAGATAGGCCGAAATAGCATGTTGTGCTGCTTGCTCTGTGCTTTAGAGCCTGGGGCTCGTTCTGCACTGAAAATTCAGCAGGAAGGTCACTATGCGATGCAGCACAGGGGCAGCTTCTTGAGTTGATTTTGCTGGCGCTCAAGTAGATTTTTTACTCCGCTACAGCTTTCTGACCCTAACCGCAAACAGTCTGAACCATCCATGTCTGCCCGCGTCGGTGAAATCTCGCCAGGTGCCGTCTTTGCAACAGAAAACTGAGCAAGGGAACGCCCATTCCGGCTCACGCTTACCAACTAAGGGGCAGATTTATGATGCCCTGGCGCCGCAATTGCGTCACTTTATTTGACGCAACTGCGGCGCAAACAATGCGCCCTATTTACAACGTGATGCATCTAGGAGATACGTCACGTTGTAGAGCCCTGCGCCATAAGGAGGCGTTCCTGCGCAGGGGGGGGGCGTTCCTGCGCAGGAACGCCTCCTGAAAGTGGCTGAGTGAAATCTATGAGATTTCACTCAGTCACTTTCAGGCCAATGCTGCGTCAAAACCCTGCGCCTGCTTGAAGCAGGCGTAGGCCTTGATGCAGCATTGTGTAGATTGGGCACCCCCGAGCCATTCTGGAGCTGCGTCGCGCTTGCGACGCAACTCCAGCAATGCTCCACAGTTCCGGCACAGATGCGTCACGCATCTGTGCCGTTTTTGCACCATGGTGCGCCGCATTATAAATGCGGCGCACCATGGGTGGCGGAGCTGTGGCGCACGTTAACTGGCGCATCCCTGGGGATGCGCCAGTTAACATAAATCTGCCCCTTACTGTTTTCGAGCTGCGCATGAGAAAAAACTCTGACCACACAGCGGTATGTAGAATTTGGCCAGAACTCCGTGTTACAAGCATAACGCAAAGTGGCCAAAATTCCCCCAACTCCACTGGCAGAGAAGAATACATTGCCCCACCCTGATTAGCACCTCATTTGATGTTCGACACTGTCTTTCTTCTGTGTGTTTACATTATTAGCAGGCATTAGTACTCACTGACAGCTTTCAACAGCACTCCACATGTTTTTCCTATGGTGCTGGTATAGAACGCTTCACGGCCAAAGTTACAGTAATGCTAATATTTTTACCAGAGGGAGTAATCGATCAGATGGTGTCAATGACTATAAAAAATGTATCATTGGACGTACATGGCAACAAATGCCAAAGGATAAGGAAATGATTGGGGGAAAAAACATCAATTTCTGAGCCTACAATTATCCCTATAATGATTTAGCTCATTAGATCCACAGATCATCCATGACTCTATAGACAGTTTTTTGTTAGTTGGTTGTATCCAGGATAAGATTAACAAGAAGGAAGGGTGTGGACTAGCAGGACATCATCATCAAGTGGGTAAAAGCATTGGTGATGATGAAGCGTGCCACCTCGGTGGGTGAGGGTCTGGGTACCCTGACAGAGATAATCTCTGGACCCAATGAAGTGAATTATTATAGGGATAATTGTACCTCTACAAAGTGACGTTCTTCCTTAACACCATCCCTTCGCGTGTACACTTATGATTTGGAAAGAAGTGCGATGGACCGATATAATCCCCCATTTCCCTTGATATTAGGAGTTTAAGATAATGTGTGAACAGATGAAGTCTTTGTTCAAATCACATGGAGTGATTGTCCAGGGAGCCCTGGATAGTGACTGCACGAGCTGCCTTCCCACCTCTGCTCCAGCAAGAACCTGTGCGCCATACGTGTGACCGCTAAAGGATAGCGATGGTGTTGCGCTGCCTTCATGTTGGTTTTTTGTGGTCGATGACATAGCAATGTTGGTGGAAGGTCTAAGGTCTTTTAAACAAAATCTTCATCTGTCAGAACATCTTATCCATTGTCATGTATTGCCAAATACATTCATTTCTTTTCAATGTCCAGTTTCTGGGTGGATCTAAACTGCATTGTGTCAACTCATCAAAATGTCTCTATCCCTTGTTAAAGTCATATGACATCTTTTTTTATCCTCAAATGCTAAAAGTTTTTTCACAATTTGCACTTGAAGGAACCACTGCTCTCCTTTAAATAACAAGGGCAGCAACAAAACAGTGAAATCACTACTTTGTCCAGGCACTCAAAGAACAATTGACTATAGAAGTCACAATGTAAATAGAAGGGGTGAGGGCGATTGATGGGTGCTGCTATAGATCCGACATTGCTTGTGGTCGGGACACTGTGATCAATTGGAAAAGAACCAAATACTGAACCACACAGACATCTGCCTCAAAGGTGGACTAAAAGACTGCACGTGTAGTGATGTAAAGCGTGAACGTATCATGTCTGGGAACACTGATGGAAGTGGACCACAATAAAATGCTTCAAGTCTGGGATGATAAAGTTGTGCACTACAGTAGGGAACATGTTTTCAAAAGAGACCACTGGAGTTGCCTGGCACCTTCCTACATACCTCACCTTCTTGAGGGCACCTATCAGACTGCAGTAAGTAGCAAATAATGTTACTCTGAATCAGTGGAGAAGTATAGGTATGCCAAATAGAAAATCTACTAGCCAATTTTTCTCAAGTATCAATACGAAAATTAATTTTATTTTATCTGCATTAGAGCTTTTTATTGAGAGTAATTGGTATTTCACCAAGAGGATCCGGGCAATTTATTATACGTATCTCCTTCTGGTTAGAGCAGCATTTACTTGTAGACCTTACGTTGCCTTCAACAAAATATCTGTATTTATATTTCACACTATGGACCATCAAAAACTTCTGGTCCTGAAAGTTATGGGCCACTAGTTCAGCCAGAGCATGCAATTTGCAAGCATGTGGGGTGTGTGAAGGCTCAGGATAGGGCAACCAGTGCTCCACAACCAACCACAACGCCTTCAGCCGATTGTGAATACGATGAATACAAGACTACACACTGGAAAAGATGCATACAAGATCACACACTGAGCAAGACACATGCAAGACTTCACACAAAGGAGGCACCTCAGTGAAGACTGAAAAATGAAAACCTTAGCGAGAGCCGAGAGGACGTCCCGCTCAGTGGTAGAGTGCAGGCATGTGAGGGTAACCCACAGTGCATGCTTCGAGGAGCACCTTGCACCCCCCTGTGATACTGAGCTTCAATGAAAGAATCCAAGGGAGACCAGAATTTACTGGAAATGCCCATTCACCCTGATTTTGGAACTCCCCACCCAAGACAGCTTAAAGATGTCAAGCCATCCCTCTCCTACACGACCCCGCTGTGTTGGCCAATTGTGCAATAATTGATCGAGGAAAATTGCCCACCTCTCATTTTTTCTCAAATATATACTTCCCTTCACTGAGTGCCAGATCTCAATTGTATGGTGGTACTTCTGTAGCGTCTCATACTCACTATGAGGCTGCCAGGCACTTTTAGTGACTTTAGCTAGTAATGCCAATATCACCTCGTCATCTAAGCGATTCACGAGGCCAAGAGCCTGGCATTGAATCACTCTGTTAGGATGATTCCAAAAGCTGCCAGTGCACTGCAGACAGGGATTGGTCTGGTTGCCAGCCCAGGGATGCCTCTGCGCTGCAGTCCCACAGTGGTGGTACCCCAGGTGCTCCCCAGCCAGGCTGAGGTACAGAAGCAGGCGTGTAAAGAGTGCATTTACCCTGCAGCGCGCACGGCGCAGGTGCACGGGGGTGAGCTCCAAGCCAGCCACATGCCTCACATGCAGCACTGCGGTCCTCGGGTACCTGAGTCCGACATCGCTGCCCATGGAGCCCATCCTGCGGGCGGGCAGCAGTGGGCTGGCCCCGGTCAGGTCCTCCCCGGAGAGCGGCGGCACGGTCTTGGCATTGGAGCCGACGTCCGACGGAGAATTCCTCAGCTTGCCTCTCGCCATCCCATCGATCGGCGAGCCGCCTCCTTCCTACTTCCTCGCCTCGCCTCCAGAACTCTCACACATCGCAGGCTCCGCGCGCGCAGCGTGCACTTCAGTGTGCGAGGCGCGTACCATCTTCAGGGGGACCTGCCCTCCCCACTCCCAGCCGGCAGATGGAACGCTCCACTTCTTTAGATGTAATTTTTGCAGGGACTCGAAGGGGGAAAAAAAACCTCAAGAATGTATACGTTGTCATGGGTCAGGTGTAGTGCACTGAAATGCGCCTTTGGGGAAGAAAGCTGCACAATTCAGTCATAAAGCATATTTAGCATCGTAGATGGTACTCTCAAGGAAAGGTGTGCTGTATGCATGTCGACAATTATCAGATCTAAACACTGTACTAATGCAAACGAGAGATGCTTGCAGAATATGAAGATTATATCACACCGTGGAACGTGCCACAGTGACCCTAACGTCTGAGTGGAACAAAACACCTCACATTCCCAATATTATTATTAGAGCCAGGTTAGGATTGCCTTTATTCCCCAGGCTTGCATTGCTTTCGCTGCTTCTAACTCCGACTCAGCACACTGTCTCGAATGACCGTGCACATCTGCCTCTCCCTGTTACAGAGATGCTCTTGACATGCCTGCAACGTTCATTTCTGGGTGGAGGTTTTCGCCTTTGCAGCAAAAGCGCGTGATATCAAATGTTTCCTTCCAGTAACACCATGAAGCTTCATGGCGCACACGACGCCGACCTCTGAGACTAGCTCTGGGGTTATAAGCCAATAGTTGCTCGCCCGGCACTAGGATATGGTCTCTTCTGTTTGGATACATAGCACCAGTGGACAAAACCTATTGAAACTTGGGTCGCCCAATGGTTAGGAAGCATTCCTCACCAAACCTTGAGACAGCCAATGATTCAAGAGTGTCTTTTCACTATTTTTTGGGTTATTACGGTGGTTTATAAAGTGTCACAATGCCCCTTACTGACACTGAAACTTCTGTTGTACATCATTTGTACATGAAGAAGTCTGTTGAGTGACAATGGATGGCGGTCGGAATCCATCTGGACGCAAGGGTTGTTTCCCAAGTTTTCCTAAGGCGCTTTCCTTGAGGTTGTAGGCCTCTATTCGAAGGTCATCTTTAAGAGTGCCCTTGGCAGGACACCGGTGAGGTACTGGTTCCAGCCACAGGCAGGAAGGAGTCTGGGACCCAAGGCTTTCAAAGTTCTGCATCCTTGTCTTAGATGCTTGAAGCTCATTGGTGGGTAAGATGAGAGGTGGCTGAAGGAAGGTGGCTGCTGCAGCAATGGTATTTGCAAATACTGAGGATGTTTGCTGCACTAATGCATTTGCCTAGTAGTTATGTCTACTACTAACTATGTGATTCATATGTTCTGTCCATGCTCTGAATTCTTGTATGTTCTGATTCACATGCAAAGAAACTGTTCTCTTTTATGCCATGATTTTACAACACTTTTATTTTAGAAGTCTTTCATCCATCTTCTGATACTTGTACTGATCGTGATGTGTTATACCTTTTATTGTAATCTTTTGATTAATACAATAAACTTATATTACTACTACTTGTACTACTACTACGAGTAGTAGTAGTTATGTCTGAAGGACAATCTCCCGAATTGAGTTTGTGATTCAACCGAGGGCCAGGGGTGTGCTTTCCGGGCTGGATCCATATCACCCTATTCAGGCAAACTTATGCAAACCCAGGAGACCCAGCTCTGTGGTCTTTGCAAACTGTCAGCAAACATTGCTGGTAGCCTTGACAGATTATGCTACAGTATTCCAGGTGTAACCACAGAGGATCTCAATTGCCTAGAAAGCATCATGGCAGAGAGGGGGCTGTAGGAGTTTGCTACTATTTTTCCTAATACCCTAGTGCCCGCAATGGTCATTGTCACGCAGGCTTTGTCTGTGCTCAACCAATCTCTTAGGTACATGAATTACTACAGCTTTATACTGCTCTGACCAGGAGGGGGACATGCTTAGCAGAGGTCAGGACACAATAAATGGTGCTCGTATTAGATTGATCAACTGCATAGGATCTGGGTGAGACAAATGGTTCGAAACTGATTAGACAAGAATATATGCAAAAGCAATGTGGCCTCTTTAGTTCAAAGGAAGTTTATTGATGTAGGTAAGATAAAAGCATATAAAACAAGGCAATAATGAGAATAAGAAAAACATACAGTACAGCAATTAAAATTGGCAAGTAAAGAATTCAATAAAAGATAACATAACAATATGCAGAAATAACCAGCATTGATAAGTACATAGCAATTGAGTATATAAAAAATTATTGAGTGGAAAAAAATGAGTAAAATTAAAAAGAAAAATTATCAGCCTAAAGGAAGTTATGGAGGTTTAGCTACTTCTTGTTGTAGGGGAGAGTGAGACAGAAAACGTCCAGCACTTGTATCAATAAACGTTGTAACTGGGTCCCAGATTTCCTTCCGTTTTGAAGCCAAATGTATTGGGTAAACAAATGTTGTGTCAAATCTATGATTTTAGCAGACAGCATACCACCATGCTTGATATGATAGTTTGGTAAAGTCCTTCCAATTTTTAGTTATTTGCTGAAAGGCCACTGCTAATAGTTGATCTATTATTCTTATGTTAAAAGCACAATGTTTCCAAATAGGAGAAATGCTGCCTAAGAAAATGTGAGAAATAGAAAAAGGGTGATTAGAGGAAAAGATAGAGTTAACCTGAGACCATACATTATCCCAAAACTTGTGAACAGGGGCACAATGAAAAAGCAAATGGAATAAGTCAGCATTTATCTGAAGTGTCAGGGTGTCTCTCGCTAAGAACAAGTGGTGACAATAAGAGTCTGTTATGTACGAAAAAGAGTGTCTGAGTGGTGTTCGCAGCTCTGGAGGATTTGCTTAGTTTGGTCCATAGTCTATCCCAAAGTTCTACAAACCATGACACCACTAAGGCGTCCCCCCATGCTATCTACGTCTTAGTTTTAGCTCTTGGTATAGATGGAGTATGTAGAATTTTGTAGATGTTGGAGGAACTAGTGCCATGATGTAACAGGGATCGTAGTGCAGATATGGATGTAGAGTCAGGTCATGGGACAGGTGGGGAAGTGATGTGGTTAGTGTAAGCGAGTTGAAGTGCATGTGTCAAATTAGAATATTTAGAGCGAAAAGTGGAAGGGAAATGAAAGGAGGCAACAGCAAGTAAAAAATGAAATAGTCTGACCTTGATCAAACAGTTGGTGAACCCAAACAAGACCTCGTTGTCTCCAAGTTTCCCCAAAAATCGGTTTGTTATTTATTAAAATAGAAGTACTATGCCAAATAGGTTGTTCGAGAAATGAAGATAAAGAAGGGGATGGAAGGATTTTGGATGTATGTTTGAGAATAGGAGTAGAGAGGGATTGTGGTTTGCGAGAAAATGAAAGATATTCCTTATAGGAAACAGGAGAAATAAAAGATTGTTCAAGGGTAGTCCAAAGAGGAGAACTCATAGAGGATTCTGCTACCCATCTTAACGCTTGGTTTAATAGAAAGGATTTATGATAAAGGGGAAAGTCTGGATAATTCACCCCTCCTTCAGTCTTTGGGCGGGACAATTTTGAAATGGACATTTGCGACTTTTTGTGGCCCCATAGAAAAGCAGATAAGATGGTATTAATTTTCTTGAAATATTTTAAAGGGATGGATAATGGAATAATCGAGTATTATCTGTAAGTAACCTACCTTTAATAAAGCCAGACTGTTCCCTTCCTAACAGGTCAGGTAAGTGGCAATCCAAACGTAGGGCCAAAGCTTTCGAGAAAATGTTGTCATCAATATTAACCAAAGAAATGGGTCGATGATTTTTACAGAATTGCAGGTTCTTACCTTCTTTAGGAATAATGCAAATGATAGCGTCTGAGAATGAGCTAGAAGAAGTACCAGAATGCAAAAAGGTAGAGAGAAGAGTATGTAGTTTGGGAATGAGTGAGTTTGAAAAATGAGTAAAAAATTCTACTGTAAAGCCATCCGGACCAGAAGCTTTTTCTTTTTTAAGAGTTTTCAATGCATGAAGGAGTTCTCTTTGTGTAAGGTCCGTTTCTAATGAAGAAAGATCAGGAGGATTGTCCGAAGGAAGCTGGGCCTTGGATAGGAACTGGGATATGGATTGATCAGAAGAGGGAGTTTCGGAAGAGTACAAGGATTTGTAAAATTGGAGGAATTCATTGAGAATCTCATCATCTTTATGTTTCAATAAGTTATCTTGACCATAAATAGAATCTATGTTAAGTTTGTTTTGTTTTACCTTTAAGTAATTAGCCAATAATTTTCCGGCTTTATTTTGGCTACCATAGAATTTAGCACTAGATCTTAATAAGAAATTAGCAGCATTGCTTTTGATTTCTTTATTGAATTTAAATTTAGTTGCGATGAGTTCAGCTAAACATTCTTTGGAGTTAGAGGTATAATAAGAGTGTTTCAGTCGTTTAATTTTGGATAAGAGGTCGTTGGTGAGTTGTTGTGCTTTTTTCCGTTTGCGAGAAACGAATCTAAGGATGAAATCTCTAGCTGATGCTTTAAATGCATTCCACACTACAGGAAAAAAAAAGCATCAGATTGGTTCAACAGGAAATACTCATGAAAAAAGGAAGTAAAGGAAGATGTAAAAACCGAGTCCAGAAGGAGCGATTTGTTAAAACGCTATTTCCGAGTAAGGGTGGGTTTTTGAAGTGCATCCAAATGTATAGTGACTGGAGCATGGTCAGAAATCAAAATAGAGCCAATGTCTGCTGCTGTAAGGGATTGGGAAAGGTGGTGAGAGAGGAAAAAATAGTCTAATCGTGATTGGGTGTGATGAGACGGTGAGTAAAAGGAATACTCTCTTAAGGTAGGGTTACATAACCTCCATGCAAAAATGAGTTTGTATTGATGAACAAGTTTTGTAAAAGATTTATGAGATTTGTGAGGAATGTATCTAAGAAAGGGTCAAAGACCTGATTACAGTCACCTGCTAATATAAAGTTATCACTATAATGTGTAATATGTGGAGCTAAGGAGGTCCAGAAGGAAATGTGCCCCCTTTATTTAATGTGCAATATTGTGGCGGTGCAGAGTCACTGTTTGGAAAGCTGGGGAAATTATGA
Source organism: Lissotriton vulgaris (assembly GCF_964263255.1). Classification (NCBI taxonomy): domain Eukaryota; kingdom Metazoa; phylum Chordata; class Amphibia; order Caudata; family Salamandridae; genus Lissotriton; species Lissotriton vulgaris. Next base: position 105,562,921 of record NC_141693.1, on the reverse strand, counting down.
AATGGAGGCTTGAAACTCATCATCAACATGCACAAAGCACACCACTGAGCAAGCACATGTGCCGTACAGATATAGTCAACATTAGGAAGACCAAGCATTTGCAATGCAATCGGTCTCGCCTTTGGGACCTTACATGTATTTTGCTATGCAGCACATTAGCCTGGGTACCAAAACATCTACTTTTGTGTAAGTTTACAAGTTGGCATGTCTGCAATATTCACAAAATCATGTATGTAAAGTATCTTTACCAGTACGGTGTCTCCGCACATAAAAAGACCTATCTTTTTATGTGCTGAGACTTTGCACTAACAAAGATGCTACTCATAAATCCCTATGTGGCTAGCAAACAATCAGTAACTTACACAAAAGTGAAAGTTTGCTTTTGTGAATTATGCCCTTTCTCTCATTTGCGATAATGTTCAAAGTGGGAGGTATTTTATTTTTCTGGGTAGCCCCCTGCAGAGCAGAACATGCTTTCATGACCCAATCATGCAAATGATGGGAGGGGGCACTGGTTTGAACATTTTGGCTCCAGTCCGGCTCTGAGCACTTATGCTGTGCTCCTTGAATCCTTGAAAACGTAGCTCATTTCTAAAATTCATGACTGAAAACGATATTTCTGTTCTTTTTTGTGCCTTTTTATGTGCCGTGAAGCCAGCAGTCACCAAGATTTTGGGAGGCGCTAACTGACAACATTTACACACTGATTCACAACGCTCAGGGAATGTGAGACTTTCTCCAGTGTATTCTAGGAATGGAGGTAGAATAGTTCATTAGCCTTCCGGGCTATTTTAATCCATTCTCCTCATTGCGGTCCCTACAAAATGATGACTAGTGATAGTGTTAGGGCACCGGTGTAGTTCTTTAGGCAGGACCCTGACAAGGGGACGCGTGTTATTGGGCACAAGGCCCTTCTCTAGCCAGGACCCACAGATGCCACCTAGCCTTAGAGCTCTGAAACGATCAGTTCTGACATTCATCATTGCTGTCGGTGACCTGCTGCTCCAAATGAACTGTATGAAGACGGTGAAACTAGGATTGTTGAGTAAAGTACAAATCAACAAATATCATATAAGCTTTCAAACTGACAAGCACAATTATAATACATTAAAAATGCTTAATATTAAACAACAATTTTAGTAGAGCAATTTTCCAAATTATCTGTACGGCAAGATATAGAATTGTTTCGGTTATCAATTTTCGATCTACATGTAGGTATCTGTTATAGTACACAAGCATCATAGAAACCTAGCGTGGCGCGACTAGCTGAAAAATCTTTCAGCGGGTGCTGCTGTGAGGCAATGGAGACTGCGACAGTGTAGCAGTCTGCAAAGGGGCAACTGGTCCTCCTCAGAGGCCATTGACATAAGCACCATCACAAACACAAACTTAGCAAATAAAAGCACGCCTCGCTGCGTTTACATTGAAAACGACCATAAATAAAAGCTGTAGTTAATGATAGTTAATATAAAAAAGAACCAAACTATTGTCACCTCCAAGGTTACGTGGAGTATACTATATTTATTGTATTTATAGTGTTTTTATCAAACAGTCTATGGGAAACATCCTTTACATCGCGGTGAGTCCACCGCGCAGTTCCAACGCAGCCATTACAACGCAAGTCATTACATCAACTTGCACTGGATGGCGCTATAACCTAAGGAATAGTAAGATTTACAATTCCAACACCTTCCCTACTGTACGTATACAGGTGTTAGAATAGTAAATCTTACTACTCCTAAGTCCAACGTCCTTCAGCGCAAGTTGTTGTAACGACTTGCGTTGTAAAAACTGCAATGTAACATACCACTATCATTTTCATTGCGCTGTTACATCACATATTCACAGTCTATACCGCTAAGAATCAACTCCCAAGGGCAGAGTATACAAAATATGTGTCCAATCATATATTACTTGACTGGTGATTCATATTACCAAGTTTGTTCCAAATGGGCAAAAGAAAATGCTTAAGTGTAAGTGAATAGTATTTTTTTTAAGTTGTTCAGTGCGTTCGGTGGGCTTTAACAATTAAATATTGCACCTAAATAGCATTTACAGATAATATTTAGGCTCCTATCTATAAAACCCTAGATTGTCTCATAGAAATCTACATAAATGAAAAGAGCAGGTTACCATGAACAAGAACCTGGTATTGGTTCTCTTGCGTTGCAGTAACGCATCTCCGTTTTATTCGGCTGCTGTCCAAGCCACTGTAACAGCTGGAGTCAAACTGCACTATTCACAGCAAGAACCCTGTCAAGTGGACCATAAGTGTTCGAACGATACACTTTTCAAATGGCACTCTGCCACACAAACCGCTGATTTGATGAAACCCTGCCTCGGTGCCGGAGGCCAGGATAAAATGGTCATTTTTTGAGAGGTTTTATTTTCACACATTTAAGTAGGCGGGCTTTGAAGAACTAATAAGCCGTATATTTCAGGCTTTCGCCTACAAAATAATTAAAATCTGCTTAAATACATCAAGGCAAACTTGAGAATATTAATATGGATCTTGTTTCAACTGCCTTTGTCACACAAGCAGCGCGGTGCCCTTCTGTCACTGGCAAGCCTCCTGGCACGCGTGTTACAATAACCGCGCTAAAACGGCGGCGCACCATAAAATCAAAGCGTACATCTTTTGTAAGCCCGATTTCCACTCTGTTAAATTTTTGCATACAAAATCACTTTGAACTGAATCTAGAATTATTGGATCTCTTTCTGCTGCTGGGCACACATTTCAAAGATTGCATTGGCCGAAACTGGAAGGGTTGAGATTTTGATCAATACCTTATCACTATCGATCTAAAACCCCGGTCTGGCCGACTGAATCTTTATTGCCTGTCATTGAGGAAAGAAAGTGCATCTGTTACCAAGTTAGTTCCCCCATTAAAGGACTCTGCTTCAAAGGACCACAAACAACTTCTAGCTTTCAAAGATTTATTATAAGTTGCAAGTACAAGCATCTCAAGATGAGATTCACCAAATACACGGGCCCAACTACGTACACGTGTTCTCTGAAAGCCCTCAGACGAACAACGGAAACTATCAATACCAGTTCTAAAAACAATAGTGCCGTTAGCATGGACACATATTGAAATCTATCACTCATTTACAGGCGGAAGGAAAATACAGGTTAGGCTTTCCCTACCCTGCTCTAGATGGTATCCCTACTTAACCAGGTCCCAATCTATCAAAGGTGTCAGCAGTGAATGACTCCCAAGGGAAGCCACTCACTCTCGAACTCTTGGTGAAAACCTATAGTTCTCCAATCATGGCCCCTCTCTGCCTACCCATCCGCTCTCTAAAGGATCCTCAGGCGTCTGCTCTAACTCCACCCAGGGGTGCTATCCCTAATACAAAAATCCAACAACATTTAGGACGCCCCTCGTGAGACGCCCCTCACGTGATGTAGCTTCTGGCTGTTTCCATGATGAGGCCTTGTGGTTAGAGTCGACCTTGCTTCTCAGACTCGTCTCCGGCCCGCTGATACCCCTTAAACATTCCGGAACCCTCCTCCATGTCTGGTCCATTTCTTGAACAAGCTTCTATTCATTATATTAATAATTGAATACCCCCTTTTCTCTTCCAGACAGACATCTGCAGCCTAATCCCAATTCTCATGGTTTTCCAACCGCATTGCAACATTCTTCGACCCAAACTAATACGTATAAATCAACATTTAAAGCTTTCCAGCTCTACTACATTTTATAGCATTCAACTTCTTCTTTAATTATTAGCATGTTAGTACTCATATTCTACTGATTTCGGTAAACACGTCTATAAATCAAAAAGCCTACTCATTAATACTAAACATTAGTGCAATCCATATTGTGCATTTTAATCACCTTCCCCCTCCCGCCTTGCTCTGGCCCTGAGGCCTACCACATTTCAACGTTTCCGTATGCCATCTTACATTTTAGCAGCTACACAACATGGATTCAGGAATAATCACGCTTAATAAAATCGCATTACTTCACACAACTCTGTATTAGCTCCACTTCTATTTAGACTTCTATATTAACTACACATTTCAGAATATAACTTTGGATACTATCAGCACTCATGGCATTTCTCTTCATGATTTGTGCTTACTACGTGTAAGTGTGATGTATTTCTACATTTTGGTCAGTTTGCGCTCTCTCAGTTCCCCCCTTTGATGACCTCTCGGGGTCATCATTAACATTTAAACTGCAGTGATTGCTAGCATAACTCGTTTCTGCGTTTCTAGAGCCCTCAGACTCCGGTACTGATTATCTTGTATGGCAGCCAATCTCTGCAGCTGCTTTCTCTGAGCCCTCTCTGACCTTCTTGATCTGTACCATTTGAATACCCTCACCAATCCCCACAACACGATCCCACAGATCAATATTATGATGATAGGTTTTAGTATTTTCCACACAAAACTTTTGCCTAAGGTGGTGAGCCAACCTCCAGCGTCACTTATCCCTTGGCCCACCCTTTCCCAGACATTTTCTCTGCTCAGGTCTTCGATCTCCTTGTGAATATCAGTTATGTTCCTAATAACCTTTTCAAGGGGCTTCGAATTGTCTGGAATGTAAGTACAACATTCTTGGACCTTCAAAGCCTTACAGACTCCGCCCTCTTTTGCTAATAGGACATCTAAGGCAAGACGGTTCTGAAGAACCATAGCCCTTATCGATTGCATCTCTCCTTCTACCAGCATTAGGGACTGAGCAGTACTGGCAGACAACCTGTCTACGACTGTTGCTAGTCGTCTAATTTTAACATCATTAAGAATTAATCCTAGAAAAGGGAACACAGCTCCAAAGACATCTCCAACCATTTCTACACCTCCTACATCTCTCCTTCCCCTCGATGATGTCTTGCCCTCGATGATCTCTAAGTCTTGGGCATGGTATATTTTAGGGAAGATAATTGCCAAGTAACATGAGCCATACCAATTATCAGGTAGCTTCACGTAGGCATTTCTTCCACATACGAAATATACATTTGGAATCACTTGCATTCCCTTCAGGAAGTCCTTGGTGTAGTACTCTAAATTGAAAGCATGTTCACAGCTAACTTCTCCCACGTATACATTTTCATAATACGTTTTGGCTCTGTGAAGACATAACTTTCCTCTCTGCGTTCTATCTAAAGCTATTGGACCACTACTACCCTTTCTTTTGTGTACCTTTTCTTCATCGGTCCAATCTGTTTTTCCTTGTCCTGATTTTTTCAAAATCTTTTGTCTCCTATTCCGATCATCCACCTGCCCTATGAACTTTTTCTCGACCTCTGACACCTTACATGTCAGGTTATTTCTGCGGGCATGTGAAGTGTCTAATGTAATCCAAGGAATGAAGAACTTGGCCAATCTGTCTTCACTCTTCCAGTAGTCCCATTTGTTCATCTGCTTATAATTTGGGACTTCTGGTAGCACTGAGTCATAATTGGAGAAATAGTATTCAAAACTATCTCTCCCATAAAATATACTAAGCAATAAGCTACATGTAATGCCATATGTCAGCGGGAGGTGATGATAACGAATGCCTTCATCTACAGATGCCGGCAACTGCATGCAGACATAGCAGTCCTTGACCTCCATGGCATCCACATATTCATACAATAATTTTGCATAAGCATTTGACCTAAAGTCACCTTGGGACTCATCTACGTGTAACCTGCGAGCTTCTGCAGCTAATAACGCTTTCTCTTGTGTGTTCTCCCCTTTCCCACCAGCAACGGCGGGTGTAAGCGCCTCTACAGATTTCACATCAGTTACCTTTGCCTCTTCCTCACGTCCCTTTACATAGGAGACAGTCACTACTAAAGCAATTAATATTATCACTCCTACTATTAGTGTACCTATTATACATTTTGCTCTGCGGTTCTGAGTACCAGCCTCCATTTCATCAGATAGTGTGGCTCTCTCGTAACTCTGCACAAAGTTCCTTTCTTTCTTTCTTTCCTTTACAGTCTCTTTACTCCTTTTGTCTTGAGAACCACGCAACTGGAAGCTGACAACCTTTTCCGCCAAAGTTCTTTTTAGTTCAATATAGACAACCCTAGCCCTTCTCCATCCACTCAGGGAAAGTCCCTAAGATTCTCTGCTTCCTAGGCGCTAGGTAATCTTCTTTTCTTCACGCTTATTTACAAAGTCTTTTAAGCATCCACTATCAGGCGCTCGCCTGCAGCTTCGACAGCAAAGTTCAATATTTCCAGACGAAGATTGTGCTCTTCTGCGGCTGATATCTTTGTACCAAAATCAGGGAATTGCAATTCTGTGAGAAACATGTCCTTTATCTTGCTGAGGCGGGGAGGACGGGGAAGCATGAATGTCAGTGACCCTTCTTGTTCGACACCGGGCACTAACAATCTTATCTCCACTGTCACGATGGGCTCAGAACTGGACACCACCACCGCTCTGATCCTCCCTGTCACTGGTTTCGAAGCCATCTGTCACCAGATATGTCCACTCAGGGGTGGAGTATCTTCTGTTAGGCACCCGCACTCTTCTTGACCTCCTCAACTCCGGTGCTTCAGCGCCCTGAGCACCGTCCTCTGGGTCTGAGTCTTCTGATATCGGAGGAAGGGTTCTCTCCAGAGTTGACCTTAAGCTAGAGCTCCTTCTCTGCGGCCAATCAGCTTCTCCGCGTACCCTTCTACTCCGTCTTCTTCTTGTTGGTCCACGCTCTCTGTCAGACCTGTCAGTGTCTGACTCGTACTCCCAGCTACTTTCCCCTTCAGTAGCGTCGTCTGTCTCGCTGTTGTACTGACCGTCCTCAGCTTGGTCAGACTCGTTCCCTGCTTCCGCTGGCACCTCTACAGCTTGGCTAGCCCCCTCTATGGCTTCTCGGTCCGCTGCTGGACGTCTATCCGAGAGAGGAGCTGTTTCTATCAGAGGTGCTGGAACCCTCCGCGTGTGCGACGCGTGGATCCAATTGGGCAAGCCTCCCACTTTCACGGCTGTGTTTGTAGTCAGGATGATCTGGAAGGGCCCACGCCAACGAACATCCAAGCAGCTGCTTCTCACGTGCTTCTTCACCAGGACCCAGTCCCCAGGAAGCAAGTCATGACAAGGGTCCTGGCACGATGGTACCTCGGCAGCCTGCACCTGAAGGGACACAGAATGAATGGCGTCAGACAGCCCCTTACAATAGTCCAGGATCATATCATCTGTGATGCTAATCAATGCAGCAGTTGGGACAGAAGGTAACCTCATTGCTCTTCCCATCAGTACCTCATGAGGAGACAAACCAGTTCTCCTATCCGGGGTACTACGGAGGCTCATAAGGACCAATGGCAGCGCATCAGGCCAACTCAAGGATGTTGATGAACACACCTTCGCAATTCTGGCCTTGATGGTGCCATTTATTTGCTCCACAATTCCTGAAGCCTCTGGTCGATAACTGCAATGCAGTTTTTGGTCTATATTCAAAGCTGCACAAATCATTTTCACAAGCGAGCTGTTGAAATGCGTTCCCCTATCTGATTCCAAAGAGGCCGGCACCCCGAAGCGCGGGATAAGCTCCCTGAGCAATATCTTAGCTACTGTGAGGGTGTCGCACCTGCGTGTAGGATATGCCTCAACCCATCTGGAGAAAACGCAAACAACCACCAAGATATAACGGAGGCGGCTGCACCTTGGCATTTCAATAAAGTCTATCTGCATTCGGTTGAATGGACCTCCTGACCTCCCTATGTGGCTCAGTGCAACTGGTGTCTTCTTCCCTACATTCAACTGCTGGCACGTCACACAACGCTGGCACACTGCTTCGGCTGCTACTCTGAACTTGGGGTTGTACCAGGTCTGTCTAAACACTCTCAGCATAGCATCTCTTCCTAGGTGGACAGGACCATGTATTTGTCGGGCCATTGGGCTCACCATCTCGTTGGGCAACACTGCTCTGCCATCTGCTGAAACCCAGAAATGGGTCTCCCCCACTACACATCCTGCCTTTTGCCATGTTTCTTTTTCACAATCAGGAGCATTTTCTTGCATCTCCTTCAGTTCGTCCCAAGTATCAACAGTGTCCAATATCATAGCTAATTCAGTCCTTACATTTATTCCACCCACTTCCGCCTCGGTGAAAGAGTACCCTGTTTCCGCGCAATACCGTGCGACTTCGTCGGCATATCTATTGCCTTGTGACACGAAGTCCATATTTCTGGTATGTGCGGTACACTTCACAACTGCGATACCTGCTGGACATTGCAATGCCTCCAACAACAGGCGCACAAACTCTCCATTGCGAATGGGAGAGCCTGAAGAGGTCATGAAACCTCTTTGAGACCACAACTGCCCGTAATCATGAACTACCCCGTAACCATATTGACTGTCAGTGTATATGGTGACTCGGATTTGATTGCTTGCCAGGCAGGCACGCGTCAGGGCAATAATCTCGGCTACCTGAGCGGAGTGTACTCCTTCCAGGCATCCAGCTTCCACTACTCCAGTAATTGTACAAACAGCGTAAGCTGCTCTTAACTGCCCAACTTCGTCTCTTACACATGAGCCATCGACAAAGAAAATTTCATCTGGGTCGGTCAGTGGCTCATCTACGATGTCGGGTCTTGGTTTGGTGCATAGTTCAGTCACATCGAGGCAGTCATGGTCTGTACATTCTTCATCATCCTCAATATCATTTGGAAGTGGCATTAAGGTAGCAGGATTTAAAACAGAGCATCTCCTGAGGGTCACGTTCTCTGCAGCAAGAATGACTTTCTCATAGCGCGTGAGCCTGCTATTCGTCAGATGCTGAGTTTTAGTCCTGGTCATCAACAATTCAACAGAGTGGGGCACATGCACCTCTAATGGGTGCCCCATCACAATATTCTCACATCTCTCAATGCTGACACCTGTTGCAGCAACGGATTTGAGACATCCGGGCAACGCTGCGGCTACTGGGTCTAAAGTAGCCGAGAAATACGCGACTGGTCTACGGGCATTCCCATGGATTTGGACTAACACAGACAGCGCGCATCCCTCTCTCTCACAGCAATAGAGCAAGAATGGTTTATCGTAATCTGGCATTCCCAGAGCCGGAGCACGACACAAGTCCTCTCCCAGCTGCAGGAACGCCATCAAACAGTCTTTGTCCCATGGTACCGGATCACTCACCTCCTTGTGCGTCAGTTTTTGTAAGGGCTTTGCTTTCAGTGAAAAGTTTGCGATCCACTGTCGGCAATATCCCACCATTCCTAGAAACATCCTGACTTCTCTCTGCGTTTTAGGCGCATTCATCTTCATGATGGCCTCTATCCTGTCTGGTGACACCTTCCGTTTCCCCTTCTCAATTCTGTGTCCCAAGTACTGTACCTCTGTCAGGCAGTACTGCAATTTTCCCGGGGACACCTTATGCCCATTTTCGGCTAGATGGTTTAACAAAGCAATAGAGTCTTCCCTGCAAGCTTCCTCTGTCTCTGACGCCACAAGGAGGTCGTCTATGTACTGGACCAGAACTGACCTCTGGGGCAGTACTAGACTTTCAAGATTCTTCTTCAGGAGCTGGTTGAAGATCGATGGGCTCTCTGTATACCCCTGAGGAATACGACACCATGTTAGGACGCGACCTTCCAGCTTAAATGCGAAAAGAAAATGGCTTTCTTCGTCCAAAGGGATCGAAAAGAAAGCCTGGCAAAGATCAATTACAGTGAACCATTCTGCTTGGAACGGTATCTGAAACAATATCACTGATGGATTTGGTACCACTGGACAACATGAAACGACTATGTTATTAATCTTTCTGAGGTCCTGCACTATCCGGAATTTCCCATTTGGTTTCTGCAGACCCATAATCGGGGAGTTACATGGACTACCCACGATTTCCTTCAGTATTCCCTGCTTAATCATGGACTCAATCACGGGTTGTATACCTGCAATCGTTTCCGGTGTCAGTTTATACTGAGGTGTTCTTGGGAACTCAGCATGAGGTTTCACTACGATTTTCACTGGGTCTACTCCTTTCACCAACCCAATCTCTTCCCCAGTGAAATCCCATACTTCCGGGGCAACGGTCTCTCTCAGATCCCAGGGTAACTCGTCTACTGTCAAAGTGGGATACAGTTCCACACATATTCTGGAATTGGCGACCTTAAAGTCTGCATCATCATCATTAGTCAATACCTCCACGCCCTGTGGTGTGCAATATATGGTGCAATTTAACTTGCACAAAAGGTCTCTTCCTAGCAGACATACAGGACTAGAATCGCAAACCACAAACTGGTGCTCATCACTGTACTTCCCTATTTTCACCTGTACGGGTTCCGTCAGAGGACTGGTCATTCTCCTGTTAGCGACCCCCACCACTTGTATGGTCTCTCCAGACATGGGCAGGCCTGGCACCGCGGCTGACCTGATCGTGGATCTGGTGGCTCCTGTGTCCACGAGAAAGGTCGTGGGGAACCCTGCCACTTCGGCCTCAACGTAGGGTCCCCTCTGATCTACCTCCAGAGCTGCCCCGAGGGTGCAGTCATCCCTTTCTACTCTCTGTCCAGTTAGTGGGTCCACATAATAACATTCCTCTCCCCCGACAAACAGTGGCATCTGTCTATAGGTCTTACCCATAGTCCCTAATCTGGGTGGCTGTGGGAACTGAGCTCGGGGAGGTGGCCCCCCCCCTTTGAGCACCTTTCCCTGATACTGCGTTACCCCTCTTGCAGGCGCACTCTGGGTCGCTTCCTCTTCTACCTCTTCGTCTCCTATCTCAACATTATAGGGACACTCGCGTTTCCAATGTCCCACCTCGTTACACTGGTGGCACCTAGTTGTTTTCTTTAAGGCAGTTATATCTATCCTGGGCCTAAAGGTGGAGTTCTCCCCATTGTCCTTGTTCTGACCGTACTGTTTCTTTCCTCCAGTACCTGTTCCCGGTTGCTGTTGCTGCTGTCCCCCCTTCCCTGCTGCCTGCATCTGTACCACCATCAGTTTCTCCTTTAGTTTCTTAGCCTTGGAGTCTATCTCGTCACAGCAGTACCTGGCATATCTCAGTATTTCGTCTAGGGGTTTATTTTGCCAACAGATCAAGTGTTGCTGTATCATTAAACTAATATCCGGTCTCAGACCCAAGACGAATTTGGACACAAACTGCCCTATGTCCTTTGGATCCATTACATCCAGACCGCTATACTGTTTGAACGCCTTCAGCAATCTCTCATAATATTCGTGAACTGTCTCTTTAGGTTCCTGTCTGGTTCGGTCAATTTTTACCCAATCTATGTCTTGCATTGGCACTTTATCTTTCAGCCACGTCATTACTCTCTCGAACTTTGCCATCACACTCTCGGACGGCCCATTAGTCTTAGCATCTCTCTCGGGCTCTATGGTGGGCCACTCAGCGCTAACCTTGCATGCGGTCCACAAATCTCCTGGCACTACTATGTCAAACAGCGTGTTCAAATCTATCCATAAGACCTTTGAGATTTTTACGAATCTCTCAACTTGCTTATACCACTCCACTGGGTTTTCCCGCAATTTGGGGAAAGAGGTGGTAAAAGCAGCTAAATCCCCCCTACTCCAAGGGACGTGGACATAGGTCCCATTTGCGACTTCCCTCAAAGGGTATGTCTCTACTCCCTGCTGTCCTCCTGGTGTCATCATAAGTGTGCTTCTCCTGACGGTCCCTCTCTTGGACCACCTCTCTTCCCACTTATCTAGGGCCCTCCATGTCCTTATTCCAGTGATCAGTTCCCTTATGTGTGTTTTCAATCCGATGGTTCGCCTCTCATCTAGGTCTCGGTCTGTGTAATGTAGCCTGTGGTTGCCCTGTAAGGCTTTGGTTCTTGACAGGTCTACCATGTACTTGCCTGCTAGTTCCACTAATTTCTCATGGGTTGTTCTCGCCTTTCGAGTTACGTCCTTTGCCATGAACAGAATTTCACCCTGCTCATACATGTCTATTCTTTCTAAGGGCAGGGTACCATCTACCATGTCATCCAGATCTGACTTTAAGCTGGAGACATCGAGCCTTTTGGCTTTTATTTCTGCTCGTAATATCTCCTTCGAGGGAGGTTCACAGGTGTCTCTCCCATCCCAACTCCGGGCCCTTCGTTTGGGTTCGGGAGAGTTGGGGAGTGCTCTCTCTTGTTCCCATCTCTCCAGGTCCCATGCTCGGCCATCCGATCTTGGAAGGTGATGAAACACAGGCCTGTTACCCCCTACCTTACTCTGTCCGTTCTCTCCTCTTTTCTCACAGTAGGACTCTCTGTTATTCTCCGTTCTGTCCCCATCCCCTCTTGGCCTTGTATCACTCAGTATCTGATACGATCCTTCTTGGTTTCCCATATTCCCTGGGCTGCGCTCATGTCCGTCATCACAGGGACTATGGTGCGGCCTTTCGCAACTCCCACTCTGTTCTCTATTGTCTGGCACACAGTGGATACACTTAAAGCTGTCTCTGTACTCCCGAGCCCTTCTGTCTTCATCACTACGTATTGGGCGAGACACCCCTCCGTTTTCCAGGTCTGATCTACCTCCACTCCGAGCCCAATGGGTGCCTCTCCTACTGTCTTTCTCCCTCCCGTCCCACTCCGGACTGCTCTCTTCAGCCCCGCAGTGAGTCCGGGCTCTGCTGTCCTGCCTTTCCCTTTCAGCTTCCGCAGTTATGATGTTCTTGTGAGCCTCTACTGCCTCATCCCACTTCTTCATGTACTCATTTAACTCCTGAAAGGATTTCCGTCCTGATCCCCTCATATCCTCTGGCCATCTAATGTCCCCCAGATCCCCTGCCGTGGGTACTGGGGTGCTCCAATCTCTTGGTATCGGCAACTGGCTTGAGGAGTTGATCGTATCATTCCTCCTTGCCATCTCTGCTCTTTCTCTGTCCCTCCGTACTCGTTCCTCCCCTCTAGCCCTGTCTGGATCATATACCGATACTATAGGACCTATGGTAACCGGTACTTGTAGGGCATCAGGTAACGCGTAGGATGTGGCACACTCCATTTCTGGCGCTCTTTGCACCACAAACCTCCCGACCACCTGTTGCACTTGGCTAGGCTGGGACAGTTCTTTCTTTGCAGCAGGATCCCATTCGGAACTGGGAAGCGGCCCATGCTCTCTTGCATTGCCCCCCCCTTTCTCGGCATCCCCTTCTGCTCTGTTATACGGAGGCGGCCTGTCTGTCAATAATCTGTTTATCAGGCTATCCTCTGTCTCGCTCTCGTCATCCTCTTCTAGGGGGCTTTTATTTCCGGGCATCTCTAACACTGGATACAATTTGTTCACTTCCATGTTATGCGCCCTCCATCTTTTAGCATCCTCATCCCACTTGGCATCCTGCACTGCTCTTACCGAGCGTTTCACTCTCTCCTGCCGTCTGTTCATGTTCTTTTCATGCGCTGCCCTAATCCATGCATTGAGGGCTTCAAACTGTGTTGGTCTAGGCAAGGGTCTCGTAGAGGTCATAATTGCTTTTAATCTGTGTAGCACCTCTAATCTATACGTCCCGTACTTCGGGAACGTGAGTTCCTCATTTCCATCTGTCATCTTACTCCACTCTGAGATCCACAGAATCGTGTGCAGCCCAACATTTACCCCCATGTAATGAGCTGGCGTACCCTCCGGCGGGGCTTCTTCCCCTTCATACGATCCCCTACGTTCTCTTTTAAACAGCGCTTTTAACCATTTAAAACACTTCATAATTATGCGCAAGATTTCCAGCTTGAATACTTTGTTTACTTCCTGATGACAATCCACCAATCCTAGCGCGGCTTAGCTAGCTGGCCTATCGCAGCGCGGTCTTTCACCGGCCGGCCAATCCCAGCGCGGCACCTTCTGACGTCACTAGTCTCCGCTTCGCAGCAGCACCCCTCCTTTCTCAGCTCTCCTCGCGGTCATGCATGCGTCCCATTCATACTCCGAAAAATGACTACTTCCGACCAAGCGGTCACTTCCCTCGACTGTACGTCCACAGTCTATCTGTAATTATCAACACAACTGACGAGATGTCTGTCGTCACCCTGATAGGTTCTTTACGCACACAGTAACTTCCGACCAGCGTCTGTTACTCGCGCACTCACTCCCCCTATCTGGTCCTTCGGGTGGTCACTGGTACCTCATGACCCCCTTCACCCTGGTTAACAATTACTTCTGGGTGTCCGATACACCCGAACCACTTAAGCTCTCCTTGAGCCTAAGATTTCCACCGGTTGCGCGCGCTCACAACCTGTTCCACAGTCTCTCTACAGTCATTCAACTCCGCCAAACATTACAACATAGATACAATACAAAACACCGCAATCTTAACACGCATGACCCTTTATACTCACTCTCGACCGATACTGCTGCTTTTCTGTCTCACGTCATCCGGTCCTTCTTCCGCGGGCTGTTCCTCCGATCATCGGTCTCTAGGGGGCTTGGGGTAATCTAACCTGGCCTAGATCACCTTCCTCAAGAAGGCAACCATTCTCTATAGCTACCAACTGGAAGGGTTGAGATTTTGATCAATACCTTATCACTATCGATCTAAAACCCCGGTCTGGCCGACTGAATCTTTATTGCCTGTCATTGAGGAAAGAAAGTGCATCTGTTACCAAGTTAGTTCCCCCATTAAAGGACTCTGCTTCAAAGGACCACAAACAACTTCTAGCTTTCAAAGATTTATTATAAGTTGCAAGTACAAGCATCTCAAGATGAGATTCACCAAATACACGGGCCCAACTACGTACACGTGTTCTCTGAAAGCCCTCAGACGAACAACGGAAACTATCAATACCAGTTCTAAAAACAATAGTGCCGTTAGCATGGACACATATTGAAATCTATCACTCATTTACAGGCGGAAGGAAAATACAGGTTAGGCTTTCCCTACCCTGCTCTAGATGGTATCCCTACTTAACCAGGTCCCAATCTATCAAAGGTGTCAGCAGTGAATGACTCCCAAGGGAAGCCACTCACTCTCGAACTCTTGGTGAAAACCTATAGTTCTCCAATCATGGCCCCTCTCTGCCTACCCATCCGCTCTCTAAAGGATCCTCAGGCGTCTGCTCTAACTCCACCCAGGGGTGCTATCCCTAATACAAAAATCCAACAACATTTAGGACGCCCCTCGTGAGACGCCCCTCACGTGATGTAGCTTCTGGCTGTTT
The DNA here is from genome assembly GCF_964263255.1 of Lissotriton vulgaris. Lineage (NCBI taxonomy): Eukaryota > Metazoa > Chordata > Amphibia > Caudata > Salamandridae > Lissotriton > Lissotriton vulgaris. The sequence goes on along the minus strand of NC_141693.1, from coordinate 105,547,873 downwards.
CCATGATGAGGCCTTGTGGTTAGAGTCGACCTTGCTTCTCAGACTCGTCTCCGGCCCGCTGATACCCCTTAAACATTCCGGAACCCTCCTCCATGTCTGGTCCATTTCTTGAACAAGCTTCTATTCATTATATTAATAATTGAATACCCCCTTTTCTCTTCCAGACAGACATCTGCAGCCTAATCCCAATTCTCATGGTTTTCCAACCGCATTGCAACATTCTTCGACCCAAACTAATACGTATAAATCAACATTTAAAGCTTTCCAGCTCTACTACATTTTATAGCATTCAACTTCTTCTTTAATTATTAGCATGTTAGTACTCATATTCTACTGATTTCGGTAAACACGTCTATAAATCAAAAAGCCTACTCATTAATACTAAACATTAGTGCAATCCATATTGTGCATTTTAATCACCTTCCCCCTCCCGCCTTGCTCTGGCCCTGAGGCCTACCACATTTCAACGTTTCCGTATGCCATCTTACATTTTAGCAGCTACACAACATGGATTCAGGAATAATCACGCTTAATAAAATCGCATTACTTCACACAACTCTGTATTAGCTCCACTTCTATTTAGACTTCTATATTAACTACACATTTCAGAATATAACTTTGGATACTATCAGCACTCATGGCATTTCTCTTCATGATTTGTGCTTACTACGTGTAAGTGTGATGTATTTCTACATTTTGGTCAGTTTGCGCTCTCTCAAAACCATACTGCGGTCCGTTGTTTGCAACATCTGCTTAAACTTTAAAACGCTTTACTGTGTGCTATTTATGCATCGCAACAAGTGGAAATGAAAACTAAAATATGTGCCACATGAAAAAGGAATAGATATACACCCGATTGATGGCGTGACAGTGCAAAGACACGCAACATTGTCTAAAATGGCCAGGAGAAGGGAACCCCGGTGAATGAGCTGCTCTCTCACCTATATAGAAGCTGGTGACTGTCCTCATCTGCCGATGCTTGGAGCTCATGTATATCACCAGTGAGTTGCCCACCAGCCCCACCATCATGATGAGCGTGAAGAAGAGTGGGATGAGCCAGGTGTCCACCAGCACCAGGGGGCTCTGCGCCACTTCTGCGGCCAGGAAGGGGATGCCATCTCTGTAAGAGAGGGGCAGGGGCAACGTAGACCGCCTCCTATCGGACTGATCCACTGACTGCTCTAACCAGCCTTTCGAGGCGTTGAAGTCCGGGCCGCAGGACTCGAGCACGTGAAGATGTGACGACGAGTTCCAGGGAGTTGAAATTTACGCGAGACCTATTGCATTTGAAACGGGAGTGGGGCGGACAAAAAGGCACGAACAGGAGTATGGGGGGTGGTTGTGGGCTGAGAAGTCACGGTCTGCGGGAGAGAGGGGGAAACAAAATAGTGTTGAAAGTAAAGGGTCCAGTAACCATGGAAGGATGCAAATGATGACATGGCCGCCAGGAGGATGGATTTTTTTTTAAGTTTGAAAAGCTTTATTGAGTTGAAGAAAACAATGTAAAACATCAGTACAATAGCACAAATAAAGAGCAATAGGAATTAAAATAATTGTGGAGAATAATGTGCCAATAAACAAGAAAGGCCCCAAAAGGGGAAAACCCTATACAAAGAAAAAATGCTTTTATAACTTTTCATTTTGTGGGGAAGGAAGAGAGAAAGAAAGAGGGAAGAAAGGGAAAAAAGGGGGGATGGAAGGGGAACAGCAATAGAAAAATTCATGGTAAGAGAAATAAAGAGGTATGAAATACAGAGAAGTTCACAGTAATAATAATAACAGTAATACTAAATATAACAATAACATGTGATCAAGGAGGAGGGATTAACAAGGCTAAAACCAATGGGAAGGCAACATTTAGGACCTAAGCCGATAAAAAAGATGGGCAGAGAGTGGGCGGAGCTTCCACGCCATACTCAATACTGCATTGCTCTTGTGTAATTATGCAAACTTTTAGCAAAATTACATGAAATTATTTTTAATTTAGACAATGCAAATCCCTCATTTTCCAATACATTTAATCTCGAAACATATCCTTATGTCAGTTTTGGCGAGAGGATGCATTTGAACAAAACACCTGAAGAACAGCTGCACGCGTTCTGCTGTTGGTTTGCATTTGTTGTATATTTTTTCCACAAAAGGCCCATTTCACTGAAAATTAGGACCTAATGGAGCATAATTATACCAAGTGTCTTAATGGTGTCATTTCGTGAATGTCATGTAACAAGCTTAACGTGAAATTGCTCAAATGACTGAAATTAAGAAGGTGTAATTTACATTTTGAACACACCACTTGAGCCGAAAAGGGATATGGCTTCATTATAATAAAATTCAATTACGTGAGGCAGCACTCGAGCTCCATGCAAAACGAAATTTGATCTCACTTGCACATGCAGAGGTGTGCAGGCCATTAGCTACAACCCTGTGTGTTTTAAGTGTGGACCCGGCGCATGACAGGCATAACAAGTGTGTGATGATCAGCAGAGGTGACTGGACGAAAACAAGGTCCTCATTGTATTCCACACCAACCACCTGGAGAGAGCGTTGTGCCGTATGATGCTAAGCGTAGCAAATGTGGTGTGGTAGCAATGGGCATGTATTCCCTGTCTCATGAGTTTGTAGGGAGTGCAGCTATCACAAGTCATGCCTAGTGGATTCAATGGCAAAACACCTGGGATGCATTGCGTGGAATAAGGTTTCTATTATAACTATGGGGCAGATTTACAAGAAACTGACGCATCTGTAGAGATGCATCAGTTTCCCTGCACCTTTCTGCAATACACTTGCGCCACCATGGATGCGCAGTATTTACAATACGGCGTTCCATGGTGCAAGGATTGATAGATGCGTCAGAAATTCCGACGCATCTGTTGGCCCAAAAGTCATGCATTGCTTGAATGATGTCGCAAGCACGACGCAACTCCAGCAGTGCATGGGGGGGCCTAAACTCATTATACTGCATCAGTCCAGGCAGGCATAAGGTTTTGATGCAGTGGCATCAAAGCTTTCTGAGAATTACGCATTATAGGTAAGACCTTCGTTATGCAGTGGCTGTGATATCTTGCGACTATATGCTGGTGAGGAATGCAAGAAAAGGTGTGTGAATGACTGACAGAACTAGTGTGACTAACATGGAGGAGCAATGCTAAGATTAAGAAATTCAAAGTGTTTGGATTATAAAAAGCCAATGGTTTCTCTCGACTTTTTTAGTCTGACCCAGTGATTAAAAGTTAGAATAGCAATGGATTGTCTAGATTGTATTTTTTGTATGGAGATTTTAAATGTACTTTAGTATTCATTTATTTTATGTTTTTGTATTATGAATGTTTTTTAACCAGCGAGAGTACAATGTTGTTGTAGTCTTGAAAAAGAAGGTTCAACCATATCACCTTCGACACACGTCAACGCCCGTTTGCCATTAACTCATCACTCGATATCTTCCCTAAATGTTAATGAATGTCCACACATTCGGGTGATTTTGTAGAAGTTTTTTTATATGAGTCATGGCATTTACTGACAAAGTGCAAAGGTCTCCTTTAACTCTCGTATTGTGTTTTAAAAAAAACTTGTTGTATGATTGTTTTATTCTTGCTGTCTATTGTGAGTAATAGATTCCTGTTTTTATTGGGTATGAAAAATTCCTGCACTAATTCTTGCATTATATTTTTAATAAATGTATTATCTCAATGCATAAAATGTATCTCAATGTATAAGTTATAGACTGAGCACCAATACTTGGTTTGTTGGTTTCAACAGTGATCTTTTAGGTTGGATGCTTTCCTGATTGTTGAACCATAAGAGGATTGTATGTGTGGTGTGATAGTGCAAAGCAAGAGGTCATTTACTCCTAAAGGACGTTCGTTTTTGAGATCCTAGAAGTGGCGCAGTGAAATCTTGTAGATTTCATTGGTCACTTCCACGAGGCTTTTCTGCGTGCATACATTATAACTGATTCAGGTATAATGTGACACAGGAGGTTTACAATGTGACACATCTCTCTAGATGTGTCATGTTGTAAATGGGCTGCATGGTTTATGCCGCCGCTGTGTCACAAGAGGGCATCCGAAGAGTAATACAAGCCAAGCTATTTTCAACAATCAGCTATGGCCACCTGGCTTTCCCGGGCCAATTGTCCAATAAACTGGAGCATCTACATATCATGGCTTTCAGGAAAATCTTCAGGCTACCATTCTCGACAAGGCGCACACTGATCAGACTTGAGTTTAACTTAACATCAATGGACATAAAATGTAAAAAAGACATAATGAAGCTATACCACTGTGTGAACAAGGCTAGCCCGGGTACCCTAAGGGAAGCACTTCAAACACTCTTCACGGATCAAACCAATTGATGGGCCAGTTACCTTGCTTCAGCTAATAAAACACTATGCCTGACAACTGATCAAATAATAAATTCTGCCAACAGTTAGCCTAAAAAACCTGTTAAAAAAACAGGGAAAGACCAACTCAAGGCTCCGGGACATAGATACGATCAGAGTTATTCGTGGCGCTGAGGGCCTCGTAAAATCACATGAAGCCACTCAATGCCAACCATACCTTAATGCCGGCCTGGAGAGATATGCTCTTCAAAATGTCTTGAAGACCAGGCTGCTAACCCTACCAATAAAGGACTATTGGGCTCATTGGTCAACAATACCAACTGGAAATAGAGGATGTCGACTGTGTCAATACCACACAGAATCAGCAGAGCATATCATCTGTTGTTGCCCAGCATTGGTAAGCCTGAGGCGCAAATACTTAAGGGAAATATTTAATCTTAATAAAGTAAGAACTTGCAAGGAGGCCTCAACGCACATTTATACCACACAGTGCAAATGGAATTGGCACCTGTTGGGAAGTTCTTTGCCACTGCTGGACAGATCTTATGTCAAACGCAAAGTCCAGAAAAATCACAGTTTAACTACAATCCGTACGTCGATGAGCATCTATAGTATCAATAGTGATGTCTCACTAATTCCTATGGTCATGAACATTGCCACCTTAATTGAACAGACAAATAAACAAAGTATTTCATGGCCACCGGTGATTCGGTACAAAGCTTGATAAGCTAAGATGATCTGACGTTTGGGCACCGACTGTCTAACCCGATGCATATGTACGTGGTTTTTTTTTACTTTGTCTTTTTATTTTTATTTTAAATCTCTTTGCACTTTAAATGTTTTTCTTAGAACGTTTATCTTTTATCAATCTACTGTTTTTTACCATGATTGTAATATGCTTCGCTTTTGTAAATGATTTTAGGTAATCATACAATAAAGTATTCATTCAGGTGGAGTTGGGCATTCAAAATCTAGATTTACTTACCAGTCAATATTTTATTTTCGATATTCTCCCTTCGATATTCTCTCCCATCTATACTGTTGATTTGATATTCAGGGGGCACACCTCTGAGAAGAGATGGGTCCTGGAACAGTGTCTAACCCCCAAACATGATGGCAATATCTTCTTATGGACTGGTGACCAAAACAATCTGGCTGGAGATTGCAGTAGGAGTCAATGTACTTTTCAGTAGAAAATATGAGTCTCTGGGGAGATGCACTTCTTACTTAGTGATTGAGTTGTTTTGCAGTCAAATTGAGAACAAAAGCTTTGATTCCCAAGACATAATAAACCTTAAGCTCTGAGGAGCCAAAAAGTGGATGGGGCCCAGTTATTACCTCTTCCTTCAGGGATCCAATGCTTTCATGAATCTCTTAGGGAAACTCTGCTAATCAGCTTTGTGTGCTGGCTAGCATCCAATCTCTTTTAAATGTTGGAAGAAATATTATCTTGGCAACAGACAGGCTCATGAATTGTTTGCTTCAGAAGAATCATTTTCTAAATGATTTCCCAAAAGGAGAACAAGTTCCGAACACATGGTGGCTCCCAGAAGTCAACAGTAAATCACTAAGTTAAAAGATGAACTGATGACTCGCTGGTCCAGGTTTTGCTCTGGAAGCCATTGGTTCACAAATGAGGTCCCTCATACCTGCATCGCGTTCATTCATTTATCTGAGAGGGGTAGAATGATATCTGTGTGAGGGATATGACATGACCATCATCTGTGGATGTCACATACAGCTGGGAAGTGTCAAGTCTCAGTTGCGCAGAACTGGGCCTTTAGGCCCAACAATTACTGGAACTGTTCGAAATGGGATTTCTGGTTGGCTTGAGCATGCGCCTAAGCCAGGCAGAAACCACCACTCTAGTCAGAGCAAGGGAGTTACAGGCCAAAGATAACCCCTGCTCACCCCCTTGGTAGCTTTGCAGAGCAGTCAGGCTTATCCCAGAGGCAATGTGTAATGCGTTTGCGCAAAACCCACACACAGCAGGAACACACTAGGCACACCACAAAAGAAACTCCACACACGGTTATTTCAAAAATAGCCTTTGTATTACTCATTAAAAACACATTAGAACGTTATCACATATATACACTGTGCCACCTGGCACTAGGTATGTGTAACGAAGAGGGCCAGAGGGTGGAAGAACTCACCCCATATGAAGAATGGTGGTTCGCTGAACATCCCTCCCCTCCTTCCCTTCAGGGCCATTGTTCGTCATGGCCTCTGCTAGCCAGAATGGAGGAAAACGAAGACGACGCCTTTAATTAGGCGTGTACAGAAAACGAGGACATGCCCCTATGTGACGTTGGGACAACAGGAGTGGAGAAAACCCAGGAAGTGAATCTGCTGGCGTGTGACGACAACCAGGAGGTAGAGGCAGGAGCGTGGCGGAGAGTTAGCGGTGACGGGAGCGGAGTGCGGAGTCAAGGAAGGTGAGCCAGGAGGCCAACATTCCTGCGGAGCGCCGTGCCACACTCCCGAGGGAGGAGTGTGGCTGAGACAGGTACGGCAGCGGTTTGCAGGCTGGGTTGGGAGGCGGGAAAACTCTCCTCCTTAGCGCTGCAAACGGCCCCTGTCCTTATTGTAAATACCCTGTAAATACTCCTTTACCCATTCTTCCCGCATCCTTCCTTCACCCCCCTACCCTGCACCTTATCCTCACCACGCAACCCTCGACACCACCTTTACTGTATAGAGCATGACTATCAGTGGTGCCCTTTCACGCACCGGGTTCCCCCTGGGTCCTTAGAAAGGATCTTGAGTCCTGACGGCCTCTTTTCTGTTTTCTTTACAAATCACCGGCGGGGAGCCAAAGTGAATAGAAAATTAGAGGAATACGGAGACGGACATTCCGGTCGACCCTGCGAAAAGAACATTACCACAACGGATCCAGCAGAGTTTGCTCGGGAAAGACTGACATCCCGCACCAGAAAGACTTTAACTAAAATAAAGCTGTATCTAACCCGAAAGAGTTTCCGTTCCCTTACTGCACCCACGTCACAGTATGACTTTACAGGGATTAGATACACTACAAGGCCAATCGGGCCACTGTCAACATATCACTTGCATTCTAATTAACTCGGTTAGTCCCCCCACCTCTTTTTTTAGGACTTGTGCCCTGCTAGACACTGCCTCTGAGATACGCATTATGAGTTAAATATTGTTTACAAAAACATGGACCCACTGGTTGCAGATTTTCTATTACTGGCTCCAACCATGACGATATTATAATGCATGTTTATATTAGACGGTATTCTGGCGGTGATATTCGAGTCCGATACTGACAGACACACAATAGTCATACAGGATGAGGCGTTGTGCAGTGTACAGACACTGTGCATGCTCAAACTTCTAGGATGGTTGCTACACTGTTTGCAGATAGTTTTCACAACCCTCTTACATAAACTAACGGTCCCATATTTGGAGATGGGAAGGAGTCTGATAAAGGGGTGACGTCAGAAGCCCATTAGGATATAAGATCCTCCATATCTAAAGAGGGAAGGGCAGAGGAGGGGGGATTGGTGTTATTTTTAAGGAGGAATTGAACTGCACCCCCCTGTAGGTGGAGGATGTTGCGGGAATGGAAGCGATGTGCGTCACGATACAGGGGCAGGGGGGAAATCTGTTAACAGGCCTGGTCTGTTATAGACCGCCAGGGACTGTTACATCCTTCAAGGCCTTTTTTGATATAGTGGTGAGCCTTGCATTAACTCACTCCAGAATGGTGATCTTGGGTGACTTTAACCTGTGGGATAATGGCTCATTGGGACACCATCTAAGAGACCTAATAGATACCTGCATTAACCTAAACCTGGTACAACTGGTAAATTCTGTGACCCATCAGGGTGGCCATATCCTTGATCTCCTATTTGCCAACTCGCAGGAGGTTGAAGTATTAGATATTACTCCACAATGCTGGACGGATCACTACCATAAAATTATGTTAGGAGGGACAGCAGGTTCCACCAGACACTCAGTGGCAGCCCGTACAGGTAGGGACTGGGCAAAGCTGGGTAGAGTAGATGCCCACCTGACCCCCCCCCCAGGGTTGACCTGTTCGACAACCTGGCTACGGTAGAGGCGAACTATAAAGCCTACTGCAATTTTGTCACAGGAGCTCTTGATAGCCTGATCCCTGTTAAAAGTATAAAAAGTAGGAAGAAACCATCCACACCCTGGTATACTGACGAGTTGAGAATGCTGAGACGGGTATGTAAAAAGGCAGAAAGAAAGTGGCGCACAAATTATCTAGAGGGGGATAAACAGGAACTAAAACTGGTACAGGGCAAATATAAGAAGCTGATCTCGGAGTGTAAAGCAGTTTTTTACGCCAACTCCATCCTACAAGCTCCCAACAGCACAAAAGAGCTGTTTAAAATAGTCAGGGAGCTTTCGGCCCCAGCCTGTTTTGGTAACAAGACCATAGCATCACAGGACCTCTGCAACAAAATAGCGGGCCACTTTACAGAGAAAGTGGCAAAGATTGTTGACAGGTTCCAAGGTCACGATCTCGATAATCACGACCCCTCCTCACTAAAGGCGGAAGCAAATGCTTACCAGTTAGCCACTTTGGAAAGTTTTCCAGGCCTTAATGAGTGTACTTTTAACAGCTTGGTACATAGTGTATACTCGGGCTCACCAGAAGACCCCATGCCAGTAAAAATCTGGAAGACATATGGTCTTCCAACCATCCCATGGCTGCAGCGCATCTGTAATCAGTCCCTCGAGGTGGGATTGGTCCCGGATGGCTGGAAACAGGCGGTGGTGACACCCCTGAAAAAAAAACAACTCGCTGGACCCCACCAAGTCGGAGAGGTATAGACCCATTTCCCTGCTGCCCTTCCCGATTAAAATCTTGGAACGGGCAGTGGATGGGTCACTATCTGGCTTCCTGGAGGATAATCAGCGGCTAGACAGAGATCAATTTAGATTCCGCCCAGGACATGGGACGGAGTCCGCGCTGACTCTGATGCTGGATAAACTGAGAATGCGGGCCGACAACGGGAATGTCACGGTGTTAGTGCTTCTCGATATGTCGACCGCATTCGATACGGTAAACCACTCTATCCTGCTAGGAAGACTAGAGAGTATGGGGGTGCGGGGATGTGCACTACAGTGGCTGCGGTCCTACCACTCAGGGCGACAGCAGGTGGTCATATTTGCACCCTTCTCCGGCCACAAGGTGCCAATAGCCCACGGGTCCCCCAGGGGTCGGCCATTAGCCCCATCCTGTTTAATGTATATTTACAGCCACTCCTTCCCCTTATTAAATCATTTGGGGTAGAGGTAGTCAAATACGCAGACGACACGCAGCTGGCTTTCTCTCTGGAAGGGAAAAACGCAGTCCCAATGGAAACATTCCAAGAATGTATGCGACATACAGCCAGCTGGCTCCAGAAGAACTCCCTACAGTTCAACGGGGAGAAAACAGAGGTGCTGTACTGCGCCCAAGCAGGGCTAACTCAGCACCTACCGAGGGAGTTCAGGCTTACTCCGGAGGAAGAGCCAGTGTCCCCGTCTGATACATTAAGAAATTTAGAGGTCCTGCTCGACAAAAACTTATAAATGGAGTCACAGGCCAATAGGATAGCCGGCCTGTGCTTCGGTCTCTTGCGGATGCTGCGCCACCTCCTCCCTATTCTTCCAGATGATAAGTGGTCGTTGGTGGTGAGAAGCATTGTGCTGAGCAGGCTGGACTATTGTAACTCTCTGTATCTGGGGGCCCCTCAGTTTGTCATCGACAGGCTGCAGAGAGTACAGTCGGCAGCAGCCAAGTTGGCTCTAAAGAGGAATCGCAGTGCCTCATCGTCCCAAGCTTTACGAGACCTGCACTGGTTGCCGGTCAAAGAGAGGGTATTATTTAAGTCTCTATGCATGGTATTTAAAGCGACACATGACCTGGGCCCAGTCCCACTGCAGGGTTGCTTCTCCTGGTACCGGCCACAGAGACAGCTCCGTTCGGCTGGTGCTGGTCTGCTGGAAGTCCCAAGATTCAAGCGGACCAGGCTGGGGAGCAGGGCTTTTCGGGTGGTTGCAGCACGCCTGTGGAATGAGCTTCCTCTGAGTATCAGACGGAATGAGTCCCTGGTGAGTTTCAGAGGTAGCCTGAAAACCTGGCTCTTCCCGACCTGCTAGGGTTTCCCCGTGCTATCGTCCTTTCATCTGAGGATGATGGTGTAAAATCTAAAGCGCCAGGATACCCGTAGGGTGACAGCATGCGCTATATAAGTACCACATACAATACAATACAAGAAGCACCAAGACGTTTGTTTGGCAGATGGTTAAGGGTGTCTGGAAGTCATACATTCAAGTCCTGGTTACCCAGTGGCTCCTTTTCACTCCTTTTCTCTTTGTATAATAACTGATCAACTGCATAGTGCGAGAGGTCGAAGAGTTCCATATGGCGTAAATGTATTAAGTCAAGCGTCAATGGGAAATATTTTCGTGAACCTGCGCTGTAATGTGAGACAGCACTGGTGCAGGAGTGACACTGAAATGTCCTGATACTGGTGAACGTGTTTGAAGGCGCTGTAAATCCCTTCTCAGGGGCTGTGTCAATGACATGGGAGTCCGCAGGGGGGGCAAGAGGGGGCGCTTGCCCCCCCCCCTGGATCCAGGCCCGGTTCTAGAGGTTGGGCCCACATACCTGGGCCGACTTTCCTGCTGGGGGCGACACCTGAAAGAAAGGCTGCTACAGCCCGAGTGTGAGTCCCAGCAGGTCACAGAGTCAGCCGTTGCATTGTCATGGGCAGTTTGACAATGGCCCGGAAGAGGAGACACAGCATGGAGCATCTCCCCCCATCCCAGGCCTCAGGAGATGACGTTGAGTTCTTGGGGAGCTGCTGATGCTTTCAAGCAGCACAATAAGCAGGGGCCGTTAGCTTTAGTCCCTCACAGCAGGCCACAACGATCAGATAAAAAGCTAAGGGGCGTGGGTGGGGGCGTCGTTTGAGGAGCGGGGTTAATGGCAACATTCTTAGTTTAAAAATTGTGAAGTGACAGACCGGATTGAAAGTGAAAGTTTCATTCTCATTAATTTGTGCAATGGGGAGAGTGCTGTATACAGCTAAGAGTGAAAATACTCTGGGGAAAACACTAAGGACTGAAATAACTACATTTAAAGAACAAAATGACTAAAAATGGGAAAAAAATTCAAATTCGATTTTGACAATGTTGTAGTGGAAAAATGTAACTAAGCCTCCATGTTGAGGCTAAGGGAGACGTAAGAGCATAGGAGAGTTAAACGAGAGAGACAGGGCCAAAAGGAAAAATAAGAGACGGAGTGGGGAGTAGAGACAAACTGAGAGGGGGAGAGGAAAGAGGGAGAAATGATTGACGAGAGAAGATAGTGAAAGAGGCGAGGGGGGGACATTATTATAGAAAAGCACAATGAGGCTGGGAGACGGAGGGAGACAGAGGGCGACAGACAGAGGGAGACAGACAGAGGGAAGGGGGTGACATAGGGAGGGAGACAGACAGACAGGGAGACAGATAGAGGGAGACACAGGGTAGGAGACAGACAGAGACAGACAGAGGAAGAGAGACCGAGAGAGAGGGAAAGAGAGGGAGACCGAGAGAGAGAGAGATCGAGAGAGGTAGACCGAGAGAGAGGGCGACAGAGACAGAGGGCGACAGAGCGAGAGGGAGACAGAGAGGGAGGGAGACAGAGAGGGAGGGAGACTGAGGGAGGGAGACTGAGGTAGGGAGACAGAGACAGACAGAGGGAGACAGAGAGAGAGGGAGACAGATAGGGCAGGGGACAGATAGGGTGGGGGACAGAGGGATAGAGACAGAGGGCAACAGACAGAGGGAGTGGGGCAATAGAGGGAGGGAGACAGACCGGGAGAGAGACAGACAGAGGGAGGGAGACAGACAGAGGGAGGGAGACAGAGAGAGAGGGAAACACAGAGAGAGGAAGACAGAGCGAGGAAGACAGAGAGAGTGAGACAGAGGGAGGGAGACAGAGGGAGGAAGAGAGGGAGGGAGACAGGGAGGGAGGGACACAAAAGGGAGGGAGACAGAGGGAGGGTGGCAGAGGGAGGGAGGTAGAGGGAGGGGACTGAGTGAGGGAGACGGAGGGACGGAGACAGAGGGACAGAGACAGAGGGAGGGAGACAGAGGGAGACTGAGGGAGGGAGACTGAGGGAGGGAGACTGAGGGAGGGAGACAGAGCGAGGGAGACTGGGGGAGGGAGACTGGGGGAGGGAGACAGGGGGGAGGGAGACAGAGGGAGGGAGACAGAGGGAAGGAGGCAGAGGGAGGGAGACAGAGGGAGGGAGACAGAGGGAGGAAGACAGAGGGAGGAAGACTGAGGGAGGGAGACTGAGGGAGACAGAGAGAGGGAGACGGATAGGGCGGAGGACAGAGGTAGAGAGAGAGAGAGAGAGAAAGGGAGGGACACAGACAGGGAGACAGATAAAGGGAGACAGACAGAGACAAACAGAGGAAGGGAGACAAACAGAGGGAGGGAGACAAACAGAGGGAGGGAGACAGACAGAGGGAGGGAGACAGACAGAGGGAGGGAGACAGAGAGAGAGGGAGACAGAGGGAGGCATAGGGAGACAGAGAGAGGGAGACATAAGGAGAGGGAGACACAGAGAGAGGGAGACAGAGAGGGAGGGAGACTGAGGGAGGGAGACAGAGGGAGGGAGACAGAGGGAGGCAGGGGGAGGGAGGCAGATGAAGGGAGGCAGAGGGAGGGACACAGACAGAGGGCAACAGACAGAGGGCGACAGACAGAGGGAGGGAGACAGAGGGCGACAGACAGAGGGCGACAGACAGGGGTAACAGACAGAGGGCGACAGACTGAGGGAGGGAGACAGAGGGAGGGAGACAGAGGGAGACAGACGGAGGGAGACAGAGGGAGGGAGACAAAGGGAGTGAGACAGAGAGAGAGAGAGACATGGAAACAGAGGGAGGGAGACAGGGGGAGGGAGACAGACAGAGGGAGGGAGACAGAGGGAGAGAGAAAACGGTAGTGAGACAGAGAGAGAGACAGGGAGACAGAGGGAGGGAGACAGAGAGAGGGAGAAAGAAAGACAGAGGGCGATAGACAGACAGAGGGCGACAGACAGACAGAGGGCGACAGACAGACAGAGGGCGACAGACAGACAGAGGGCGACAGACAGACAGAGGGCAACAGACAGACAGAGGGCGACAGACAGACAGAGGGTGACAGACAGACAGAGGGCGGGAGACAAAGGGAGTGAGACAAAGGGAGTGAGACGGTGAGACAGGGAGAGGGAGAGAGACAGAGGGAGGGAGACAGAAGGAGGGAGACAGACAGACAGAGGGAGGGAGACAGACATACAGAAAGAGAGGAGGGAGAGAGAGGGAGGGAGAGAAAGGGAGGGATAGAGAGGGATGGAAAGGGAGGGGTAGAGAGGGAGGGATAGAGAGGGAGGGAGGGAGGGAGAGAGATGGAGGGAGAAAGAGGGTGGGAGGGAGGGAGGGAGAGAGACAGAGGGAGGGAGAGGGAGAGAGAGGGAGGGAGACAGAGAGAGGGATCGAGAGAGAGGGATGGAGAGAGATATGGATGGAGAGAGAGGGATGGAGAGAGAGGGAGAGAGCGAGAGGGAGAGAGGGAGAGGGAGAGAGACCGAGGGAGAGAGACAGAGGGAGAGATAGGGAGGGAGGGGGAGGGAGAGAGACTGAGGGAGGGAGGGAGAGGGAGAGAGAAGGAGGGAGACAGAGAGAGGGATGGAGAGAGAGGGAGAGGGAGAGAGACAGAGGGAGAGAGACAGAGGGAGAGAGACAGAGGGAGAAGGAGAGAGAGGGAGAGAGGGAGAGAGAGGGAGAGAGAGAGGGAGGGAGAGGGAGGGAGAGAGAGAGATAGACAGAGGGAGTGAAACAGAGGCAGACAGAGAGAGGGAGAGGGAGGGAAAAAAGAGATAGAGAGTGGGAGGGAGAGAGAGGGAAGGAGACAGAGAGAGAGGGAGGGAGACAGAGAGAGAGAGAATGAAAGATGTGTGTATGCCAGGTCTGGTAGCTCAGCGGACGAAGGCGTCCGCTGCAGGGACCTGTGTTCAACCTCATGGTTATAGTTTTTTGTTGATCTAGACCCACCCCCTCCCTCACTGACCCCGCCCCCACCAGTGCGGCCCTAGGCCACAAACCACACTGTAAATTTGGCCCCTGAGAGAAAGTTTGTGAGTACCCATGCTCTAGAACCGCATCAACCTGATTTAGAATGTTTTTGTTTTTTTCCGGTCATTTTTAGTTTTTCCCTCTGTTTTGTTACTTGCCAGGTTGTCTGATGTGGCGCCTCAAAAGATTTTTCTCTTCCCCCTATGGAATTCTTTGTTTATTTAAGCTCTTTGTCTTATTAGATTTTTTTAAATGTATTTAATACTTGTGCTCAATCATGTCGGGGGATGGTGATGAAGTTAAAATGTTGCCCCCCCCTGGAAACATTTCTGCGGATGCCCATGGTCAATGATGGAACATTTCAACCAAACGAAGAGAGGAAGGTTGTATCGAAAGCGGCCAAAAGTGTGAAGATACAGCACTAACATTCAGTGACACCTCCGAGCTGGGGCCCGCTCCTCGTGCGGTGGAAAGCTGCAGTTACGCCAATAGTGAAATTTACGCCAGCGTCACCCCTGTGGCCCCGCTTCGTTGAGATTTTAATCAGGTTAGCTCGGCGGGGGTAAAGGGGGGGGGGGGGGAGTTGGTTGGCAAGAGGATTCCAACTCTGCAAACATTGTCATTTAACTAGGTAGACTAAAGAGAGTTTCGATTAATCGATTAATCAACTAACCAATAAGGAATTGCATGTGTTTCACCGAGGGGCACCCGTGATACCTTACTGCAGTTTCAGAAGAAACTCAAGCGAAGCTGAAACAGTCCGGAGCTCCGAGCACGCGAAAGCTCGTGAACACCAACCTCCCTTTCACTCCAGTTGCACTACTTTACACGCCGATTGTGCGTAATTTGAGCAGCATAGCTGCCGTGCCAAAAGTTTTCACATTAATCGAGTGGTTTTGTGTCATCTTTTCTTTTGAGACAGAAATAGGTTCAAATAAACCACGCAGGCCCTCTTCCCAGGCGTTGAGCCACGTTTCATACGATGTGATGCGCGAGGGAGCTGTCCTGGTGCTGAACAGCGCGCGCGCTCTTGAGAGCGGGGTCTGTTAGTCATATGTTTCAATAGGCCTCCTCTGCATGCTTTGTTAAGCAGTTTTATATAGCGCGTACTCGGTCCAAGGGCAATAGAGCGCTTTATACGAGCACCAGATTACGGTACACAAGGTCAGATTCGTTTTTTTATCACGAAGACATTAACTGATTTACCCATGATCACAGTCAAGATCACATGATGTTGAGCCGGCGAACCTGGCTCCCCAGCTCATAGTCTGCAGCTCTGGTCGCTAGGCCACACGCTCCATTGTGATAGGTTACTCGGCACTGTGGGATCCACCACAGACCACCCCCTACCTATCTGCGAGCCCCTCTTGTTTCATCAGAGGAGCATGATGTTCGAATACTTCTTGCACATTTGCAAGCTTTGCAAGGAAGCTGCTAGAAGCTAGGGGAAGAAGATCCCGGGCCCTCCCAGTTTTATTTTCAAACATTAAGACGACTCCTTGTTGATTCTGCTCATGATGGACGTTAAGAGACCAGTATTTGTGCTGGAAATATGTTCATTTGAACATTTATACAATTTTTTTTCAATAAAACATGCACTTTGATAATCTTGCTTTTTTCCGCTAGCTTTCTACTCATTAAAAGAGAAAGGGATCTACGTCATTGCATTCTGAAGTCATTGGACCAGGATCACACAGTTTGGTGAAGTAGGAAAGCTAGGACTGACAGCCACAACGTCTTCTTCCAGAGTCTGCACTAAGTCCTTCGATCGAACCTTCTCGAATCATCGTCGATCGCGATGTTTGGCACAGTGTACCAGAAGGATGGATTCTGATATGCTGCTGAGAGGATCGACCGCTACTTGGGAGCGAGCTTCAGGTTGTTTGAACTTAGAAAACAGAGATGGACCCCTCTATCCAGTGCCAGAGTGGCGAGGATATGGGTTGAAAGCTAATTGGCTGAGGCACAAGAAAAACGACATTGATTTTCAGAACCACTTAGCAGTCGAGAGGACGTTTGTCCGTTCTATCGTTCAATCCACCCAGAGCTTTGTTGCAGGAAGAACAATCAGCTCTTTGACCTGGGCTCGCGTCATGACCTCTGCACTCTCCTGTTCGCCGTGTCGAGGGTTTGGCTGTGTTTGTGTTCGCGGAATCAGCCCCCTCCTTCCCATCAGATGCCAATCAAGAAGACAGGCTCGTGCAGTGACACCCGCACACCCGAGACAGGAGATGGACTGAAGCCAAAGCCAATCAGACTGCGAGAGCAACAATGCCCTTTTGTCATTTCAATAGTGATGGGCGGGGAAACACTACACGCGTGAATCCAAACTGACAGAAAAGAAGCATGAATTCTGGCCTGTTCTTATCCACACTCTGGCATGTGAGTTGTTGCTGTGACAGAGTTTCCCACTGTTCTATTCAGCCAGGTCTGTCTCTGCTAAAAAGTACAAATCCCGTCTCTATGGCAACAGAAGTTTCCCCGGAATGCAAACTAGCTTCCACACTAAATAGTTAACCAATAGTCACCAGATGCTGTTTGTGAATTCAAGCCCATACATGCAGATCTGGTACGCGAATGGCGCATGCCCAATGGAATTTGTGGCAACGACGAAGCTATTTACAAGTATCTGCTCGAAAAGAAAAATGAATAATTTCGTTTTTATTAATCTCTATTGGACCCGAGTTTGGAGAGAGTAGCCATGTAAATGTCTAGTGGGGAGAGGAGGGAGCTTGGCTGGTGGGTTTACCTGTATGTTTGCATGCGCGTGTATGTGTGTGCGGTATTTGTAGCCCTCGCTATGTAGGCCAAGTGTGTGTGTGGTTGTGGGCAAGAGAGCTTATGTATGTGTTTCCACATGTGCTTATCATGATATTATGAGAGGTTCTAGAGCGAGAAGTTGGGAAGGATACATTTTGCACCATGGATGTTAAGTACAATGTGGGACTCCTGTTATTTCTGGGTTGACAGGCTAGATATTGGCAGACTAATCGTGGGGGTCGAAGGTCATAGATGGAAAGGTGACACGTCAGGTCTTGAAGTTTCCTAACACGTCTACTGTTGCTTCATCTTGGATTGGAGAAGAAAATAACTGGTGGGTCAGGGTCCTTGGAGCAGAGGAACATTGACGCGGTCAACACATTTGGTGCTGGAGAATATCAATGGGGTCAACATACTTGGAGCACAATAACATTGGTGGGGTCAAAAAACCCTTGTGTCCCAAACAGGTCTTGTGCGCTGCTGCTCTTGGGATGCTCTGGGATGGTGAGGAGGCTTCCAGCTGAAGCGGTGTGCCGAAGAACCACCCAATGAGGATGGGAAGGAGGTGTAATGGACAGAGTTCTGCATACAGTAGGAGGGGGTTGCCAAGAGACTAGCCAGCAAGGCAACATCATCTCAAACAACCTGTGCCATTTGCTGAATGATGCCCCGTGCTTGGAGGTACGACTCAACCTGCCCCCCGTTCAAGAGAAGCTATTCTGCAACTGAAAGCACGGATGGAATTTCTTTGGAGCACTGTGTCCACTAGCAGTTGAGTCAAAAACCCAGCAGCATGGTGTTGAAAAGAGTGGTGCTTGGCCCCATCCTTCGCCCTGGTTCAAGGGGTGATGGGTGGAAGCTGTTTGGGTGAAGACGATTTGGGAGTCGGAAGCTGAGGTGAATGTTGCGCACTGAGGTGCTGGCCTGGTCTATGGGCAAACAGAGGGTAAGGCAATACAAGGGAAGCAACCACTGTCCAATCCTTTTAACAAAGTCCTAAAAGTTCAAAGCAGAACTTGAGGTCCATGTGGAGGTTGATGCTTCACCTCAACATCACCTTGCGCCCCATGTTATGGCTGACTCCCAACGGTGAGCACTATTCTGCTAATTTGTATGCCTCAGTGGCATTCCACCAGAGGGAGAGACCCTCATTACCTCAGCACTCCTACAAGAACCAGAGAGACCATCAACGATTGAGAGAGACAAAGACCCGCCCTTCAGTACAGCAACATCCGGAGGCTCAACTTGCCATCAAGCGTGAAGTTATAGCAAACAGCTGGGCCAGGTCTTAGTAAAGTATAACACAATGCAGCTAGGGAAGTTGCTACGCTGCTTTGCATTAAAGATAGAGAGAAAAGAAAGGCAGGATAATCACAAATATATGGTGCATTTCTGCCATTTCTGGTAGCACTGACAAACGTCTGACTAGTAGGTGCCAGTGCAGGCACCCTTGAGCCACAACACAAGGGTGTCTGCATTGTGCTCGGGATAGGTTTTGTGTAGTAAGGCTTGCCTTCCTGCCCAAAAAACTATTCTTAGAGGCTTATTCCTCTCTCTATGTGTGCTGCAAAATGCAACACACATTCGAACAGGAAGTAACAAGGAGAAATAATGTGTCTCCTGGTTAGGTCAACCTTGGGTAGGGGTGCCATTTTGGCACAGACCCATGCTTACTGACTTTAGTACATCTGGGTCTGCATTAAAATACATGGGTGGATGTATGGAAATTGGGAACACCCATGTTCGACCCATTTAACGCCTCCGCAACTCAAGGTAAGCCAAGGAAGCACCATGTGCTGCCTTGTATTACTTTTGGGTTACAATCACATGCAAAACCACACAAATGTTGATTTGCCTGCCTTTTTAAATCCCAATATGGATTTTGTGTCTGGGCTGCGCCACAAACGTGTGCCTTTTTCTTCGACACTGCTGTGGGCCAGCTAAAAAAAACGCCCGCTAGAGACATTAAAATTATAATCTGGTGCGCTCCAAGACCGCCAAAGTTCTGATAAGGCCCCTGGTAAATTTGGCCACCGTTGGAGAATGCATGCATACAGTGTTGCAATTCAACACTATATAATCGACCTGTGTGTCTGATCCCTTTCCTAACGCCACCTCCTTGAATGTCGGTTGCCTTAAATGGAGGTGGTATGCTCTTGTTTGTCATGGCTGGGAATACATATCACTTGAAACCAGACTGCCATCTCCTGCTTCACACTCAAGTTAGCCTGCCAAACTGCATGTTTCCTGAGTGGCCAGAACATAGAAAATGTGAGCAATGCTCCACTTCTGTTGGCAACAGACCTGTTTCCCATTCCACATCAAACCATAACTCCCCATGTCGAATGACTGGAAGGTAGAGGAAGCTTCAAAAGCACTCCTAAAATGGGAGGGATCTGCAAGGCTCTCCTGTGCAATCTCTCACTAGACTGGATTATACGCGTAGGTTGGACATGAGACATCCCCCAGAGGAACAGAAAACGAGAGGCTACTCAGAGCAACCTTGCAACTACTCTTGCAGAGTTACACAATACTCTGGTCTACGAGGTGGTGCCTCAAAGAAACAAGGTCTGGCTCACCAGTTAGTGGGTGCACCTGACCCTTGAGGAAGTAGAAGAAGTTGGTGGCTGAACTACTAGCCCAGTGGATCACTAGAGACTAATTCTTCACCCTGGTGGGTGTGGAATATGCTACTTCATACCCTTAACCTGTGACCCTGAGGCATGTCAGTAGCTGAGGCTCTGATCCAAGTGTTTGCTGAGTTTCCACAGCAGGTCATTTGACAGAAGGGCACTTACTTCATGATCTGAGTTATGCACAGGCTGTGGCACCACAGTGGTGTTAACTGCGTCACAAGTTGCTGCCCTGAGGAAAAATTGATTTTGTGAGAGGTTCAATGGGACCATCAAAGGCATTTGGCAAGCCTTATCACAGAAAGTTGAGGGATATGGGGAAATATGTTCCCAAGCTCTTCATTGCTCGAGATGAGTTTGTACTATTTGTGACATCACATAACTACAGATATCCAGTTTATCCTCCATTATTCAGTTAACAGTGCCACGTACAGATACAGGACCATATTTATCAAAGGTTTTTTTGGATCGCCCTTGCCCAAGGGTGATGCAAAACCTAAGTGAGATTTATCAAGCCATGCAAGGCCACCTTGCGTGGCCCCTGCATGACTTAATAAATCTAGAGTAACACAAGGCAGCGCAAATTAGTACCTTGCATTACTCTGCATCCGCGAGGTGTTCCATGTGTCGAGCGTTGGTGTTCCCATGCATCCACCCATGGAGTTTGACGCATTTCCAGAGATACCATTAGTGGAAGACTTGGGAATGCGTCGAAAAGCTACGCCTCTCCAGTTGAGCCATAAAGAGGAGATTCTTTTTTATTTCGCTTCGTTTTTTCCTATTTCTACAGGTGTTGCATTCTGTGACACATATAGAAAGTGTAAAATGTCTCTCAGGATTTCTTATGTGTAGGAAGGTATCCTTTCCTGCACAAAAATAACCCTGCCTACACTGCAGGCACCCTTGCAATATGGTGCAAAGGGGACTGCGTTTTCGCTAGGCCGCAAAAAGTGCCCCAGCGCTAGGAATGTAAAGGGAAAACCATATAATTGTAAATAATGCACATTCTTGCCCTTTTTCTTCTACACAACGCAGCTCAGCAAGGTGGCTTGCTGCGTTGTCCTGCGTGAAAGAATAATGAATCTATTCCACACTATTTAAAGATTACCTATGTTTGGGCACCATCTTGAAAGCAAAACCAGGAGCACACTGTTTAGCCCCCCCTCTCCCAATCACGAGTTGCATTGAAACTGGGTGGGAACACAGCATCACCATTATTAACAGACCTGGACTGTTTAATTCTTATTTTAAATGTGTATATATGTGTATATATTGTGTTGGAAATTTTAGATAACTAGTGCTTTTGTGATCCTTTTTAAAAAGAGCGAATAAAGCTGTGTGACTATGACTATGACATCCGGCAGATTTGTTTATTGCCGAGTTACTATTTTTAATCAAGTTCATCGGCAATCACTAATAAAGTATTTTGGTTTGCTGTTGCTACTTTTTTAACATCACTTTCACTTATTGTTCATTTCTTGCACTGCACCCATCATTTGATTTGCTCAGTTTACTTCACTGGTCTCTCGTTGTGCCTAGCCCATGAGTTGTTGGTTTGTTGCCAGAGGAACTGAGGTGACAGGGGCACTCCGGGAGTTCCAAATGATGACACTGGCCACGAAGGGCAGTTGATGGAAATCCTTGTTGTTTTCTCCCCTCCTCAGGGTCTTTTCTGTCATAGAGTCACATTTGTGTCAATACTTGTAGCGACTTTGGTCCTTAAGTGTGACGAATGATTTGATTTGACTATTCATTTTTTAGTCTCTGTAGTGTTTTATCTTATTAGACCACCAGCTATTCTTTGTGATGAATGAATTGACTAGGACTATGAACAGACCTGGACAGTTTCTCCCTACTAGTTTCCGATGCTTACAAGAGATACACTCTGGAATGGGGAATAACAATGTCGATCCAGTATTATCGGGTCACAAGTTGCAGATTTATCCCCTATTCCAAGGTCTATTCCATTCACATGTTCCACCTGCTCTGATTAGGGAATTTGCAGTCGGCCACGACAGATCCCTGTGGGGGATGAGGAGCTGGAAATGTGAGGTTGGGCAGTGTAGACCCAGGAGTGTCTCCGGAGAATGTCTGCTGATCCCTTTGCTGTGAGAAGAAGGCATGGGAGGACTGGGCTACACTTCTCTCTAGCTTTGGCCTTGGTGGCGGGTGGCTTTACTGGGTGCATTTCCACACCTGGTAAAATACCCTGGTACTCCCACAGGCAGTAATGCTGCACAGCAGCCTCTTATGGGACATGAACTTGCATGAAAATGAAATAAGTGCTTATCATGTTAACATTGGTAATTCCACTCCTGTTCTGACATTGATATCAGGCAGCACCAAGTCTGTGGGCGAGACTCTGATGCAAGAGTTTACCAGGGCAGACTTCCCTCAGAAATGTAACATTACAAAGATAGAAGTGCACACAAAAGGAAACAAGTCTAAGGAAAATAGATCAAAGATTCTTGTGTCTTCTGTATTTGTCTTCAGAAAGTCCTTAATTCCACATAAATTAGAAACATTACCGCCTCAGCCGCGTATTATAACATTGAACTTCTTTCTTCAGGGCAGCAATGCAACATATTAAAATATATATATAAATATTTATAACTATAACTATATATACACATTATAAAAACAACACAGTTTGTATAGGCCAGACCACATCACCACTTAACAGAACATATGTAGGTGTCCTCTCAAGTAAAAATAAAAATACAAAATAGGGTCTTGAAAACAAAACCCAAAAGCTTACATCACATGAATACCTGTCACATCAAACAAATAGATATTTCCAAAGCCAATATAGTTACATATCAGCCAAAGAGAGGAGAGGGGTACCCATACACTCTTACAACATTACTCCTTAGAGGTTTATAAGGGGCCCGCTTTATAATAACCTTCACATACCGTTTTATCTCCAAGCAGTATATTTTCTTTACATATTCAATACAGGAAAATACAAGCCTGGTATGGTCACATTTCATAGTCACAACCTAATCAATTCCATCTTCTTATCATAACCCGGTCCAAATGTATTTAGTTAATTCACCAAATCAATCCACATGTTCCAGATTGGCTGTACCAATGATGACAACAACTAACAAATAAAGTATAATACAATATGTGTATATGTATATCATAATCCTAATAGTCATCCTTTCATCCAAACTTTTATACACCAAATCCTATACCCCTCATAAATTCAATTGCATATAACAAACACCCCATATTCAATTGACCACCAAAGTTTTTAGTATTATAAACCCCACACAGTAACAAAGTTACTCATATTCAAGAATTGTATCCATCCCCAAGTTGGAATAATATATATATATATATATATATATATATATATATATATATATATATATATATATATATATATATATATATATATATATATATATATATATATATATATATATACAGATATATATACAGATATATAATACATCTTGGGACAAGACTTTATTAACAATATAGTGGCCGATTCGGATGTCAGTCGTGTTTGGAGGCTTTTCATACCGACATCCGTGGTTTAAACTCTGAACGCCTTATAACAAAGAAGGCAGTCAGAGTTTAAACCAGTTGGTCATTCCATCTGGCTTCCGACGGGCTCTTGGCCAGTCATAATTCCTTTAGGACTGCGTTTATGCCGTTGGGATTATGATGTCGGGTTCAGACAGGCTTTCCATGTTGGGTTTTCTGACATGGAAAGCTGTCGGAAAGCACCTTACGAGCCCCTTATCAGGGCCCTCATCCCTCAGCAGCCTCCGGTGGGGCCCTGTAAATCCCTGCCTGCAGCCGGTGCAGGGATTCACAGAAACTTCCATTTCTCTATTGGAGCTGGTGCTGCGTCTGGTGTCTGACCCCAGCAAAACCTGCCATAGGGAAATGGGAGTTTGTAACTGCACCATGTGCAGCAGCATCATAATAGGGGGTGCGGAACTGCCAACCTATGGTTGGGTGGTTCTCACACCGAGACGGTGTCCAACATCCTAATAGGCCCCTTAATGTTAAGTCTAAGCAACAACTAGCGTTACCAAATTTAAAAAATAGGAAACCTATGTCCCATGGTCCAAACCCGAGTTATAGGGCCTTCTTATGAGTACAGCAGTCCACAGTCGCAATCACGCAGTGGAAGGGGGCAGCAATATGATGGCGGTGCCGCTGTTGCACTGCTGAGATCCTTACGAGTTGCCTGTTCACTGCCTCTTTCATGAAGGTAATTCTGCCATGAAAAGGGTAGCAAACAGGCAACTAAGGGGACCCTAACAGGGTTCTTTGCTGCTCCTGGGCACGGGTGTGTATGTGGGGGAGTGCATGTTGTACCCCCAAGAGATTGCACCCCAGTGCTATGTTCCCCCAAAGCTGCGTGCCTGCACATACTGTGATTTCTCCCCGCGCAGAGGGTCATTCGATGCAAGCATTACAAAGGGCATTCACTAATGGGAGTGTTGTATATTTATACTTAAATCAAAATGACTACCTGGTGTCGGTAGTCCTTTCTTAGTGTTCCTACCTTCTTTATCTCCCATGTTACCTATGTGTGTTCCATCTGTGGTGTGGAGGTGTGTGTTCTATCTGTGGTGTGGAGGTGTGTGTTCTATCTGTGGTGTGGAGGTGTGTGTTCTATCTGTGGTGTGGAGGTGTGTGTTCTATCTGTGGTGTGGAGGTGTGTGTGGAGGTGTGTGTTCTATCTGTGGTGTGGAGGTGTGTGTTCTATCTGTGGTGTGGAGGTGTGTGTGGAGGTGTGTGTTCTATCTGTGGTGTGGAGGTGTGTGTTCTATCTGTGGTGTGGAGGTGTGTGTGGAGGTGTGTGTTCTATCTGTGGTGTGGAGGTGTGTGTTCTATCTGTGGTGTGGAGGTGTGTGTTCCATCTGTGGTGTGGAGGATTCCAGTCCTGGCAGTTGGTCTGGTCAGCTGTGGGGTTTTACTGCTCTGCTGCCTTCTGCTGTCTAACTTAATAAATCTATCTTATAACTAGAAGACGTGTCCTGCTACCTACTTAATTCTATTTACAACAGGGAGAAGAGCTATTTACAAGGTGTGAAGAGAGATAGAGCTGAAAAAAACTGCCTGCCAGGGACGCCAAAGGCATTCAGTCTCCTACTGTGAAGCACCTTTGAAACAGGACCCATTACCTTCCCATGCAGCCATTGGGACTGGATTTTCCACTTTAGGAGGTATTTCACTGGATTGTGCCAAAGAATTGCTGTGTTAACTACAGAGCTTAGTCTCCCACAAGGCATCGCTTAAAAGTAATGCATACTAATTAGCTTGCCTTTGAAACTCAATTAAATCAAGCCCATGCCTGAGTACATGGTCGAGCAGACTGTGCTTGGGTGTAATCTAAGTCTTTCACAGTAAGCCTCAGAGCAGTCCATCCTGTATGCTCAGTAGAGTGCCCTGCAAAACGATTGCTTCCCCATCCACTCCCTATTCAAAATTTGACTCGTGCTGACATATTAGTTGCACTAGGTATGCAGTGCATTCTTGTTTATGTTTCACACGTTTGACTTAAGTGCACATTCCCTAGGAGAATTAACCTTTTTAGGATGTTGTCTTTCTGTACTTTTTATGTATCATATTACTCTTGCACTGTGCATATTTTGAACTAAGTTGCTTCTATGTGTTTTTAATGAGCCACGATTGAGCACTCCAGGGTGGAAGCTGAAGACAGTGCGAGTTTCTCACAGAAACTGTCAGTGGGACATAAAAGTGTTCAAAAGAAATGGTCTTTCAATCCTTGGCCTCTTTGCAGAGTGCACAGAGCAATACTCATGTATTCTAGTTACAATTTTCATTCTGTGCGAATCTTTTTGTAAAGGAAGTTCACGCTGCTTACACATGAGTGGACGTGGTGTGTGTTTGGGGGTGCATTGAAGGAGATGCAAGAAAGTGCATTCAAGAGAGAGTGAAAAAAGAGTGCCGAAGAGGACAAAGAAGAGGTGTTAGATAGGCAGGTTTGGCAATAAAATGGACTTAATGTCTAACAGAGTGAAAGCAACCAGTGTGATTGAGACACGGAAGATCACTGCCCCTTTCACCAGCAGCAGTAACATCTAATTAGCAGTCTCACAATTTTCAAATTGAAATTTTTTCAATAATAACTATTTACAACACAATTATTGTTCCTATTAATTTACCTTAAACAGCTAACAACCATTGACAAAGACAATAGTCCTGACTGGTTTTAGGTGTATGTCAGTTGTTATGGTATATGTGAATAGAAGCAATGACAGAATGCGTACAGAGGAACCAAAATCCTGCCCGAATAGCATACTATGAAAACCATAGAAATTTCGATATGGGGCAGATTTACAAGAAAGAGATGCATCACTTTCTCTGCGCCACCATGCAAACCCCTTGCGTCACCATGGATGCACCGTACTTACAATACGGCGCACCATGGCACAAGGATTGACAGATACGTCAGAAATTCGGACACATCTGTTGACGTAAAAGTCACGCAGTGCTGGAGTCCTGAGGCAAGCACGACGCAAGTCCAGCAATGCGTGTTGCAGCCTATTCCCAATACACTCCGTCACTCCTTAGGCCTGCTTCAAGCAGGCGTAAGGTTTTGAAGCAGTGGCATCCTAGAAGTCATGCAGTGAAATCTAGTAGATCTCACTGCGTCAATTTTACGAGGCTTTCCTGCTTAGGAACGTCTACCTTGCATCCATTATACCCGACGCAGGTATAATGTCACGCAGGGCTTTACAACGTGATGCATCTCCCTAGATGCGTCACGTTGTAAATGGGCTGCAACTTTAACACTGCCGCTGCATCACAAAAGTGATGCAACAACGGCGCAAAAGTGACGCCACAGGTTTGTAAATCTGCCCCTGGGGGTTTAATTCACTCCCTTAATTATACAGGTACACTCCTTTTGAAAGACTCACTTTTTAGATCCCACTTAATACACTGATTCCAGTACTTCACCAGTGTTATTCTCCAGGGCTGTATGTTTCCCCCTCCTTGTCATGCTCTTCTCTGATGCGGTCTGCTGAAACCTTCTCCCCTCTTGCTCTCTTCCTGTGCTCCCCGTCCCTCCCTCTTCTCGGTGCTCTATGCTGTTCTTTTCCAGAGCTCTCTGTTCTGGCTCTTCCCTAGTGCTCTCTGTTGCCCTCTAATCTTTATGGCCTCATCCATTAGACTGAGCTGATTTCTGATCTACATGCCATGATAGAGACTTGCCTTTTAATTTCAAGCGGATGGAGAAAGAATCTGTCCCTTGGTGCTTGCTTCTGCGCAGAGAAGCAGGGAAACCAGTTGGGAAGTAACAGCAACATGCAACTCTTGCTAATGCAGCCAACTCCAAAGTCAGTTTCTGGGGTACTCAGTTCTCAAATATTGGCAGATAAATGGACCCAGGCTCAAGGGGAATAGGATTTGCTCAAATTCAAATCGTTTGGTAAACTATTCAAACTGAAATGGCAATGTAGTAGTGCTACCTCCAACAGCTGTCTCTTTCACACATAAGCATATTTGGTAAACATACTATGAGACTAAGGGCCTCATTTATGAAAAGTGACGCATTGCTGCGTGAAAACAGCGATGCGTCACATTTCATTGCACCCTCCTTGTGACATTCTGCATGCGTCATATTTACAATATGATGCATCATGGAGCAAGGAGTTACAGAGTAAGCATGAGCGAATTTTGCGGATCTCGCGTTCGCGAATTTGCGGATTTTTGAACTCGCAATCCGCAAAATCCGCGAATTCTTGCGAATTTGCGGATTTTTTTTTTTTTTTGTGTTCGCAAGGATTTCTGCCAGTTCGCGAGGGTTTCGTACCAGTTCGCAATTGCGAACTTACATTTCGTCGCGCAACGGTCGCGAATTATGTTGTTTCTACGTCTGGTTCATCATCACAGGTTCCCAGCACCCTCTGTTTCACCACTGCAACCCTCTGTTACATCAATGCCACCCTCTGGTTCATCATTACTGTAGATTATGGGGGGGAAAAGCAAGCACACCATCCCTGCTTCAACTCAGATGAATTAATTTGGGGTTAGTTTATTAATGTGTCACTGTTTTAAAATTCCAGTCTGGCACCTGCTTCCTTATCTGTAATTTTGCTTTCTGTTGCAGTGCATTTTTTTTCCCCAGGACCTTCTTTGTGGCCTACTTGTAGCTATTGTATGAGCCTGCTGTGAGGGTCAGAGCAGGGTCATACAATTGTTGCAACTAGCAACTGAATTCTGGAGGGGCCCCAGTCAGGAAGCACTACCGGGAATTGTTACTAATGATGAGTTTGAACTCTTGCCCCTGCCGAGTGCTTTCACTTTTGAAAAACTCGTTTTTCTGCAATTTCGCGGGGTTCGCGGGGTGCGAACACGCGCAAGATCGGATTCGGAAGCCGCAAATTCGTGCGAATATGCAATTTGTTTTTTTTGCAGCGTGTTAGTTGGCAAGGTTTTGTGCGTTTTTGCGAGCCGCTCGTAGCGCAAGACGCGAAGTTACCCTCGCGGTCGTGCAAGGGCGCAGCCATCTTGTTTGCCTGACGTATTTCCGTTTCCGGGCGCGAAGTGTAATCTCGCAAAGTCCGCGGTTTGCCAGTACAGTCTCGCGCGTGTTCGCAAGGAAAATCTCGCGCGAACTTACCCGCGCGGTCGTGAACGGGCGCGGCCATCTTGTTTCTCATTCATTGCTATGGTTCTGGGCATGGTCTTTGTATCCTCTGTCAATCTCTGCCATCCTTTGCTTGTTTGAAGTTTTTTTTTATCTATTTTACTTATTATCTATCCCTCTATTTTTCTAGCCCTATATTTTTGTGTTTACTGCTACTTTTGGTTAATTTTAAACTACTTTTGTAAACTCTTTTCTTTTCTTCTCTTCCCTATTCTATTTTCTTTATTCCTTTCCGCCCAGACCATGGTGAAGGGAGCCGGGAAGCATCCCGAGAAGGGGAAGGGTCCCGCACCCCGTGTCCGGCTCCCGTGCGGGCGTTTGAGGGGGGAGCTAGTGATGCCACGGGAGATCTTTACCCCGGAGGAGGTGGGCCAGCTCATTTTTTATGTTCAGCGCCGCCTCCCCAGGACCATCATGGGAGGCGGCAAGATCAGTGCCGGGTACGGGGCCCGGGAGCGCCGGAAGCGGTGGGAGAAGGTGTGCCAGGCCATTTACCACCACTCTCGGGTCTGGCGCACCTACAACCAGGCCACCCACCGCTGGACGGATGTCCTGACCCGTGAGCGAGATCTGCTCGACCTCCTTGGCCTTGAGATCCCCGGGCTTGGTGAGTAGTAGTAGCTATGTCTTTACTACTATGTTTTCTCCTGCTGTGTTATTATATTGCAAATTTTTGTTTTTTTTACAAGAGCAATAATGCTGCTCATTACATTGTAGGTACATTTTATTTCAAAATCTTCTGTGCATTTCAGGTACACTGCTCTCCTTCTCAGTAGTGTTGCTACTATGCTTATTTGTTTTAGATTTTGTGTTCATTTCATTGGCCTGTGAAATTATGTATGAGTGTAGTTGAAAGAACTGCGCAATGCTACACACTAAGGTTCAGATTTTTAATTACCGGCGCATCCCTGCAAAGTTGCAGGGATGCGCCAGTAATTGTGCGTCACGCCACCATCACCCATGGTGCGCCGTATTACAATGCGGCGCGCCATGGGCCCAAAACGTCACCAAAGCGTTACGCATCTGTGCCGTAAAGGTGGCGCATTGCTGGAGTTGCGTCGCAACGATGGTGCAGCTCCATCAATTCTCTGGGGTGCCCTATCTCCCCAATGCTGCGTCAAGCCGTACGTCTGCTTCAAGCAGGCGCAGGGTTTGAGTCACGCATCATTGTCCTCAAAGTGACTGATTGAAATCTTGTAGATTTCCCTCAGCCACTTTTAGGATGCGTTCCTGCGCAGGAACGCCCTCCCTTGCGCCGGAACACCCCTATTGGCGCAGGGCTTTACAACGTGATGCATCTCCCAGATGCGTCACGTTGTTAATATACGCCGCACCATTGCGCCTCTTATGTGCTGTCGCTGCGTCACAAAAGTCACGCAACAATGGAGCAAAAGAGCCGCAAGGGCCTTATAAATCAGCCCCTACAGACTCAAGTCCAGTCCTTCCTTTGTACACATGGCGATAAGAAGAAATAGTGGTGGTGGATTAATAGTTTGAGTATTTTAATGACTGGTGAATGTAGTAGGAAACTTTAGTGTTGTCGCTGATCTTCAATCACAATGGACTTTGGCTGTCACTTTGCGTGCTGCGGACTGCTGCCTGCCAATCCTAGGCAAACCTTTTTAGTACTTTGTTTAGTGAGTTACATAGGGTAGTTTCCAATTCGACGGTCCGCAAATCAAGCAATACTAAAGTAATGACGTAGTCGACCACATGAGATTGGTCAATAATATATCCCGTGGAGTCGTTCCCTATTTGCTATTTCGCAAAAATATTTTGTTACTTTGTTAGTTCTTTTTTAAATGTTTGATTTGGTTGAGAAATAAATATCATCCATGTTTTCTGTTTTTCTTTCTTTCATGTTGTACATCAGCTTCCCCCAGGGGCAAGAGGAGGACACAGGAGGAGGAGGAGGAGGGTGCTGTTGTCGATGCAGGCCAGGACCGGGCAGTCGAGGGCTCCTTTGCTGGCCCCAGTAAGTTTTAATTTTAATATAGAGTACTTATTTTTTCCTAGCGTTCCTCATTCGATTTTTTCTAAATCGTCTTTGATCTTCTTGTAGACAGGATCTAAATTCTTATCCCTATGACTCCGTGTGGTATTACTAGATTATTCTTATTAGTCTGTCTGTGTAGCTAACTAAGATTGCACATTTGGCATTTCCATTGGACTCCCATTCTAGTCAGCAATAGCTCTATGCACTGAGTGTAGTCCTCTGGGATTGTCCATATTGTCTTTTCAAGTATTCTAAATGTTTATGCTTTGACCATTGCCAACAATAAAAAGGTGAATGACCACCACCAAGAAATAATAAGATACTACTTTACTTTTGGTTTGGATAGGACAATCCATTCTACTACTGTTGCAGGGACAAATCTGCACAAACAGAACTATGGACACTAAATAATGCATCGCTTAGCTTATCAATTATAATAGGTGCTGTAACTGTTAGACTTTCCACATACCTCAGTGATAACAGACTTTGTAGTTGAACCCCGGCCCCAATCTCCTTACTGACTAGATAGTGTGGCAGAGTCATTTAGCTCCCAAAGTCACCGATGGCAGAGGCACGGACTCATGCTTGCAAAAATTCGAAAACCTTTAGCTCATCCACTCTAGTCTGGATGACCAAAAACCACAGACTCTATTTAAGTTTAAAAGCTTTATTAAAAGTAAACACATTTATTAAATTCAAGTTTGTCATAAAAGTGAACGTGTAACTGAAAATGGAAAAGTGCTTAGTGCTGACGATTAATTGGACACATTTCTTGTGGTCGAGCCGAGCTCTCACCTGGTTTGAACTTGATCCTGCTCGTGTTCTTAGAAGTCAAGGTTCTGTCTGTTAGGAGAAAAAGTGGTGCGTGTTAAAAAGTAAAAAGCAAACATTCATCAGTTGTGCCAAAAAGTGCAGCAAGACAACAGCCTTCCCTGGAAAAAGGGACCTTTTTACTCTAGAGTAGACAGTCAAAAATTATTAAATTGTACACTTTTTTCACATTTCTTTCTTCCTCCTAGACCAAATATTATATAGTAGTGAGTGGTGTATTCTAACATTATTAAATGTACTTTGTAGGTGGAACATCTGGAGACGGGGCCAGCGCGGAGGTGGTGGCATTGGACGAGGAGGACAACTCTGGGGAGGAGGCGGTGCAAGTGCCGGAAAAGGACATGCCTGTGAGGGTTCACACGGTGGTGGCGGGCAGTAGGCATGAGCGGATTTTGCGGATTGGCAATCCGCGAATTTGCGGATTTGCAAACTCGCAATCCGCAAAATCCGCGAATTCCCGCGAATTTGCGGATTTTTTTTTTTTTTTGTGTTCGCCCGTGTTTCTGCCAGTTCGCGAGGGTTTTTACAATTTCGCAATTTGCGAACTTACCTGTCGGGTTGCAAGTTTTGCGAACTTGTTGTTTCTACGTGTCCAACCTGTTTGGGACACTCTTCTTCATCACTGCCACTCTCTGTCACCACTGCCACTCTCTGACTACTCATGCCACCCTCTGGCCCACCCATGCCACCCTCTGTTTCATCACCACACCCTCTGGTTGTCCAGTGTACATTATTTTTGGCAAAGCAAAGCACACCTTCCCTGCCTCAAGTGACCTGAATTAATTTGGGGCTGATTAATGTGTCACAGAATATTTTTTTAGCTGGCACCTGCTTCCTTAGTGCGCCCTGATTAGTGATCTTTTGCACTTGCTAAGTGCTTTCATTGTTGCAAAATTAGTTACAACACCTGCCCTGCCCCAACTGACAATAATGAATTAGGGGCTGATTAATGGATTTTAACTTCCAGCCTGGCTCCTGCTTGTCTCCCTTAGCTGTAATTCAGGACCTTTGTGGCATATGTGTAACTATTCTGAGGTTCAGAGCAGGGTCACATAATAGTTGCAACTGGCAACTGAACTCTGGAGGGGCCCCTCAGGAAGCACTACAGGAAATGGCTACTAATGATGAGCCTGAACTTTTGAACCTGGTAAGTAGTTACTTTCAGTTTTGCTAAAATCGTATTTCTGCAATTTCGCACTTATTCGCGGGGCGCGAACTCACGCGAACAGTGCGAGCAGTGCGAGCAAAATCCGCTGCTCGCGGATTTGCGGATTTTTCAGGAAATTCGCAAATCTCGCGGATTGCGGATTTCCCGAAAATCCGCAAAATCCGCGAGCGGAACGGATTTTCCGCCCATGCCTAGCGGGCAGAGGTAAGCTATACATTCCTTAGTCATTGAGATTGAAGACTGCAGAGTGTGCTTTCTGCACGGGTGTATTATAAAAAAAGCAGGTAGTAGCCTCCTCTAAATGTACTTCGACTTAGCTGTGAAGTTTTTGGCGAGAAGAATCCCAATCAGATCTGAGGTGAACTTGATGGATGGGATGAACGAAAAGCGAAAGAAGGGTGTAAGTAAGTGTGGAAGCACGAGAAATGTAATGATGACTGGCAAAGAAGAATGATATGTGTTTGCTTGGTCCCCGAGGTGGCTGGGAAGGTAAGAAAATGGTATGGTGCATGGCTGGGTGAATGATGAAGCAAGGATGGGTGGAAGGAGAACAGCCTGGGTGGGTGAGACAGAAACTGTATGTGTGCAATATACTTTGAATGGATGGATGCCTGGATCATTCATGGTACTATCTGACTCTTAGATAGCATATGTGAATCTAGAGAGAGTAGACGGTCACTGGATGAACTAAGTGTTACTTTGAAGAGCATGTAACACCGCACCCGCACGTCCGTTCCAGTGTAGGAAAGGCAAGGAAAAGAAGTTGTAACGTTGTCCAAAGACTACCATGAATAGTAGCAGTAGTTTGTATTGCAACTGCAAGCACAGCATATATCCAGTTATTACGGTGGGCACTCCCTACCTCCCTTAATAACTTTAGTTTAGTAGTAGTACGTCATTCATGTGTGGGGGTATCACTGTTCACTCAATAATAAGCAAAGCACCTAAAGTCATCCCATATGTCATCAAATACATCCCATGTGAAGTGATAGATAATCAGATAATTTAGCTTCTTCATTTTCCTTTTCTAATACTCATTTGCACTGTAGGGTGAAAGCTAAATTAATTAAGCAGTAGCCCTTTTAACAGAGTATTCTCAGTGCCACCCGTAATAGAAAAGTAAGAGCTTCACCACCTGCATGTACTGGACCGGTACAGTAACGCAAGTCTGTCTCACTCACCATGGTGTGCGTCTGTTTTTCTCGGGTGCAAGTTCACTGCGCTGGCATTATGCCGGCTTGCATAAGATAACGTACCAATTGTCCTAAACAAGAGAGAAGAAGAAGAATAAGAGTGGTGTACTGTCATAGTCGACTGTAATAGAAGTCCATAGTGCTCGTAGAATTTGTTCCTTAAACTCCCACTAATGTTAGAGCAAGGATGAAGAAGTCGGAGGTTACATAGATACTGTCCTCAATAGTTATGCACTGTGCTTTCAATTTGCTACTTGTACTGTGACAACTTTCTGCTCAATCATTTTGTGTTAATCTTAAGGAGCATTGGTTACAGACTATGTCTTTCTTTTTTCATGTAGTTGCTCCTTCCAAATCCAAGACACCATCAAGGAGGAAGGAGCAGGCTCGAATGGCCCGGCAACGGAGGCTGGATGCCACTGTTGCTGAATATCGGCGGCTGGTGGCCCTGGAGGAGGAGGAGACGCAGTCTGGAACAACAACAACGTCCACTGGGACAGCTGCCTCCTCCTCCGTGCGGGCTGCCAGCCAGCGCAGTGCTCCAGCGGTACGGAGCCGGGCTACCAAAGCCAAACGCCACCGCCCAGCAGCAAAGAAAGCAGCTGCCCCTCACAGGAATTGCAAGGCACACCGGCGCCGCTTATCCCTCAGACTGTCCTACCTGGAGCAGGAGGTCCATAATTATAAGAACGTGGTGGAGGGCCTCCGCTTCGAACTTGCCACCCTCCGCAAGGAGCATGATGCCCTGGCTGCTAATTCCAACAGCACCCTGCCATAGTGTCCCTTGCCCCTTTTTTAGAGACTTTTGGGGGGTGGGAATTGGCAGTTGTGATTTTTGGGGACTTTTGAAGGACAATCGTTGGGGTTAGGGAGGGTCTTGCGGGAGATTCTTTTGTTAGGGCTATAAAAATATACTTTTTGAAACTTTATCTGACCATACCTGTTTTTTACTGCTTTTGAGTCTGGTGGGTGGGGGTTTAACATAACAGTAAGTTTGTTTTCCTGAATAGTCCTAGGACTTTAGTAGTACTACCGTCAATCAAATCTCTCGTCTCTCCTAATACTCCATTATACTACCTCCAACCAAACGCCTATCTTACCTGTAATTTCTGTTTGCAAGTAGGGCTAGGCCCAGGGCTGGCTCCACGGGAAACAGCAAATAAGGTTGGCAATCCTGGGCGGATAAAATTTCCTCATAGCGGTGGTACTAGTGGTGTGACACAGTGGCAGTTGCTTGCCTATGAAAAAAAGAAAATGAAATCTGGTTTGTGCTCCTGAGCAATACAAAGGTACAATACAGAATATAGCAGGTGACAGAAGTACACTAGAACAGTGCCACGTTGTAGCCTAACAAATGTTAAAGTATAACTAATTCGGTTGAAGTTCTTTGACATTAGCCATGGGTCTTTGTCAAGCAGAGTAAGAATATATCATCGGATTTCTTCACCAGCCTGTTGCTATCACCTTATCCTCCCCAGCAAGTGTGTGGATTTATTGCTGTAATTTAGTCACACATCAATCAAAACCACACAGCCCGGGGGAAGAGGGTTAGGGTTTGAAAAATGGATGGGTACGGGGGTTTTTGGGAAAGGTTTTGGGAGACAAGAAAAAGTAGCACAGCATGGACGAACAATTGTGAACATAAACAAATCTTTGGGTACAAACCTATCCATCAATCTTTGAAAGTGCATACACTACTGTAACTGCATGCATGTCAGTTAAAAGTAATTAGTACTTTCGACAACTGTGGAAGAAAGAATGCGACAGTACAGGGCGTGGGTGGAAATATTGATAACTATATTCAACATAAGGTCTCTGTAGCCAGATACCTGAGAGCCTTGCTGGTCACTATAAATCCATTCACAACAACACTCAATGGGGTTGGTCTGGAAGGTGTCAGGTTTACTCCCCGTGATCCAGTCGATGCAAATATGGTTCCACTTCCAAATGTCACCAACACCCAGAAGTGTAAACACAGGGTGTTCGAGGCATTAGGCGGGGGAGAAAAATAACAAACTAAAATAAAAAATGTGGGATGGGTAAAGGTAGGGTCAGCAGGGAAAGGATACCTGTAACAGAAGACAAGACAGGCATCAGTGAAGTGCTGTCCTAACATACAAGGGTACTCTCATATAGTCTCACTAAATAGTCTGCAAGTCTCCCGCCTACTCATGGGAAATGTAGTTTCATAGTACGGTAGGCGCTTAGGGGCTGCGTAACCTGACAGAAGGTATAGTAGATAGAAAAGGAGAAATTGCTTTTTTTCTAGGTGTCCCCTCACTCACCAGGGTTGCCCCTTGGTGACATGCTTCATCATTGGGGCCATCCCAGTCCTCTACGGCCTGGGGCGTGCTGCGACTTGCGAATTACGTAGGAGCACTTACAAATGACTATGTGTGGTGCAGATGTGATAGTGGAGTGGACTAAGTGATGTGTTAAGGGATCAATGTAGAAGCAGAGAGAGAGCCAAGAAATGCAGTCACAGTCAGAGAAAAAGGCAAGGGATACTGTATCTATGTGGTTGTAGTGGTCCTGTTGGAAGTGGTAAGTAAGTTGCCCGCAGAAAAAAAATCCTCCTATTAGCGGCACTCCTCCATTGCAGCCGACGCTTCGTCCATCGATGTTGGTCACCAGAAGACACCCTGTCCACTGCCTGCCTGATGCTGAATTGTGGCTCGCTACTGTGAAGCCTGACTCCATCCTTTTTTCCCCATTGCAGAGACTGAAACCCGGCCTGTAATTATTCAACGAAAAACAGGAAGTGATATAATATTACAACACCACTGATAAATAAATATAAGGCATGTAGGCTGTGGAGTGCAAAAAGTCACAATTTGTTTTTCCTAGTAGACAGTACAATGTTTTTGAAAGTGCGTACTCTGAGTCACCTTTTGAAGGATGTATGGGCAAATTAATGTATCGGATCTTGCCCCTCAAGCTAGGTGTACTGTAAACTGTGTTTTAGAACAAAATTAGATCTTCCTAGCAGTGCTTCCACCCAGACCCTTACTAAAGCCAGTCGCAAAAATGTAGAAGACCCCCAATCAAATCTCAAAAAACGAGGCCTAGCAGAAAACTGGTGACAAAACTTACTTTGAAAGTAAAAGTAGGCCGAAGTACCCTAATTACCCATTACCCACCGTGGATTGCATTCAAACCACTTGCAAGCAACCAAGCAAAAGTAGCCATAGCCAGCATCGCTCCAAGACTCGAAATCCCCCCCACTCAAACACATGCAATAGAAATACTGCTAACCCTAACGAACCCTAAGTTAAGAATAGTGGCAAAGGCTTTCTTTAACTATGCCAAATCCCCCCTTTCCCACCATGGATTTTCTTCAAATGACTTGCAACCAAAATTACACATTCTCACGAGTGCTCTAAGACCCCAGAACTCAGTTTGAAAAATCTAGAACACCCCGAAACACATGCAATCCTGCTGCTAGGGCTAACCCTAACGAACCCTAAGTTACAAAAAGTGCCAAAACTAAAGGCTTTTCCGCGCGGATTTTGTCCCAACCACTTCTACCCGGTATTAGACCTTCCCAGGAATGCCCCAAGACCCGGCAACCCACCCGCCAAGAAGCGTAACACCCCCAAACAGGCCAAAAGCAAAATCTCATACTTGCAATATTTCTGGGCCTTCGGTCCAAACGCGCTGCGTAGCTAGGCCATAAGTCGGGGTTGGCACGACGGATTTCCTGAAAAGCAAATGCAATCAAGATTAGAGTGTCCCAGCAGTGCTCCCAGACCACGAAACTCACCCGCAAACAGACGGAACCCCCCCTAAGAGCACCTCAAAGGCAAGCAAGTCATCAAAAACACAAAAAAAATTCCGCCTGGGATTTGGTCCAAAACACTTTTATCCGGTATTAGAGCTTCCCAGCAATGGCCCCAGAGCCGTCAACCCAGGAGAAAACGAGTAGAAGACCCCCAAACAGCCAAAGAGCAAAAGTACAAAAATGGGGACTTAGTCACTTTTTCACAAATTTCCCAAATCACTCCGCGCGCGCTCTGCAGCTAGGCCCTAAGTCCCCTCAGCCACCATGGATTTGCTTCAAACCTCTTGCAAAGTAAAGTATATATAGCCAGCAGTGCTCCCACACCACGAAACTCACCCGCAAACACCAGGAAGCCCCCCAAACAGGCCCCCGAAAACGCTACATAGAGCAAAATGTCAGAAATAGCCCAAAAAAAAATCGGCCTGGATTTTGTCCCAACCACTTCTACCCGGTATTAGACCTTCCCAGGAATGCCCCAAGACCCGGCAACCCACCCGCCAAGAAGCATAACACCCCCAAACAGGCCAAAAGCAAAATCTCATACTTGCAATATTTCTGGGCCTTCGGTCCAAACGCGCTGCGTAGCTAGGCCATAAGTCGGGGTTGGCACGACGGATTTCCTGAAAAGCAAATGCAATCAAGATTAGAGTGTCCCAGCAGTGCTCCCAGACCACGAAACTCACCCGCAAACACCAGGAAGCCCCCCAAACAGGCCCCCGAAAACGCTACATAGAGCAAAATGTCAGAAATAGCCCAAAAAAAAATCGGCCTGGATTTAGTCCCAACCACTTCTACCCGGTATTAGACCTTCCCAGGAATGCCCCAAGACCCGGCAACCCACCCGCCAAGAAGCATAACACCCCCAAACAGGCCAAAAGCAAAATCTCATACTTGCAATATTTCTGGGCCTTCGGTCCAAACGCGCTGCGTAGCTGGGCCATAAGTCGGGGTTGGCACGACGGATTTCCTGAAAAGCAAATGCAATCAAGATTAGAGTGTCCCAGCAGTGCTCCCAGACCACGAAACTCACCCAGAAACACCAGGAAGCCCCCCAAACAGGCCCCCGAAAACGCTACATAGAGCAAAATGTCAGAAATAGCCCAAAAAAAAATCGGCCTGGATTTAGTCCCAACCACTTCTACCCGGTATTAGACCTTCCCAGGAATGCCCCAAGACCCGGCAACCCACCCGCCAAGAAGTATAACACCCCCAAACAGGCCAAAAGCAAACTCTCATACTTGCAATATTTCTGGGCCTTCGGTCCAAACGCGCTGCGTAGCTGGGCCATAAGTCGGGGTTGGCACGACGGATTTCCTGAAAAGCAAATGCAATCAAGATTAGAGTGTCCCAGCAGTGCTCCCAGACCACGAAACTCACCCGCAAACACCAGGAAGCCCCCCAAACAGGCCCCCGAAAACGCTACATAGAGCAAAATGTCAGAAATAGCCCAAAAAAAAATCGGCCTGGATTTAGTCCCAACCACTTCTACCCGGTATTAGACCTTCCCAGGAATGCCCCAAGACCCGGCAACCCACCCGCCAAGAAGTATAACACCCCCAAACAGGCCAAAAGCAAACTCTCATACTTGCAATATTTCTGGGCCTTCGGTCCAAACGCGCTGCGTAGCTGGGCCATAAGTCGGGGTTGGCACGACGGATTTCCTGAAAAGCAAATGCAATCAAGATTAGAGTGTCCCAGCAGTGCTCCCAGACCACGAAACTCACCCGCAAACACCAGGAAGCCCCCCAAACAGGCCCCCGAAAACGCTACATAGAGCAAAATGTCAGAAATAGCCCAAAAAAAAATCGGCCTGGATTTAGTCCCAACCACTTCTACCCGGTATTAGACCTTCCCAGGAATGCCCCAAGACCCGGCAACCCACCCGCCAAGAAGTATAACACCCCCAAACAGGCCAAAAGCAAACTCTCATACTTGCAATATTTCTGGGCCTTCGGTCCAAACGCGCTGCGTAGCTGGGCCATAAGTCGGGGTTGGCACGACGGATT
This sequence comes from Lissotriton vulgaris, assembly GCF_964263255.1. NCBI lineage: Eukaryota > Metazoa > Chordata > Amphibia > Caudata > Salamandridae > Lissotriton > Lissotriton vulgaris. Next base: position 105,508,430 of record NC_141693.1, on the reverse strand, counting down.
TCCTGAAAAGCAAATGCAATCAAGATTAGAGTGTCCCAGCAATGCTCTCAGACCATGAAACTCACCCACAAACAGACGGAACCCCCCCTAAGAGCACCTCAAAGGCAAGCAAGTCATCAAAAACACAAAAAAATTTCCGCCTCGGATTTGGCACAAACCACTTTTAGTGCTTCCCAGCAATGGCCCCAGACCCGTCAACTCACCTGCAAAGAGGTAGAACAACACCCCCACAAGTGCTGAGTCTTTCTTCATTGGGCGTAAACCAGCCCTCTGCTTTGATGGAAATAGGAGTCTGGAGGAGGAGGATAGAGGAGCATGTTCTTCTGAACTTGTGAACCTGAGGAATGCAGACTGCGGCACCTTCAAATAAATTAGCAAACAAGTGAAGACAGTTCTGCTGATGGGCTTGTCTTTGTGATTATCTGATTAAAGTTTGAATTATATTAACTGTGCACAACAAAGAAAGACAGACACACAGGAATAAAAGTGAATAAGGATGAAAAAGAAAGTTATTGATTCGTTGTCTCATTTTCAGGGCTCGAAGTCGGAATCACGGTCCAGGAATAAGAATAAGGCTTCGTCATCATACTCTGCGAATTCAGCCCGGGTGAGGTCAGTGCCACCTGACAGAGTAGAAATTCCCTCATCTATGGTGCTGGCCACCTCCTCTTCATCCGGCACGCTCTCTCGTACTCTTATATCTGGTGGTATGAGGTGCTGATTCATCTTGATCATTGTTAACCTCTCCACATTTTTGGGCGAGAGGCGGCTCCGTTTGGGAGTTACAATCCCACCAGCCGCACTGAAAACCCGTTCAGAAGACACACTTGCGAGTGGGCAAGACAAGTAGTTTAAAGCCAGGTTGGTGAGCTGTGGCCACAATTCTTTTTTCCCATGCCAATACGCCAAAGGGTCAGAATTAACATAGACCTCTGTGGAGTCATTCAGATAGTCCTTCACCATCGACTCAAGGTCCTCCTCCAAGGTTCCTCCACTTTGCGTAGCTCTTGCTGTGCCTCTGGCCTTTTGAGAACCAAACCCACGCAGAGCTGGCCAATCCTCTTCAGCCTCCAATGTTTCTGCTGCCTTTCGTGCAGATGATGCGGTTGCCGGTGTCTTTAACGGCTGAGAGGTCACTTGTGCCACAGCCACAGGTGCAGAAGTGGATTGTTTTGACTGGGGATGGCCTGCTGATGTACTGCCATTTCCTTCAATTTCCAGCCGTTCTGTTTCAAACTTCTTGGCTGACAAGGCTAGCCAACGTTTGTACTTTGTAACATCTTCATCAGCAAAAGGAAAGAATGCTCTGCCTGCCAGCGCCTTTTTGTAGCGTGGATCCAGAATAGTAGCACAAATGTAATGCTGTTCTGAGTGGATCTTTTGAAGACGTTCATCACCTTGTAGGAGCTCTAATAATGTCTCAGCCAGAAGCAAAGAGTCTTTCTTTTTGTCATCTTTTCGAAACACAGAACACACCTCCTTCAGTTGGTCCTCCAGCATGTACAACAATGGGATAGCTTTTCCCAAATTAGAGTCCTCCTTGCTGACTGCACGTGTGAAGACCTCAAAAGGACGAAGCATGCGTGTTAGGCTTTCAACTATGTTCCATTGCGGCCCACCCATCCTCAGCTCCTCTATACCCTCTTTCAAGAAAAATTGATCGAGTTGCGTATACTGCTCATACAGACGCTCAAGCATGTAGAAGGTTGAGTTCCAACGTGTTACCACCTCCTGGATGAGTGCTTTCACTGGCATTTGACTTTGATATAGCATGCTCCTCAGCTGCTTGCGGGCCTTAAAAGAATGCCTGAAATGCTTGCAAATTTTTCGGCAGTTGTCCAATACACTGTACGCTGCACTGCGTTTATTACCCAAGAATTTTTGGACAACCAGGTTTATACAGTGCGCCAAACACGGCACTCTGAAATAGTAACCGTCCCTCATGGCCTTAACTATATTGGAGCCATTGTCTGTGGAAACATAACCAACCTTGCGTTTTAGTGGGGACAGACAGTTAAGGACCTTTGTGTTAAAGACATCCAAAATGTTTTCTGCTGTGTGACGTTTCTCCAAACCAAACATGGCTAGTGTTGCATGTTTCCGAGCACCTTTAAAAACAATGTTAGTGTCAACACCTGAGTTTAGCTTTGCTTTAGCCCCTGAAAAAGAGACCCAGTGTGCAGTGATGCACATGTAATCAGCGCCTGCGCCACTGGTCCACATGTCTGTTGTCAGATGTATAGTGTGAACAGCACTCTTCTCCAAAGCTGCCCCAATCAACTTCAGAACATCTTCATGTAGTGCTGGAACCGCAACTCGGGCAAAATAGAACCGGCTAGGAACCTTCCATTTAGGGCAGAGCACTGTCACTAATTCTAGAAAACCAACCCCTTCTACAAAAGAAAAAGGGAGAAGGTCCAGAGCTAGCATTTTAGCCAGCTTAGTGTTATACAGACGGGTCATTGGGTGGTTGCGTTCATATTGCGCTTCTGTAAACAACATCTTTTTAATGTTGCCCTGGACCAATGATTTACGGGATGATGATGATCTCTTCGACCCAGTTACGCTCGCTGATGAACTTTTCCGCATTGATGTCTCACTCTCTCCCACACTCTTAGTGTGGCTCCCATGGGGTGTGCTGCTGACATGGGAACTGGGTGTAAGTGAAGTGTTTGAATCGTCTTCTTCTACCTCCTCGTCATCAGCAGATGACAAATCAACGTTTTCATTACGTGCAATTCCGGCTTTCTTGACCGCCTCTAGGTGCGGAAACCATTCGACAGGGTGCCTTCTCTCAAGATGACCTCTCTGGCCTCCGGTACCATAGTTAGAACCAAGCTTACCACGACTATATCGAAGCTTACAAAGGCTACAAATGGCTACGTTTTCCTTTTTTGGGCAAACACTAAAGAAGTCCCAAACTGGAGACTTGAAATGTCTTCGGGGGCCGGAGGAGGCGGCGATACTGGTGGTGGTGGTCCTGCTGCTAATGACAGATGAAGTGGAGGATGTGGATTGCCGAACTTCAGTACGTTTTGCACTTTCACCACCACGAATTGAGGTCGAGGACGAGGTGGGTACCTTCTTGCGAGGAAGAAATATGGAAGCGGTAGGTTTTGGTGTACTACTTAACTCCAAATCTAATGATTCCATTTCCATTGCCTCCTCGCCGACATCATCATCACGCTCAGCAGCTTCTCGGGATAGGGTCAAAATGTCTCTTTGCTGCATGCCCGGTGGGGCTGCAGTGACCTTTGTGATGACTGCCTCGTCGTCATCGTGAGAGGCTTCATCACCAGCAGTATCTGTCACTTCTTGTTGAGCCTCATCACACTCCATAGGTTTGAGTTTTTGGACGACCTTCCTTTTACGCTTAGGTACCGGTGGCAGATCATGGTGTGCCTCTGCCTCACTGTCAGACCGCAGTTGTCGTGGTTCCCAAGACAGATCACTTGCACCAGAACGAGGTGGGCTTGAAGAAGATGTAGACACCCCCCTTGATCTTTTCCTTGCTAGGGATGTGGAAGACAATGAATGATCATCAGGAGGAGTGGCTTCCAATGATACCTCAGCTTCATTGTCGATTTCCAAATGTGCCCCTACTTCGGGAGGAACAACTATTGTGGGCACTTGTGAACGTCCATGCACCTTTGCTTGCGCATCTCCTTTTGCTGCCTCTCCTTCCACATGTACTTGGGCGTGTACTTGCACATGGTGTTGTTGTTGCGGCTGTGGTTGTTCAACACTTGTCAGATGAGTTACAACAACCTGTGTTGATTCAGGGACATTGCTGCTACTTTCTTGCGATGAGCCAACATCACTGGTCGATGGTGATTGGAGAAGTACACTGACTGCCTCTGAAGCACTCAAGGGCTTTGACTTAAGTTGGCGTGGTGGTGGAGGCACTGAACCCAATGGAGCAGGGGTGCTGCTCTCAGGTTGGTCCCCAGCAGATCCTGCTGCTGCAGGCGTACTTTTTTTTTTGCTCCCAAAAAAAGTGGTGGGTGGCACACCAGCCTCCTTGGTAACTTGCTTCTTCTGCTCCTTACTAGCAACTTTCTTGCTAGAGGAGCTACGGAGAAGTTTCTTTGGGGCCATCTTCTTCAGAGCAGGTCAGACAGCAGGCCGCAGTTGCACGAATTGTAGAGTTGTCTGAGGCCAGACGTGACGTCGCGTGACGTTATGCTGCACACACACACCGCTGCAGGACTTCTTCCTGGCACTGGTGGTTCTCTTGAGTCTTGTGCACCTAAAAAAAATGGAAGACAGAGGAACATCAGTTCAGTTATAGAGCACAAAAAAATCGAAAAACACTGCAAAATCAGCACAATCCCAATCCATCCATGCCCTCCATAATGTTTAAATTCAAGACAACCCACAGAAAGACTAGGCCCATGCAAGACTCACTACCCCTGGGCATAAATAAAGGTTGAAAAGTAGGCAAAATGGTTGGAGGCCTAACAACAAAGCCTGCATTCAAAATGGCCACTTGCCTGCCAGCACATGGCCAGTGCCTGTAGCTGCACTCAAAATGGCCACCAGCCACATGGCATGTCCCTCCCCATGAACACCCCCAAAAATCGAAAAACACTGCAAAATCAGCACAATCCCATTCCATCCATGATGTTTAAATTCAAGACAGCCCACAGAAAGACTAGGCCCCATGCACCACTCACTACCCCTGGTCAAGGCCCCAACAACAGGTCAAAAATCGAAAAACACAAAATTTTACAAAAAAAAAAAATCGAAAAACACAGAAAAATCAGCACAATCCCAATTCATCTATGGCCTCCATGATGTTTAAATTCAAGACAACCCACAGAAATACTAGGCCCATGCAAGACTCACTACCCCTGGCATAAATAAAGGTTGAAAAGTAGGGAAAATGGTTGGAGGCCTAACAACAAAGCCTGCATTCAAAATGGCCACTTGCCTGCCAGCACATGGCAAGTGCCTGTAGCTGCACTCAAAATGGCCACCAGCCACATGGCATGTCCCTCCCCATGAACACCCCCAAAAATCGAAAAACACTGCAAAATCAGCACAATCCCATTCCATCCATGATGTTTAAATTCAAGACAGCCCACAGAAAGACTAGGCCCCATGCACCACTCACTACCCCTGGTCAAGGCCCCAACAACAGGTCAAAAATCGAAAAACACAAAATTTTACAAAAAAAAAAAATCGAAAAACACAGAAAAATCAGCACAATCCCAATTCATCTATGGCCTCCATGATGTTTAAATTCAAGACAACCCACAGAAATACTAGGCCCATGCAAGACTCACTACCCCTGGCATAAATAAAGGTTGAAAAGTAGGGAAAATGGTTGGAGGCCTAACAACAAAGCCTGCATTCAAAATGGCCACTTGCCTGCCAGCACATGGCAAGTGCCTGTAGCTGCACTCAAAATGGCCACCAGCCACATGGCATGTCCCTCCCCATGAACACCCCCAAAAATCGAAAAACACTGCAAAATCAGCACAATCCCATTCCATCCATGATGTTTAAATTCAAGACAGCCCACAGAAAGACTAGGCCCCATGCACCACTCACTACCCCTGGTCAAGGCCCCAACAACAGGTCAAAAATCGAAAAACACAAAATTTTACAAAAAAAAAAAATCGAAAAACACAGAAAAATCAGCACAATCCCAATTCATCTATGGCCTCCATGATGTTTAAATTCAAGACAACCCACAGAAATACTAGGCCCATGCAAGACTCACTACCCCTGGCATAAATAAAGGTTGAAAAGTAGGGAAAATGGTTGGAGGCCTAACAACAAAGCCTGCATTCAAAATGGCCACTTGCCTGCCAGCACATGGCAAGTGCCTGTAGCTGCACTCAAAATGGCCACCAGCCACATGGCATGTCCCTCCCCATGAACACCCCCAAAAATCGAAAAACACTGCAAAATCAGCACAATCCCATTCCATCCATGATGTTTAAATTCAAGACAGCCCACAGAAAGACTAGGCCCCATGCACCACTCACTACCCCTGGTCAAGGCCCCAACAACAGGTCAAAAATCGAAAAACACAAAATTTTACAAAAAAAAAAAATTGAAAAACACAGAAAAATCAGCACAATCCCAATTCATCTATGGCCTCCATGATGTTTAAATTCAAGACAACCCACAGAAATACTAGGCCCATGCAAGACTCACTACCCCTGGCATAAATAAAGGTTGAAAAGTAGGGAAAATGGTTGGAGGCCTAACAACAAAGCCTGCATTCAAAATGGCCACTTGCCTGCCAGCACATGGCAAGTGCCTGTAGCTGCACTCAAAATGGCCACCAGCCACATGGCATGTCCCTCCCCATGAACACCCCCAAAAATCGAAAAACACTGCAAAATCAGCACAATCCCATTCCATCCATGATGTTTAAATTCAAGACAGCCCACAGAAAGACTAGGCCCCATGCACCACTCACTACCCCTGGTCAAGGCCCCAACAACAGGTCAAAAATCGAAAAACACAAAATTTTACAAAAAAAAAAAATCGAAAAACACAGAAAAATCAGCACAATCCCAATTCATCTATGGCCTCCATGATGTTTAAATTCAAGACAACCCACAGAAATACTAGGCCCATGCAAGACTCACTACCCCTGGCATAAATAAAGGTTGAAAAGTAGGGAAAATGGTTGGAGGCCTAACAACAAAGCCTGCATTCAAAATGGCCACTTGCCTGCCAGCACATGGCAAGTGCCTGTAGCTGCACTCAAAATGGCCACCAGCCACATGGCATGTCCCTCCCCATGAACACCCCCAAAAATCGAAAAACACTGCAAAATCAGCACAATCCCATTCCATCCATGATGTTTAAATTCAAGACAGCCCACAGAAAGACTAGGCCCCATGCACCACTCACTACCCCTGGTCAAGGCCCCAACAACAGGTCAAAAATCGAAAAACACAAAATTTTACAAAAAAAAAAAATCGAAAAACACAGAAAAATCAGCACAATCCCAATTCATCTATGGCCTCCATGATGTTTAAATTCAAGACAACCCACAGAAAGAATCAGTCCACCCACCACTGAGTACCCCTGGGAAAAGGCCCCAAAACAGCCCAAAAATCGAAAATCCCAAAATTTTAGTTGCAGCAACTGTAATGCCCCAAACAAACTTACTTGTAAAATTTCTAATCCAACAGTGATCCAAAGAAAGTCAAAAAGGCCTCAAATCCAAAGATCCAGCAGCATCCACAAAAGGTAATCCTTCCAGGTCCACATCCGAATGAAAAGTGACCAGGAGATGGACAAAGCACTGGGAGGAGCCTGCTGAACAGGAACAGGAAGTTGAAGACTATGGGGCACTTCCTTCCTCCCACCCCCCTGCCCCCCTCCCCAAAATGGACTCCTCGCTAAAAAAGTGCAGGCAAATGTCAAACTAAGGAGTTATTCACATAAAAATCATCATTTCTAGAAGGTTTATGCTGCTTGCTGGTGGATTTCTTGTGCAGAATTGCAAATTTATATTTTCGCGCGCCGCATCTCAAATCTCGCAATTTGCGAAGTACCGCGAGACGTGATCTCGCCGTACTCGCGTTGACAAACTCTCGCTGGCAAGCCGCGATGACGTAATCGCGCTCGCCAATTCCCGCGGGATCACACAGCAAGATCCAAAATGGCGCAGCACTCGCAAACTATCGAAAAAAACAACTCGGCAAACGATGATAAACGCCGCGCGCCGCAAAAATTGTATCACCAACGCCGCGCGCCGCCAAAAAAATCCGCTGCGTGCGAATTTGCGGATTTTGCGGGAAATCCGCAAATCTCGCGGATTGCGGATTTCCCGAAAATCCGCAAAATCCGCGAGCGGAACGGATTTTCCGCCCACGCTTATTACAGATACGTCAGTATTTCTGACGTATCTGTAGGCTCAAAAATGACGCATTGTTAGAGTGTGTCACAAAAGTGACGCAACTCCAGCAATGGCTCATTACACATGGACAAGTCCCATTTCAAATGTGCTTGCATCAGTCTTACGCCTGCTGTGAGGCAGGCGTAAGATATTGATGCATTTGCGTCCTAGAAGTGACGCAGTGAAATCTCATAGATTTCACTGCGTCACTTCTACGAGGCTTACTTGCGTCAAAATACCCACCCTGCAAACATTATACCTGGCGCAGGTATATTGTAGCGCAGGGCTTTACAAAGTGACACATCTACCTAGATGCGGCACTTTGTAAATATGATGCAACATGGTGCATTTTTAACCTTCTGGTGCGTCACAAAAAGTGATGCACCGGCGGCACAAAAGTGACGCAAGGGCTCATAAAGAGGCCCCTAAGTGTTGTCTCTCACAGGGTTGTAGTCATACATGCCAACATTTTTTAACAGGGAGGTAGGAGATTTAAAATAAAAAATTGGGAGAATGAAAATTCCCCATTGACTTCTATTGTAGAAAATGCAATTTCAGGCAGGAGACAGCTAAAAAAAAGCAATTTTTGGCTTGAAAAATCTCCCACCTGAATCAGGTCTATTGGCATGTATGGTTGTAGCCAAGGAGTTCCAGTTCAGTTTTTTTAAATCTCATATTTATTGCAGCCTTCAGCCTGACTATAAATTCTCCGATTGTTGTCAAAACATGAGCGCAGAGGAGTACGTTCAACAAGTGATTGAGAAAGAACACATAATCTGTCCATGTGGGAGGAAGGCTGGGATTATAATCCATTTCTCCTGACTCCACAGTTTTCACCCTGTCCACTAGACACTAAACTAGGTGGGGTATTTCAAATGGTACGGTGAAGACACTGCCCTTCTCCGGTAAATGCAACTATGTTGGGGGCCATGCACACATTTCTATTATAATGTTTATTCTTAGCATGTTATGGTAATGGTAAAGCTGGGATTTAGATGTTGAGTATGCTATTTCTGCAGCTAAAATTGTTCCACTGTACCACATCTAGCAGAGGTGCCAGCCCAAACCAGTGAATTGTCCAACTTGCTGAGGGGAGACCTGTCATTGTTATTTTTTTATAGCATTCACTACATAAATCAGACCCTGTTTCGAAGCACTTTTAAAGTTTGCAAAAAAATAGATACTAATAGCATAAATAAATCATCACAACTGGGGCTCTGGGGCCGCACGTGGCAATGGGGCAGTGTCTGTGGCGGATAATGTTGTGTTCCATTGGTGTCCCAGGAACAAGACATTCTTTTATTACACTGAATAACGAAAGGAAGGGTGATAAGCTGTGGCATCACCTAGGAAGGAATGATAAAAACTTTAGCATTTGAACCAATCAATTTTAGCCACACATACAGGATAGATGAAAGTCTGATACGGCAATGGGAATCAAATCAGAAGCACTATTTGTAGCATTTAATATGTCAAATAACTTTGCATATTGTATTGCACACACCTTTAGCACACTGTAGGCTTGGGGCAGTGCACAGAGACCCTCCATTGACGCACAGAGAGATAATACATTTGGGGGAACATTGGTGGCATGCATGCCATACAGTGCAGGAACGTGCTGCAGGGGCCGTCACAGCAGCGGTCTGCTGAGAAGGTTCTGCTATGGCCCTAACACAGCAGCAGTCATGAGACAACAGGAGCACCGCCCGCCCGACCTGGATTTAGCGCTGAATCCAGCAGGCGGGCGCACTGCGGCGTTGGCGGGCCTCCTGCGGGTGGAGTGCTGTTGGTGCCGCAAGAGGACTGCCAAGGTCATAATAAGACCCATAGCCATAGTATATACCAATCCCTCCTCCCTGAAGAAAGGGGGAGCAAATCCACCCCCAATAATGAGTAATATTCAAAAATCATAAGATACCATCCCATGACACATATGCCCTTTAGATATGGACTGACAATACCAGAGTTTGTCAATAAGGTTCTACCTTCCCCGAAATTCAAATCAAATCACAAAACAAACAAGCATGGGCATATGAGGATCAGTGCCCCACGTGGAGACAGGCACGCCACGTTCCAGCTAGCAAAAAGAGTGCCAGTAACAAAGCATTCCCTCGGGAACGTACTTATGCCCTGGGCATTAAGTTCATGAGTTGTTGTATGCCTCTGACACCACAGTGGGGTACATTTTTGCCCACCCTGACAAGTGGTAATAAATTATTTGTTTCCTCTTTTGAATATTTCGTAATAACATGAACCATCCATGCAGGAGAGGGCACATTTTCCTTGAAGAAGGCCGAAATGTATTGCATATTGAACTTAATTATTAGACCCAGAGCACTTTATTACATCTAATTGTGCGCATAGCAATTGTGACAATCTCAAACAAAAGATAATTTTTCGGAGAACGATAAGCCACAAAACAAAACCCCATTCAACCCTCCGCGTGAGAGAAGTGGACTATGAGGTCAGTTTAATGGTATCCTCAAAAACATGAAATGAGCATTGAGTGAGTAGCTTGGGTAGAAAGGCCTAAGGGGGCATATGTGGGGATGAGGTCTGTTCCATGGCACAGTCAGTACATCTTGGCTCTAAACCTTCAGCCTAACTAAAGAGGTAAATATAAGAACCAATACAGAGAACGTCATATATCTGCTCACATGCCCCTGCAATCTCATGTATGTGGGTTTTACTACAAGAAAGATTAAGGTCCGCATTAACGAACACAGGAGCACTCTCAGGTACAAAAAAACAAACACTAAATTGACAAGACACTAACTGCTTAGAACATAATCACAAAGACATAGATCTGAAATGGGTAGTACTTGAGGTCATTAGGAGAACAAGCCCAGTCATCCATAAAATTCTGCACACCAGAAAACAACAATGGGTTTACCATCTACATACATGGGACACAGTCTTCAACGATGAAAAACCAAGGTTACAGACTGGGAAATAAGATCTAGAACCCACTCAAGCCTGTTCACAATCAGCTTTAAGCCACCATCTCATTCTGGCACCCACCTACATTTCCCATATTTAAATATATGGACCCTGTCATCTCAAACCAAATGTACAACTCACAAAAATAGGTTTGGCGGCACGCTTACAGGGAATCTTAATTTAGAGACCCTTACAGTTGGTTCTCGTTCTAGCAAGTACATTCCGCCAATTCCATACAATGTCTCTCCAGAACAGATGCAGCATGTTTAGAACCCGAATTAACACCCCCTGTCTCTTCAGCGGTCTCAAAACTTTTTGATCCCCTGCACTTTTCACCCCAAATCAAATTGGAGTTTCAGATGGAGATGCATGGCTCTTTAATGTTTATTCCAGCATGTCTACTGTCAAAGTGTTCAGAGTATTACGTGAGGGCAGTGGCGCACGCGCACTCCTACGCCTCACCGCCCACACTCCAGTCCGATGCGCTATCTAGGCATAGTTAGGCCATAACTGTGAGTGCGGTCACGCATGCGCACTCCTATGCAGCACTGCCCATACTCCAGTCTGAAGCGTGCCTTCCAGGCATAGTGAGGCTACTCGCACCGAGACACTGGGAATCTCTAGGTGCTTGGTCGCATCGCAAATCACTCCACTTGACGTCTGACGATCAGGCACTCAGGAGATGGGTGTAAAGGGCCAGGTTCAGACACTAGATACCGTTTAATTGCCAGTTACGAGCACACGTGCATCTAATTCACAAAGGTTCCTCATTTAGTGCATTATTTAAAGCCTGAATTTCACATTGCTCATTCTACTCGGAGATGAAGAGCAGACACATCTAGGATCACGGCGAGAGACGCACCTTGATGTAGTAAGAGCGCGAATGACCGTATGAGGGAATACGGGTAGAATTCCCTTTTTCCATCAGGAAAGATTGGATGGCAGAAGCTGGCCTGGTTTATGATTCTACTTTCTTTTACAGAGTTTGACTACAGGGGTCTCTCCCTCACTCTCCTCCCATGGGGCGTGTAGGAGGCTCGACCTGGGTAAGACAGGGATCTGTGCTCACATCCAGCACCAAATGTAATGCATGCGTTCCACGGTTCCAGTGTCACGTGTTACACACAAAGTAGCCTCAATATGTAACAATGATGCATGTGGGGCATTCTTTTCCTCGAGACCAAAGAATTATGATGGCAGCCCTTCTTCTATCTCTTTTCTTTTTCTACGACTCATACAGGTTTCAGGAAATCAATGTGGTAGGGTGTGACAAAGGTCAACCTGCCCAGTGGTAACATCCTACTAATATTTTGGTAAGATAGGAGCCCTCTTCTTCTTTTCCGTTCTGATGAATGCCGCAGACCCTTTGGACCACAGAGGCAGACATAAATAACTGCCACGGTGATGGGGCAATAACTCCCCCTTTCACCGGACTTGTAATTTTTAATATCATATAATCCCCTATCTGAATAAAAGCATTCTGGCGATTATACTGATATTTAAGTCTCACTCACGTCACGGGCCCACACTCAGTTTTAGAAGTGCCTCCCCGTCTCCAGGTGTAGACCCTCTCGCCACCAAACCAGGTTTCTAGAGAGCGAGGACTGCCGATGATGAAGCATCACACCTGGTGGTGTGTGAGGACAGTCCTTCACTTTTTAAAAGGTGGTGAACACCACAAGCTTGCACATTTGTGGATTTCCAAAACTTTTTGTAGTTTTATTCTCATCTTGAAAACAGATGTAGACTTTATTAATCTTGTGAAACCTGTCAAATAATTAATTAATCGTGCAAAAGCCCTAAGTTCTTGTCGTCAAAAGCAGGATTTTTCTATGGGGAAAATATTCACTCTGAAATGTGCATGTGTTGCATTTTCAAATGCATGAATGCTTATCCATTTATGTTCTCCTGGGAGGCAGCAACAGTCAGAGCTTCCCATTGTTACACCAGGGAATTTTTTTGAATTCTTCATTTGAATTTTCAATTTTTTTATGAATTCCAAGGAGTAGATTGTCTTGTTTCCTCTGCCCAAGCCAGGTATACCTTTTCCTTCAGGTCTCATTGCAGGTGGGTTGCCATGAGGTACAGCTTGAATGTTGTGCCGGCATCCAACTGTACATGATTAGGAAAGAGCAGCATGGAGATTATGAGGTCAGATGTGTTGGCACCTGAGGGACAGCAAAGCCAGAGCCTAGAACTGAGTTTGGAAGGGGATGGAAGAGTATGCTGCCTCTCTCAATGTGTAGGGAATGTTCAGCCTTCAAACAACAGCAAGATTGAGAGTCTGATGTGGTTAATGCATTATGTGCATTTGGGAGGAGGAAGATGGATGGTTGGATTAAGATGGTGGAGATGGGACAGTGCCTTGTTGGGTGTTTTTGGGGGAGCACCTTTCTTCATGTTGAAGGGGTTACGGTGATAGGTCAGTAATGAGAGGCAGACATCCTTCTACTGGAGTGTCTGTGGATGCTGTCAGTGAGAAGTCTTTGTCTCGTGCTTCTACTGCCACAGAACAACTAGTGTTTTTCCAATAGTGTCCTCTTCCACCCCTCCCACAGCCAGGGGCGTAGCATGGTCTATAAGATTGGCAGGGTCAACTTTAGATTTTCCTACAATCACACTGGGATAACTGGTTAAAACACAGTGTATGAGAAGCAGGACATGAGCGGAGCTTAAGGGGCAGTGGAAAGAGAGAAGAGGGTGGATTGTTAGGAGCATCTGAAACACAACATGTTTCAAGCTACTCAACATTTGCTTAGGCCTTCAAAATAGAGACAGGAGAATGTGTGCATGTGTGTTTTTGTCAGTGTAGGCATGTGGAATTCCTAGGTGAAATCCGACCGACACTTAGCCATACCCAACTGAAAGCACTTGTACCCCACTATTTACAACAGAATATCAAAATAATTATGTAACACTCAAAACACCCCCCACAAAGCTACGTCCCTGCCAATAGCACTTGATTTGCTTCCTGATTGCTTTCTGCTTGATATCAGCTTTGTTGTTTTAACACTGAGCTTCCAACATTTGCATTCAGCTATTTACATAGTGTTGTCAGGGAAGGTTTGTCGGCAGATGAGCAAACAACGGAGCCACAGAGCTTGACAAGAGACACAGTGACCAGGGAAGTCCTTCTAAATAAAACATGACAGGTGTGAGCCATGAAGCAGAGACAGAAGACTTTCAAAAGTAGTTCTTCAGAGTTAGGAGTGACAGGTGTGTGGGTGGGTGTGAGTGGAAGTAGGGTAGATGACTGGGTTGAGAGATTATCTTGAGAATACAGAACAGATGTTACAGAGAGTGAAAGCAAGTAATCTGTTGCTTTTGATGAATCTCCTGTGATGTTTTCTATGCCTATTCATAGCATCAAGTAGTTAACATCAAGAATTTTCCAGCCAGTGCACTGTATGAGCAGATCATTGGCTCACAAAAGAAGAAGGTGTGGTTAAATGATGACACCTTGGAAACTCCCATCTGAAAGGCTGAAAGAAACCCTGGTCAATCACTGGTATATGGTGCATAACATCAAGTCACACTCAGCCTTAACACAGTCCTTTGATAGGGCCTGATTACTAGTCTGGCAGTCGGGGTCTAAATAGACTCGCAGAGGCGTGGCGGTGGCAGTCCAGCCACCGCCGCACTGGTGCTCTGACCGCCCTATTACAACTAGGGTGATCGGACCACAATTTCAACTGTCCAGAGACCAACCGTTCCCTGGCAGTGGAGCGTCGGTGTAGAGGCAGCAATAGGTTTGCGGGACTGCCGCAGTCCCACCAAGCATATTACGAGTTTCCTCTCCCCCTTGTTTTTCATGGTGGTACTTCCTCCATGAAAACTGTGGCAGAGAGGAAACAAAGGGCACCCTGCAGGCCCCCTGTTGCCTCAGGGCCATGGGGTGCATGCAGGGGGGCACAACATGTGCCCCCTGTGTGCATGCACCCCAGTTCCAGAACGGCATGACCTTCACAGTCATTGCCATGGAGGAATATCTTTTGGCGTTCCCATTAAGGTGCCCATTTTAGAGGCACTGCCTTGGGACCACTCAAAAAAAGCCCACCAGACACGAGAAACACCCGTAATCTGGGGGGGTCCTGACCAAGGGTTTGGCTGTGCAGGAGCAGGCCGTCGGCATGGCGGTCCGCTCCCGCACTGCCCAACTCATAATCGGGCCAATAGTGAGTTACGTCCACAGTTAATTCTGCTCAAAGTAAAGCTACTCATGCAGGCCAGATTTGTGAAAAGTTCTTGTCTGGTCCACATAGACGCTGATCACTCGATCAACATCTAGAAGATGAGCAGGGTGTTCCTCGGATGATGAAGTAGAAACCAAAAACTAAATAAGGATAATCTCCTGAAACCATGGAAAGTTGTGGAACAAAACAGAGCCCGTATCTTGCAAGACTATAAGTTGAAATGACAGCAACCAAAATGCCACTTTCACAGAAAATATGTCAAAATATATGCAAATGTGAAAAAGGAAGGGGTTGTAATGTAACGCAGGGAACCACCCCCCCCCTCCCAGGAGTTCCTTAGCCAGTGAACCATTTGAGTCTCCAGAAAGACAAACAAATATCCAGATAAAAACAAAAAGATCTAGTTCAAATAGCTAGTTAGTTAGATAGCTAGCTAGACAGACAGACAGACAAACAGACAGTAAGGTAGGTGGACAGATAGATCGATGGACAGACAGAAGGATGGACGAATAAATGATGGATGGATGGAGCGATAGATAAATAGAAATTTGTCGTATCAAGGCAAATTTTAGAGCCTTTGTTTTGGGGGGGAAAACCTTTATTGTTACTTCAAACGGTTAAAAGTATGGGCCTACAACCACCATGGCCGGCCGCTAATCAGTTCCATCACAGCAAGTCAGTTATGACACGATTCGGCAGCCCTTGAATCGGAGGTACCATAGATTCGGTTAAAACTTGTTATTGAGCGTACCAATTAAATTACAGGATTCAAAAGGCTCCATTTTATAATGTATAAAATGAAAGGATCAGGTGCCATACACTAACACAGAGTCGCATAAAGGGCGGGCAAAATAGCAAGACATCCACAGTTAGAACGATTGTAGTTGGAACAGTGGCGCTAAGGCATATGATTCAGGATAAACAAGCATACAGTCACAGTTCGCACCAGTTAAGCGCCCGCCCATTGACACGGATTATACTGTAGAAAGTATAGGCACAGATAAAGAAAGATCGATAAGTGATACAAGAGTGGACCCACTATGCTGACCAGAAAAATGAAGAAACGAAAGGAAAGGCAAAAGAAGGAAACGAAAGAGAAAAAAAGGTCATAGAAAGAAATAAAGGCAAAACAAAAAATCCCCTACCCTAACCCCCCACCCTGCACCCCTGCAGATGACTACGGCCTACCCCCCCTAGCAGTGTGCCTGTCGCCCCAAATAACTGAAACCCGAAATATAGAGAGAACGAAGAGATATAAAAGAATAACTAAACCCTGACACTAAAAGTAGAAATGGAGGAGGGCATTGTAGTACACATTGCCGGTCTCCCCCTCTCCCCCGCCTTAACAAAGAATCTCCCACAAAGCTGATGCAATCGAGCAGAACACAATAGAAGATTACAACGGAGGAAACTATAAACCCGCCCGGTCTCCGTTAACCTAATAAAGCAAATCCCGTTACTGATGAAACCACAATAGTACACCCAAAACAACAGTCTCAGCCTTGAGCCCGTCGATCAAACTTGTTGACTCCCTCTGGTAAGTAGAAGTCCATCCACAAATTGTCAAAATATACATAGAAGTTGCCAAAATATAGTCTGCTAGATGGAGAAAAGATGGCAAACCCCAAAGTACATGGCCGGTTCCAACTGTGCCCCTCCCCGACTCCAAGGCCCGACAATGTTTCCTCCGCCATCTTGATGAACCAGCTGGGAAGGGGGTGCGACACAATCCAACGCAGTTCACAGTCTCGACCAAAAGTTTTCAGAGTAGGAACAGCAGTTAAATGTTCCACTGGTAGCGAAACCAAGGATTCCGAACATACAGTTGATACACAGATCGCAGCATGTTCTATCAGTTCCACTTCTGTAAGGGCAGGCACAGCTCCATGCACAGGGTCTGAATGCACCGCTGGGGTGTCTATCGGGAGTAGAGCTGGCCGTCGAGTCTCGTGCGATGAATCAGGGTCCGGTCCCGATTGCCAAATTCCATCTGCTGCCGACATCAGTTTACAGACCTGGGCCTCCATAGTCACCTGAAGTGCCTCGAGGGCTGCCAGCACAGACCGCAGTGACGGGCCGCACTCAGCCCGCTCCGCCAGGTCTCGCATTACATCAGGCATAGTGATCCCCTCGGAGAGCCGCTCTCCCCGGGGGAAGATTAGGCGGGGCAGGGATGAACCGTGAGGGACAGATCGTCAACATGCGTTCATGCGCTCCAAGTCCCCAACCCAAAGGCTCCGGTGAGGCGAACAGTAGGCCTCTGGGTCAGGGACCCCCGCCACACCGGCTCGAACGTCACACGTCTCCTCACCTTCGTTACAAGACCAGGCAGCAGATCGGCAGCAGAGCAGTCCAAAAGATGTCGAAAGTTCCATGGACCGGACCCTGCTGCCCTCACCAGTCTGCTGTTGTTCAACTGGGACTCGGCAGGACCAGCACGCGAGACCCCGGCTTCCAGACTGGGTTAGGCCTCGAGTCAAACCTCGACATTACTCCACTCCACAATGACGGAAAAGTCTCGGGATTGCTCCATTGGACTGCAGATTAGTTCATAGACACGGATATGTGGCGGAAAATCAGGATAAACGACAGGATCTTCAAGCGAAAGACGGAGGTCGGCGGAGCCGGGAGACTAAGCGGCCATCTTGGTTGCTGTCGTAGCTCCTCCCCCATTTTAGAGCATCTTTAATGAATATATAAACCACTGGAAACAGACAATGGACTACAATATAAATGTAATTCTAGCACAAATCAAATTGAATGTGAATTCAAAGTAAAATTATTTCCTTGAATCCCAGTTCTGAAAAATGATGTCTTTCACACTATTTAATTGACATTTTCATGGTGAATAGCATTTAAATATTTGGCGGAAACTAATTAATAGAATTATTTTTTCAAATTTGTTTTGTCAAGGTTCAAAAAATGGGTTCTCTGTTTTTCTAGCATGATTCTATACACCTTGTCCCCTTCAACATATTCCCATGCCATGATGACAATCATTTTAGAGTTAGTCTTTTTAGTATGTTTTTTAATTCTCTCTGTGTGTGAAGGCAATTCTACAGTTTCCTCGCCTGGTTCAGCAATGCCGCTGCATGGTGGACCCTGGCAGGGTAAGTGAGGGAGGGTCACTGTGACATGGCAGCCGACTGGAAGGTAGTGGCTGCTGCCATTCCAAAGTAAGCAACAGTAGGGAAGTCATCCCCCTGACTTAAAATGAGTTTGGTGGGCAGGGCATCACCTGCTCTAACCTTTCAAAGTATTTACAACAAGGGGTGGTGAGGGACAGAGTCTCTGAATTAAACAGAATACTCTCACCCAGTCAAGAGATCAGGGCTAGATCCAACACCGTTTTTTAGCTCACTGCACCATCCCAGTTTCAGAACCTGGCTGTATGCAAATTAGTCTGTTCCTGTCCCAGTGCATGATGGGAACAGGGCAAACCAAACTACAAAAGCCAATTCTTACACTGGGAAGGAAACAAGCTACCGGGGACCGGTTTCTGGCATTTCAGCCGTCTTCGGCCCGGCTTGCTTGAATCCTGATGGTGCAATGAGCAAGGGACTCACATCTGAGCATACCCTTCCACGCTTAGGGTGGACAAAAATATTTACAACAAGGGGTGGTGAGGGACAGAGTCTCTGAATTAAACAGAATACTCTCACCCAGTCAAGAGATCAGGGCTAGATCCAACACCGTTTTTTAGCTCACTGCACCATCCCAGTTTCAGAACCTGGCTGTATGCAAATTAGTCTGTTCCTGTCCCAGTGCATGATGGGAACAGGGCAAACCAAACTACAAAAGCCAATTCTTACACTGGGAAGGAAACAAGCTACCGGGGACCGGTTTCTGGTATTTCAGCCGTCTTCGGGCCGGCTTGCTTGAATCCTGATGGTGCAATGAGCAAGGGACTCACATCTGAGCATACCCTTCCACTTTAGGTGTGGCAGGGTATACTCAGACATGAGTCCCTTTCTCACTGCTCCATCAGGATTCAAGCAAGCCGGGCCGAAGAAGGCTGAAATGCCAGAAACCGGTCCCCGGTAGCTTGTCTCCTTTCTGGTGAAGAATTGGCTTGGTAGTTTAGTCTGCCCTGTTCCCATGATGCACTGGGCCAGGGACAGACTGATTTGCATATAGCCAGGTTCTGAGCTGGGATGGGGCAGTGAGATAAATAACGGTGATGGATCAAGCCCTGATCTTTGGACTGGGTAAGAGTGGTCTGTTTAACTCAGACACTCTGTTCATCACCACCCCCTTTTGTAAATCGTTTTTGGCCACTATAGGTGTGGCAGGGTATACTCAGACATGAGTCCCTTTCTCACTGCTCCATCAGGATTCAAGCAAGCCGGGCCGAAGAAGGCTGAAATGCCAGAAACCGGTCCCCGGTAGCTTGTCTCCTTTCTGGTGAAGAATTGGCTTGGTAGTTTAGTCTGCCCTGTTCCCATGATGCACTGGGCCAGGGACAGACTGATTTGCATATAGCCAGGTTCTGAGCTGGGATGGGGCAGTGAGATAAATAACGGTGATGGATCAAGCCCTGATCTTTGGACTGGGTAAGAGTGGTCTGTTTAACTCAGACACTCTGTTCATCACCACCCCCTTTTGTAAATCGTTTTTGGCCACTATAGGTGTGGCAGGGTATACTCAGACATGAGTCCCTTTCTCACTGCTCCATCAGGATTCAAGCAAGCCGGGCCGAAGAAGGCTGAAATGCCAGAAACCGGTCCCCGGTAGCTCGTCTCCTTTCTGGTGAAGAATTGGCTTGGTAGTTTAGTCTGCCCTGTTCCCATGATGCACTGGGCCAGGGACAGACTGATTTGCATATAGCCAGGTTCTGAGCTGGGATGGGGCAGTGAGATAAATAACGGTGATGGATCAAGCCCTGATCTTTGGACTGGGTAAGAGTGGTCTGTTTAACTCAGACACTCTGTTCATCACCACCCCCTTTTGTAAATCGTTTTTGGCCACTATAGGTGTGGCAGGGTATACTCAGACATGAGTCCCTTTCTCACTGCTCCATCAGGATTCAAGCAAGCCGGGCCGAAGAAGGCTGAAATGCCAGAAACCGGTCCCCGGTAGCTTGTCTCCTTTCTGGTGAAGAATTGGCTTGGTAGTTTAGTCTGCCCTGTTCCCATGATGCACTGGGCCAGGGACAGACTGATTTGCATATAGCCAGGTTCTGAGCTGGGATGGGGCAGTGAGATAAATAACGGTGATGGATCAAGCCCTGATCTTTGGACTGGGTAAGAGTGGTCTGTTTAACTCAGACACTCTGTTCATCACCACCCCCTTTTGTAAATCGTTTTTGGCCACTATAGGTGTGGCAGGGTATACTCAGACATGAGTCCCTTTCTCACTGCTCCATCAGGATTCAAGCAAGCCGGGCCGAAGAAGGCTGAAATGCCAGAAACCGGTCCCCGGTAGCTCGTCTCCTTTCTGGTGAAGAATTGGCTTGGTAGTTTAGTCTGCCCTGTTCCCATGATGCACTGGGCCAGGGACAGACTGATTTGCATATAGCCAGGTTCTGAGCTGGGATGGGGCAGTGAGATAAATAACGGTGATGGATCAAGCCCTGATCTTTGGACTGGGTAAGAGTGGTCTGTTTAACTCAGACACTCTGTTCATCACCACCCCCTTTTGTAAATCGTTTTTGGCCACTATAGGTGTGGCAGGGTATACTCAGACATGAGTCCCTTTCTCACTGCTCCATCAGGATTCAAGCAAGCCGGGCCGAAGAAGGCTGAAATGCCAGAAACCGGTCCCCGGTAGCTTGTCTCCTTTCTGGTGAAGAATTGGCTTGGTAGTTTAGTCTGCCCTGTTCCCATGATGCACTGGGCCAGGGACAGACTGATTTGCATATAGCCAGGTTCTGAGCTGGGATGGGGCAGTGAGATAAATAACGGTGATGGATCAAGCCCTGATCTTTGGACTGGGTAAGAGTGGTCTGTTTAACTCAGACACTCTGTTCATCACCACCCCCTTTTCTAAATCTAACCTTTCAAAGTGGCCCTGTGCTCCTTAACTGGGACTCTCCGCTAAGACACATTTGTTTTATTTTCAAATGTTGTGCAACTTTTTTTTATTACTAAATAATATTATTTTTGACTCTTCGTTTGTTTTTGTAGAATTTTCATTCACACTATATTTATGTGAATGTGTTATTCCACTAAATGCATTTCATTGACTCAGCAATAGTTTATTTTACTGTGTTCTTCTATTACCTACAGCTTCAAAGAGATCCCTGCACTGAACACATTACAGACATGTCGAGCAGACAGGATTATATTGACAAGACGGTGCAATAGCCAGCTAACCTCGTTACAAGAGTCCTTTTCAGCGCTAGCTCACAAGGATGTAAAAGCCCATCACCATCAGCAGTGTGATTTACGTCTAGGTGCGCTTGAGTGACAGGGAATACAAAGAGAAGCTCTGATGCAGGGACCTATTGTCCCCCAGGGAGCGGGAGCTCCTCAGAAGCCACTTCTACAGTCATAACTGGATAACGCCTGATGCTTACTGTGATGAGTCACACACGCAGCCTTAGACCATTGCTGTAGTGAGCCTTTATACTGCATTCAACACTAACTCAATTGCCTCTTTGATCTTAAGTGTTAAAGGCCTGGCTCTGCTTTTCTAGTATTCAAAAGTCATTGGCACGGTACAAACCGATCTCTTTGATTTTGCGATTACAATTGAAATAAATGATTTTTGCTACATTTGTAATATTGATATCTTAATGATGCTTGAGTTTACTCAATCATATGGTAGAACAAAAAGAAAAACACATGTAAAACAATAAAATAAGTTTTAGAAATTAATAGGATGCAGATTTGCTGCTGTCTCTTAAAGGCGTTACTCACAATTCACAGTCATTTCAATCTTTTTGGTCACCTATTGATTCGTATGTTTTGAAATGACATGATTAGTATGCTTTTATGCCTCTTGATGATTAATTTTTCTTTATTGCCATCTTTGTTATACTCAACCAACTGGTAACTCTATATGTTCTGATTTTATGATTCTAGGATATGTTCATTCCCCCATTCTCCCTTCCTTTTCTTCCCCTTTCCCTTCCTTTTCATTTTTGAATTATTGCATTTCATACTTCTCAATTACTCATTTACGCATGTATAAATTATTCTTTCTGTATTGTACTTGTTTATCCTTTTGTTGCATAAAACTTCAATAAAACATTTTGAACACACAAAAAAACACATGAAAAGAATGTGAAATCTCAAGTCAGTAAAAATGCACTTGTGTATAGAAATATCACAATTGTCTTTAAACAGACATATTGTTGCATCACATTTGTAACCGCCACTGCGTGATGCAGACCCTGGCCTCTCCCATTGCCAGCAGCCTCGGCGATGGTGACGGACTGCGCATTGCAGCCTTGCAGCTCCTATGAACCGAGGCACTGCTCCAGCTGTGTTACACATCACAGATTCCGGGCTTTGCATTGCAAGCATGTATCAATGGGATTTTCAACAACGACGCAACAGGACCTCACACCGCAGCCTCGCAGCATCTCAGAACCGAAGCATTGCTTTGGTTGTGCAATGCATCTTCAACATGTATCCGCTCAAATCTTTTAAACTGAATATTTCCAGTTCCAATGATTACAATTTTGTCCTTTTGGTCTTGATTTATTTATTACAAATGACTCTATTGTTCTAACTCTCTTTTGGGTTCCTTTTGTTGTGTGATTTTACTGTGTTACTGTTTGAAGTGTTGCACAAATACTTTACACATTGCCTCTGAGTTAAGCCGGACTGCTTTGTGCAATGGTACCCAAGGGTTGAGCCCAGGTTAATTTAGGGTTTGCTTGGGACTTCATCCTGAGAAGAATTGTGGTTGCTGCTTTAGAAGGGTTTAACCCCCTCAACCAATAACCCAGTTTCTTACAGTATACATCATAAGAGTGATAGAAACCTGAGCAAAATGTGTTTTGTTGAATTTACTTCCCAGTAGGTGTGAGCGGGAAATCCGTTACGCTCGCGGATTTTGCGGATTTTTGGGAAATCCGCGAATTTTGCGGATTTCCCGCAAAATCCGCAAAAAAAAATCCGCGAACGTAACGGGTTCAAAAGTTGAACCCCCACTCATGCAACTATTTTACAATGGCGCCAGCAAGCTGCCAGCGCTGTTGTAAAATAGTTACAAAGTTAGCTTGCACAGGAACCACTAGTTAAGCAAAGCAGGTGCTGCTTTATTTTATCTCAGTGCTTCCTGTGCAAGCTAACTTTGTAACTATTTTACAACGGCGCTGGCAGCTTGCTGGCGCCATTGTAAAATAGTTGCATGGCTGGGCACAGGTCAGGTCTGCAGCTCACTCAAGGGACCCCTGCGCCCTTCGGGGCGATTGCTTAGTAACACACACATGGTCGCTCGAACTAGTTGATGCTCAAATTCAGTGACTCATTTATTAGCCCAAAAACAATTGTGAGCGTCGTCGAGGCTGGACAAGTGTGCCTTCTTCCCAAATCTACCGTGGAAAATCAGCTGTGATGCTGGATAGGCTTTGCATCCTTGACTTTCACGAGCGCAATACCCGAGCTTCTTTCTCTTCATCTGCTGAACTGATCTTTCTCTGACCTTTTATTTACACAAGAGGCACATACCCTACTGGGCACATTGTGTTCGCATGGGTTTCTGCAAGTTCGCACGCGTTTTGTACAATTTTGCAATTTGCGAAATTGTACAAAACCCTTGCAAACTTGCAGAAACCCGTGTGAACATAAAAAAAACATCCGCAAATTCGCGGATTTTGCGGATTGCGAGTTCGCAAATCCGCAAAATTCGCGAACGCGAGATTCGCAAAATTCGCCCATACCTACTTCCCAGTGCAAAACTTGTTTTGAGCTGGTAAGTTGTCTAAAAGTAACAAAAAACAATGCTGTTTTGTATTGTTGCAGCAGCAGGAACGTTACATGGGTGGTACACGAGTGTTCCTGTGCTACTCCCCACATTTTATGATGCAAACCCCTATCAACTAACAATAGTAAAGATGGTTTTGTACCAAAAAAATAATCCCACATTAAAGTAGGAGTTAAAAGAACAAATACTTTTATTTCTCCTTTCTTTTCCACTGTCTCTCTCTCTTTTGTCTGTCTGTCTGTCAGTCTGTCATACTCTTGATCAAGAAATGTAAGTTCTGGTTCCCAGAAATGTGTGTTGGTGCCCACCACCTGCAAAACGTAAGCACAGATTGTGGGTACTGGTTTTTGAGAAATGCAAAAACCAGATCAAAATCCCCAACTTCAGCAATTACAGTACATAAGAGCAAATTAGCTCCAGCATTGAAAGACTCTGGCATGTGCCTGTCTGCTCTTGTGTCTCCCAGTGGCATGATCAAACAAGTTGTCAGTGTGAGGATTTCTCCGGAGAGGGGGGGTGGATGATGACCACTTGCCAATTTCCAGAGCAGATACTCAGTGAGCATCCTCACAGGGCTAATGATCTCATGTAATTAACAATTAGTGATTTTCTGGAGGACACTTTTGTAGATAATAGGAAGATGTAGCCATCATTTATTGCTTCAGGCACTTCCACTACTTAAGAAGACACGTCACAGCTCGTGGAGTGGGCTGCTCCCGATGGAAAAACAAATTATGTATGAGATAGCTCACTTTCTTCTGGGAGAGGGATGGGTGGGAGGCTGGGCTCGTGTTATTGTCCATCGGGGACTTGGCTGCATTAGAAGTGTCAGACAGTCTGGAGAGGGTGAAGAACAGACTTGTGGTCAGTTAATACATGGACACGGTATGATGCGTCCACTCAACAGAGGTACACCGTTCCTGACGATTGCCATGCTACATTTCAGCTGTGGCACCTTAGCTGAAAGAGAGACATTAACATATTACTCTCCCTAATGTATCATAATCCTGCACAATATAATATTATCCCAAAAAATACGATAACTCACCACCAGTTGGTTCTCAACACAGGCAGCGATATCACATTGAACTTGTATTTTTTCATAATCTAAAACAAACCATTGTATTTCTTTATATAACCATGCACTCTACCATTTAATGGTCAATTTAAATCAGAGTATTACTATAATGGTTTAAAATACAGCAATAACAAGAATGATGAGATTTCTTATTTGCCCAAATTTGTCTCTATACATGAAAATCTGCAGGAATGAGGCCTTTGAGCCGCTAGTCCTCTTCTGTAGGCGACCACAGGGGCCACAAATTGGAACCTACCTACATAACATTCATTAAGAAGGTCATTTTTCTGTGTTTTTTGAGTAGTCAGTTTGTATTGAGTTATCCTTAATGACCAGTCTCATCGCAAATTGCATCCGTGCTTGCACACAAGTTCCTGTGCAGTTTGCACATCCTGGTTTCGAAAACATGGACTAGTACATCGAGCCTATATAGGCATAAATATGACCTTTCTCTTTTATCTGACGCATTTTTACAGACGTCCACTGACTTGTCTAGTATCACTGAAGAAAACATAATATATATTATATAGACATTCTTACAGCCAGCAATGAATATTACTTAGTTAAGATAACTGCGTACGGAAGTACGAACCTGTTTTATAAGATGATTTATTTTTATTTTTATTTATTGTGCTTCCTTATATCTTTTCTCTTTCTTCATGTATCTGGACATATTTTGTGCATTCAGCATGTAACTTTGCAGTATTTTTCTTTTGTGGAGTTTTATAAAGCACAAACTAGAGCCAAAGATATCGGGTATCAGAGCGCCTTACATGATCACCAGTTACATTACAGACGGATACATTAATTTTTTTAAGGCACGGGGGGATTAAGTGAATTGCCCAGAATCACAGAATGTTGAGAGTCCCTGCCAAGACTTGAACCCGGTTCCCCAGCTCCAATGTCAACCGCCCTAGCTAGTATTAAATAACTTTCACTCGTGAGTAGAAATCTAAATGTCCATGTCCCTTCATGCTGCCTGCTATTATTTCTAAGGTTTTTGTTATAGAATTTGCATTACTATTGAAGAACAATACTCCACAGCTGTTCGGACCACAGGCTCATCCTGACGTTTTTCACGATGACCCTGAACCTTCATCGCAATTTTTTAGACTGACTTTGAGTGGCACCAAATTTAAAGATATGCAGTTCCTAACTGGGCAAGGGGAATGAGGTCAGCTAAGTGGTGGAATGTCCTCACTTTATAGCAGGACGAAAAGGGGATTCCTCCATTTGGAATTAGGGCCCTCACGCAGCCAGCCAGCTGGTGTCATGCTTAATCATAGGGCTTGCTCCTCGTCAGGTTGGCGCTGCAATACCTGACGAGCTTCCTATGAGTGGCTCTTTGGTGGAGAACTTTTATTTCATTGCTGCCCAAGCAGAGCCTGTCTGCTAAGATGGAAGCTCAAGGACATCTCCCTCTGTACCCTTTGGAATCAGGTCCTGGCTGATGACAGTAATTATAAATATAATTCAGAGTGTGCAGCAGTGCTGCCTACTAGGGTCTAGGCACTTCTAGCGCACCTATTAAAGACCAGTATAACCCCGTTACTGTTGAAGCCAGAATGGAAGTGAGAGCAGCCACCAATGTGTGTTTGTGAGGCTGCACTGTCAGGGTAATCCCTCTTCCCCACTTCTCAGTTCTCCGGAAAACTTGAAACTTGAATGACTGAGACGCACACTGTCCTACCAGAGCAACTCAGCTGGATTTTTTGTCTATGGATGTGGCATGTAGTCATGGCAACCACAGCACCGGCCAATACCCAAGTGAGCCTACAGTGTCCAGAAACAATAATCCTGTTCTCTTGGCTATCTGGAAGGCAGTACTGGAATACACATCTGAACCCCAGAGAAGGAAAGAGCCCCTAAAGCCAACCCCATCTTGAAGGTGTGGTGGCAAGACTTTGAGTAGTGTATTAATTCTTATTCCCAAGGGCTGGGAAAGTAAGCAGGTGCGACTTCACATTTTAAAGAACCTTATCCTGAGAAGATCTATGTTGATATGCTCTGGTTCCAAGATTTGTGCAGCAAACTCTTGAAACCCTAATGTCCTTTCACCAGAGACAGAGAAGAGCTGATATACTCCTCTCTATAGGATCAGCTGAAACAACCCACAGGGATGGTGCCTGTGTGGAACCAAGCAAACACAAGGAGATGATAGACAGAGCGCTGAAACTTTTCAGACACTCACCCCCAGTCACAGATCTCGGTTGAATCCCTCATCGTTCTTTAGCTCCCTTTGCCACCTCAGTTCAGAACCAGCTATATGCAAATCAGTCTTGACCCTGTGCTTCATGGGAACAGTCCACTCTGAACTGCCAAGCCAGGTCTTCCCTGAAACGGAAACAAGCATCAGGGCCGGCTCTAGGCTCATGGTGGCCCTGTGCAGGGAGCGTAGGTGGGAGCCCCGGCAGATGACGGTAAAGGACATGATGGGTGCTGCTAGCGGGTGATTGTAGGGATTTGTACAGGTGCTTGCTGTCTGCCACAGTGCCACGCTTTTCCTCCCCCCCCATTGCTGAAACACCATACCAGTTGGAGGCAGCGTAGTGACACACAAAGGGCAGCTGGAAACTGTGCGACCGGACGCCCTCCAGAGAGCCGCCGCCCCTGTGAAGAGGCTTCATGCCGAGGGGCGTAGCTAGAGCCCGTGGCGCCCGGGGCCATCCCACAGACTGCCGCCCATGGCATCCGCAGCCCCATGACCGTACGAGGCCAAGTCTCGACACGAATTTCGAATCTCACCCCACTGTCAAACCTCGGGCACAAATATTTCTCTCATGTATCAACAGAATGCCAGCTCCACATAACATACACATTGACAATAAATCATACAAGTGTGTAAATCAATGTACAAGATGCGTTGCATGAGTTAGTAAGGGTTAAAAGGTGTAGCAGTCGCATTCTATATAGCTCACTGTGCTATATTTGAAGACTTGCAATTTATGAACTGCAAGTTCAAAGCAGTAACCCACTTACCTAGCTACATAGAAAAATAATATGCCATCTGCATATTATATGATGTGCTTTGCAGGAGTCACATTAACCTTCTATACCACTTTGATTCAGATCTGGGACGACACAAAACACAGCTCTCTCCAACAAATACTTTAACCTCCAGAGTTATTTCACCATTATTATTATTCCCTGATATTTACTGGGCACCTCTGTAGCACAGGTCTTAACCCCATGGAATATTTGAATGTGCAGACTTTGCAACCAATTAAACATAACATATCTACTACCATGCTTCTTTGTGTTGCCAGTTTCTTTGTGGCAGGGTTTTAAAAATGAGTTGAGGCCCTGATTTTGTGTCAGGATTGCGTTACCTTTTTAGCACAAGCGCAAAGCAAAATCTCATTTGTTGAATCTCATAATGCGCTTAAATGTTCTCAGTGATATAACAAATAAAAGCACGTGTAAGATCTTAATATCTGATGTCACTTCCTGTAATGTCACTGTGATGCCACTTGTGATGTCATGCATTATGACGTCATGGGTTGTGATGGTACATGCCATGATGTCACTTGCATACTGAATAACTTGGTTAGTCCACTCAAGTGCTGGAGCTACAAAAAAATGTTAGCTTCAAGGCATTCCATTTTAGGAAGAAATAGTTTTACCCAATAAAGAAATCTGCTTTGCCAACTTCTTCCAAAAACTACCCCCATTACTTTCAAGGGGGAAAACAATTCAAAGTACATATTTTACCCTTTAAGGCATCTGGAAAGAAAAACACATATTCCATGGAAAAGGGCACTGTGAAATACACAGCATAGCAGGCAGTTTCATACTTTCATCTACATACTTTCATCCACATGCATTCATTCACATGCATTCCATAGGCCTGTCCCATGCCTCCAGGTAACTTCAGGTGGAGCTACAACAATCAACAAGACTTATTTACTGGCGACAGCGCGACGGGATGACTCGAGTACTGCAGTCATACGAGACTCCTTTGAAAAGCACCATAGGCCTGAAGTTACAAACTAGCGGTCCGTCCAACTTTCACCTATATCCGACTGAGAATGGGAACAGATACCTTAAACAGCCACCCTTAAGTAGATATGAGGGTGCAGGTGACCAGGAATGTCTTGGTCGGAACACCCAGGTAGGTAAAGACTTTGCTGACCCCATTATCCTCTGTGGTAGCATAAATTCACATTTCAGACAGTTCCTAATGCAGAGTAGGTAGTTCAGAAATAAACAAGTTCTTCAATCTACTACGACTTCAGCGTGCTTGCTTACTACACTATCATCGTGGGCCTTAAAGAACATCCTCATCCCATTCAATCTGACACAACAACAAATATACTGGCAATTTCTCTCCGAATGAACGCTGGCCGAGGCACTAAAACACCATTATATTTTTGTTTCATAGATTTCAAAGTGGCCTTTGATAATGTTGACTTGGAAAATGTGTGGCATAAGCTAGCAAGCTGGAACATAACTCGAGGCCTGCTGAACTAGCTAATCATATTCCACACGTGCACATACATGCAGGTCAAATGAGGCACAGGAAGAAGCAAACATTCAACAAGGTACAGCAATATTGTCAATTACAGATATTCAGTTGTACTCCTCAATGGTCTGCAGTTACAGGTCTAAGGTAGAATAGAGCATTGTGCCATTGGCCCAAGGCCCCCAGTCATAAAACTGTCTAAAATGAGGACATTACCCTTTTAGGATAGGGCTCCATTTCCAGCCTTAATATAATCCCAAGGGTGTTTTAAGGCAGAAAATGCAGTTTTAGGACTGCTTTTAGCCTAAAGGCTGTTACAGATTGCCCCTAAGACTGTCTCAGGCCAGAATAAACACCTTGTAAGCCAGGACCACCTCACCTGGCTCAAGCCACCCCTAAAGCTGTTTGAAAGGAGCTATCAGGAGGCGCTCTAGAAGGTTCAATCAATCAATCAATCAAAGACATTTATATCGCCCACTACTCACCCGGAGGGTCTCAAGGCGCTTGGGGAGGGGAGGTCCGCTACTGCTCGAACAACCAGGTCTTGAGCTGTTTCCTGAAGGCGAGGTGGTCTTGGGTCAGGCGGAGTTGAGTCGGGAGGGAATTCCAGGTCTTGGCGGCCAGGTAGGAGAAGGACCTTCCTCCTGTTGTGGCTCTGCGGATGCGGGGGACGGCAGCGAGGGCATGGCTGGTCGATCGGAGCTGGCGTGTGGGAGTGTAGAAGTTGATGCGGCTGTTGAGGTATCTCGGGCCTTGGTTGTGTAGGGCTTTGTGTGCGTGGGTGAGGAGACGGAAGGTGGTTCTCTTGTTGACCGGGAGCCAGTGCAGATCTCTCAGATGTCCGGAGATGTGGCTGTGTCGGGGGATGTCGAGGATGAGTCTGGCTGAGGCGTTCTGGATTCGCTGGAGTCTCTTCTGGAGCTTGGCGGTGGTTCCGGCGTAGAGGGCGTTGCCGTAGTCCAGTCGGCTGGTGACGAGGACCTGGGTGACCGTCTTCCTGGTCTCGGTGGGGATCCACCGGAAGATCTTACGTAGCATGCGCAGGATATTGAACCAGGACGAGGAGACGGCGTTGACTTGTCTGGTCATGGAGAGGGAGGAGTCCAGGATGAATCCCAGGTTGCGTGCGTGGTCTGTTGGTTTGGGTGCGGTGCCCAGGGCGGGTGGCCACCAGGAGTCATCGTTGCTAGCTTGATGACGTCACTTTGGGGTTTGAGACGTACTGTGATGTCATTGCCAGGACGGCCCGTCAAAGCCAGAAAGTTGAGTCTTAAGAATATCTTAAGTCCAGAACTGCAACAGGCTGACGTCTGTTCTGTGCATACGTTAGGGCTTTTTTGGGTAAGGTCAAAGCCCCTTCACAACAGGGCCCCTTTACTGGTTTTATGACTGTCCCAAGCCAGCACAGGTTATGCGTCTTGTGCAATGTTTCATGTCTAATCCATAGGTTGCCTGAAGGTCTTCGTGTGAGTAAGAAGCAGCCATTATGTGTTTGAACTCAGACAGGGCTTCTCTCCCGGGTCATACAGGGTAAAACGGCCCTACATCTTACGACAACCCTACAGAAGACGTGCCTGCGATGTAAATAACCGGCAGCTCTCTCCTCTTCAATAGAATTCTCAGAATTCAAGGCGGGAAAACTGCAAACCGACTCCAGCACAAACATTTATTGTCTTAACAATTATTGTCGCAGCCCCGCGGTTCTCTCTCATCTGACACACGCTTTTGATTCCTCGTTTCTTTTTCTTTTTAGTTCCTTCTCCATGTTTTTTTGCTCAACTTTATTTTTGATAACAGGTGTGACACAGCGAGCCACACCAGGTTCTGTTTGGATTTTGTTAGAAAAGTGTGGTACAGGGTCATCCCATATCCTGAGAGAATGTACCGAGGGTTCACATAGCTGTAACATGTCCAAAGGATGTCCTGCCTGATTGTCAGTCCCAGAAATGTCCTAACATATTCCCTGCTGGGGCAACTTTTAAAAACCCCTGCAATGTCCGATGATAGTGATTGGAGGCGGTTGGTCGCCTGGTCAAGTGCTTCCGCGTGTTTATTAAGGGCCTAGTTAGGACTTTTGGCAGAGTGGTGGCGTGGCGGTTCCCAATACATGGAGTTACCAATGTCCCCGGTATTGGTAATACCTGGACACAGTTAGCTGTCAATAGTGCAGCAGGTGAAGTTGCACCAGGGCCCAGAGGTATGAAGACCTCAATTCACCCCATCTTGTGGTAACATTTTCACTATTAAACCAGTAGATGTGGGGCCCAATTTCCTTTCTTACATCAGGGCCCAGGGGGCCATTGCTACACCAATACACCAGGGGCGGGGAAATGCAGTCCATTTACCGGGCCCTAATAATGAGGGCCTATGATTGGACGGCGGCAGCATGGGCACGGAGGGGGGTCAGTCAGACGCAGACGTGGAGGGGGTCCCTGACCTCATCACTCAGACGAGGACCCCAGTCTAGGAGCTGCCAAGCAACGCTGCATCCAATTCTGAGCATGATACGAATTGCGTGACTTGCCATCTACCCTGTTCATTTGAGATTTTGTTGCATATGTTGATTTTTCTCTGATCATACATGATACCAATGTGTTTTTTACAAGGCAAAATTGTATGCAATCTTGGCTTTCAATTTGCAGGGACTGCATGTCTCAATTTTCAAACTTTCCTCATTTAATTTTCATGGGCACTTTGCTACTCCAGCCATTTTGAAATGTGCCCACCATTGGTATTAGGGTGTTCATTTATTGAATTTGAACACATATCAGCTGTTTTTGTTTCTGCATGCCTGAGAAAGTATGCCTCATAAAGACATTTTTGGAAATTCTGAAAGCTACTGCAACATTTGTCCAAAAACGTTTCTGCTTCCGCTCCACTGTAAGTTAAAGAGTTGACATACTGTAGGCATTCACTCAAACAACTTACACAACAGCAGTGCAGAATGTCGCACTTGTCACTGTTTCTCGCACAAAGTGATAGTGAGAAAGAAATGAAAGTGCCTGAGGTTTAAGAGCAATCTCTTCTTTTCTTCTCAAGCTAGGTTACAGGCTCGAGTAATAGTCCGACAAACAAATGGTTAAGGGACTCTATTTCCCACTGTGTTCACATACTATGTACAACATAATTTGACATTAAAAAAAATTTGATATTAAGGTAATTTTAAAATATTTAAAAAAAACTTTTAGGATGTGATTTCTATAGGTGTCTGTAATATCTAAACCTGTCCGAACGTTTTTTCCTTTTCTTTTATTTCGTTTTATTTTTGGTGCAGATCTTTGGCTGATAGTGGCGTTCCCTACCTCTGTTGATTTGTACGATTCCCTTGCAGTGCCTGTGACTGGCCATATGTAGTGTGTGACTTACTCCAGCGCTTCGATGGAGTACAAATGAGTCTGTTTGGGCTGCAGTATTACTGTAGTAGATGTGGGATGAACTTTTGTAACCTACAACTGTCTGGCCAATCTGTAGTTTTTTTTTTTATTTGCATGCCCTTCCTTGTGCCTCTTTCTTCAGCCCACTCGCCGCCATTGCCCATCTACAGTTACATCTAAAACTGAGAACTATGGGTGCATAGTTCTAAGCACTCTCAGCGGGGAACCCCACACATAGCAATAAGAGAGGAGTGGGTATAGGCCCCACCCCCTTAACGTAGTCTACATTTTATTCAGTCCATCGAATTCTTTACTTTCAGCCCTCAACATAAAAAAAATAGTCAATGCTCAACCATATAAACTGCGGACTTATTAACTTAATTAACTTACTTTGACTTGGGTGGGTCGTACTTCTTTCCGATGCGACAGGGCCCATACCTGTCATCAACAGACGACGACTCGAGGCAGGGGGTCACAGCAGCACAGGGCTGGGCCGCAAGCACGCACTACCTGGCCAGTCCGTCTCAGGCAGGCCCCGATCTCTGTCAAAGTGAGTGGGTACTGCGTGACTCACTCAAAGACGGTCGGAGTGTGTCAGTGACATAGAAGTCACAAGCCACGGCCCAGAAGTTTGTCTTGGGTGGGACTCGTTGCCACTTGCCACGTTGGTAGTGATCCCCACAGACTTCGGGACTGAAGTCACTCAGTGCCACGTCTGCCGCCTGTCCCTGCGCTGAGAGAGCATAGTGCACGTGCATGAACTGCATTTAAAAGCACCATATGGGGGCTGACCCTGGGATTCTCAAACAAGGAATCGCCGGTGCGCACAGTAGCGCCAGTAGCATAGTTCTCCAGTCCAGCACTATGCTAGGGTGCAGCGTCGTATACAGCATTGCAGGCTGGTGCGCTTGCACTTTCAACATACAAGTGGTGTTCTTCAATCCCAGCAAGTGTGTGTGAGGGGATGGGGGTGGGCGTGTACATCATACACTATGGATATGATTGGACAGTCACTCACAGCGCACAGGCTGTTCTGGTCCTCCTCCAATCATATCTCAGCCATCACTGCGCTTTGCGAGCACTTTCACCAATCCTGGACCATGCTGCTAAGATTCATAAGCACGAACTTCTCGGCACCTCACAGATTTTTCCAAAAGAATGCATTAATCTGCATTCCCTCTGTTTATTCTTATTTCAAATTTATTTAGCAGGGTGAGCCACTGAAGCCGGGGTTGGAGGCCGCCAAATCCTGCCAGGGGCCGCCACGAATATGTATGATTGATTGTATCCGATCCTCGTCGTGGCGGCCCCTGGGGTTTGGCGGCCCTGTGCAGGTGCACACCTTGCACATGCCTAAGGCCAGCCCTGCCTGGTGCTGTTAAAGCGCTTGAAAATTGTGCTAGCGGACGTCAATTCTCATACACCAACTTAATGTTGGTGAGCCACACGTGAGAAAAAACTCTGCTATGCAGTGGGTGGTGGGGTTTTGCCGTACCTCCACGTTACAAGTGTAACGCAGAGTTGGGAAAAACTCTGTGAACTCCGCCCTCAGAGCAGAATTTATCACCCTCCCCTAATTGACTCAGCTATCATCATCACTATCTTTGTCCTAGTCTTCTTCTTTTCATCATCATCATCACCATCATCATCATCAATATTATTATTATAATCATCATCATCATCATCATCCTCATCATCAATAATATTATAATCATCATCATCATCATCTTGCCAGTACTTCTTTGCTGGGCTTCTATACTTATTGTTGTATAGTTCTGAAACGTAGCAATTCTGCCATACTTTTTACAAAGAGATTGCTACACTTCAGGACGCCGGACGGTCATGTTTCTAACAAATCTACAACACTACTTTCTGCATTAAGCCAGGGGCGTAATGCTGTCCCATGCAGCCCCTGTGGTGGAGAAGGCCCCCAACCCTTCTATGGGGCCTCCATTCACCCTAAGGCCAATGACTATCTGTGCGGTACGGGAGACTCCAAGGCCCCCTCTTTACATTTTGCAAGGAGATCCCAAAGGGATTAGCTTCAGGGGCGGGTGTTTGGGGTGTTACACCCTCCTAAAAAATGAATTTGTAGAGAATAGTTGGGTACAAGTGCTTTCAGTGGGGTATGGTAAGCTATCTGTTGGATTTCACCCTGGAGGTTTACATACCCACACTGACAAAAGCACACACACACACATCCATGCATGCACGAACGTATTCACAAACGTACACATGTACACACACACACACACACGTACTTTCTCCCTCTCACTCGTCTTGGTTAGTTTTAAAACAATTGTATTTTAAGTACCCTTAACAATCCACACTCCTCTCTCTTTCCACTGCCTCTTAAGCCCCCCTCATGTCCTGCTTCTCATAATGTATATAAAAAGATGTGCTATTGTGATTGCTGGGAAATCTGAAGCCCACACTCCCCCCCCCCCCCCTCCCCCATAGTCACTGAGCACGCCCCTGGGGCCCCCAATTTATTCAATTACACCAGTACATTAATCCGATGTTCAGTGGCTATGTATTTGCACCAGCCCCCATTTTTAGCAATTAGAATGTTAGAATGTTCATAAACTTTAAATATTAATACCAAATAAGACACACCGCACCAGACCCGTTGTTCCAACTAATATCTCTGAAAATGCATAAATACAAATGTGTCCACACACTACAAGCACCTGCTGCCTGGGTGCATCCACCAAAACTAGCTACCAATTACTTAGTGAAACGCAGAGATGCACCACACCAATAGTCAAAAGTCAGAATTATGATTCATGTGTTTAATTTTTTTCCTAATTTTTCTTAGTTTTTTTTATTTTGTAAAGATTCCCGTACGAATAGAAATGACAGCCAACACATGGACTTCCTCAGGGCAAATACAAACTCAATTTGACAACAGCCAGTCAGAGACATCATAATGCAGATTCTTCTAGAGTACCCGCAGTATTATAGTTCATGCATATTCAAAATCAAGGTCACTCGCCAATTTTTCAAATGGTATCATCCACGACTTGGCTGAATGAATGATACAATAGTCGCAACCCAAGTGGAGTACTAGCAACAGGGGAAAGGACAAAAGGGCCAATTAAAAGAATTAAAAAAGGTGCCATCTAAATGAGGTTGACATATGATTGCAATGAAAAATAGGTAACATTTTAAGCACAGCAGTCGGCAGCCTTTTTCATTGGCTTGTCATTAAACCCATCCATGAGTGTAAGCTTTCCTACAAGTTAATAGACAAACAGTCATAAAAATACAAATATGGACAAAGTTACAGTTGGGTCTACCCCTGTGGCCCAAAATGATGGAGCGGTGGGTGCCCCAATAGGCATCAGGGGACCCACCTTTGGTTGAGCCGTGCCATGGGGGATGGGGTCCCCGGGGCTGAAGTAGGCCTGGGAAGGGCAGTCTCGTGCCCTCCTCCCCCTTCAATATACTGCTGGGCCCTGGGGGATGGAGTCCCCTTGGCTGAAATTGGCCTGGTGAAGGGAGTCTGTGTGCCCCCTCCCCCCTTCACTATAGTGCCGGGCCCTTGTAGACATTCCTCAGACTGACCCCCTCCCTATGAAAATTGCACCTGCCCCCTCGCCCAAACATGGGAATAAAAGAGTGGCCCTGGGTGAAGGGATCCGCAGGGACTAACACGACTTGGTGAGGAGGGCCACACTGCCTCCATCTTTATTTAACCCCTTCCACGCTGATGACGAGCTGGGCTCGTCATGGCGTAGCCTCCTCGCACGCTGATGACGAGCCCAGCTCGTCACGTAACATGCGATTTAAAAAATCTCAGCGTGCGAGCGGAATTCCGCTAGCGCGCATGAGGTTAAATAAATGGCCCCAGTTCATAGGGTCCCCTGGGCTGGTAATGGATAGCGGAGAAGGTCCACGTGCCCCCCCTCTCCAAGCAAAGAACAAATCTATTGAAACCATTCTGTGTGGCTGCATACATGATTCAATATTGACATATGTTCCTAAAATGTTCAACAACACGCGCGCAAATAGAACTGAGTCGTTCTTATTGACCTAAGAAAACAATGCTGTGCTGTGTGCAACGAGATAAATAAACACTAAAGGGCAGCAGTCCACAAGGAAGGAACAATAGAAGCAACAGCAATAGAAAGGGTCAATAGCTCAGTGGATTGTCTGCTTTCCAGAGACAATGTGATAGCCACTGCAGCCCTTGCGATGCCGGGGGGCCCCAGAGCTCCGTGGGCCCCCCTCCGACAATATGCACTGGATGTGGCTGGGAGCTCCTGATTGGGATCCGGTGCGGGTGGACCCCGCCTCCATGTACTTTGCAGGGGGCACCCTCAAGGTTTGTTACGCCACTGGTGCTTTCTGCAAAGATCTGTGAGTAATTGACAGGGCCTGGTTTGCATTCTAGATTAGCAGCTATGAGACAGTTGATGGTGTGTGCTGTACATACTGTCCCTGCCCTTTTCACAAAGTAGTTTACTTGGGAAGGTTAACAATTTGCAGGAAAATTCACACTTGGAATAAAAAAAAAAAAGAATTTTCACTTGTAAATTGATTTACTCAAATCAAAAATATTCAAATAAGCTGTAATTTTGGTGGGAGTTTATCTGCCCCTTTGGGAGGAGCATAAGTGTGCAAGGCAGGGATATCATGGCATCCTGGTGAACTGCAACAATCATGGAAGCTTCTGGTTATTCACAAAGTTATCCACGGCTCAGTCCCACCCTGGGTTTGATCAGAGATTTAGTGCTGTTAGTAGTAGGGGTAAAACCATATCCTCTCTGGAAATAAGGAGAGAACATCCTCAAAATTAGTGGAGGTGTAGAGAAATGGGAGCCTAGACAGAGAATAAAAAATAAGTAATTGCAAAAGCATCTAGGCTAAGCATTTTTACATATGCAACTGTACACCATGTGTGTTCACTCTCCTATACATTGCTTGCAATTGTGAGTACTTCTATAAAGCTGTGGCTGTTGCAGCTTTCCATGAATGATCTTACAGTTTTGAGAATTTGCAAAAAGAATATAACCTAGTTCGAACATAAGTGTAAATCAACAACAGTAAATTTAGCATTCTTTTATGTAAACTAGGTCTTTAGTGCTTAGAGAGCAGATGCAGTCAATATGGAGGCCCTACAAATAAAAAATTCACCTAATGCTAATATACTGCTAAGTTCATAGTTTACTTGATAGTTTAGTCAATATTGCAGAACTGTATGGTCAAACTTACATTTTGAACATGGGCATGAAATGTTGATGTCCGCTTCTCAATTTATAATAGCAAGCTCTGACACGACATTGTTGTACAGTGCTTTGCTCTTCCTTGAGCCTGCACTCTAGATTCCTTCTTGTGTTCTGTATTCTGGAGCGCTCTCCCTGCCTTCTTGGCAGTTGGAGCCCTGGTCGGACTTGGAGCTGACCTACTGTCTCTGTGCTGCAATAAAGCTCAATTTAAGCTTACCTGTGCCTGTGGACCTTACTTGCATTTTACATCATTTGGCGACTTGATGTGGTGTGAACTCCGATCACTGTCTCCTGTGTCCGCTGCAGCCTTAACTCGCTTTCCAGAGAAGTAGTGTCTCAACTCCATCAAGAATCTGCGCGTGTGATTCAGCGTTGATGAAGAAGTGTGGCCTCCGTTTCTTCGGCGATAGCGACTTCGTGGTGATCCTCTTCTGGTAATTTCTCCCATTTCCTGCTTTCCGCGCAGCGTTGACGTCATCTTCACCAACGTCTACTCTGCTGCAACGCGTATCCTGGCAACGCGATCTCCTCAAGCAGCGACGTCACCCGAACCAACCTCCTTTGTTGGTGAGTTGCTAAGCAACGCTTTGCCTCTGAGCGCGTTCGTCAAGGGCGCAGAAGCTATTGACTTGCAACGTCGGCGTGTGACGCGGGACGCTCACGCACGACGCCACGACGTTGTCGGCCATTTTGGACAGCTTTACCGTTACCTTGGTAACGCGCCGATGTAACGCGCCGAGGTGCACAAGACCTTCGCGTTCAACGCGTAATCTTCAGCAAGTGCCTCCCAGCTCCGTCTTAAGGCATTTAACGCTACATAAGTTGATCTGTACTGTCAAAAACGAGCATTTCAAAGCGCTTGAAACGAGTGTGACAAAGCTGACAAAGCTGTAACCAGACCATCAGCTGCATTAACAGTAAGCATTTGCTTCATACTTTTGTTTGCTCCACTGTTAGGTGTACTTAATTCTCTATACCTGCTGACATTTGCTAAAAGTCATGTCACAATCAATCAATGTTGCCCTTCCTCCTCAATTCTTGTCAGAACCAGGCAATCCTCCTATAGCATGGGAAGACTGGATAGTTATGTTCCATAACTATATAGAGGCTCTAGATGGTGAGGATTATTCGCCTAAACGTAAAAAAGCACTGTTGATGACCACGTTGGGCAAAGAGGGGCAGCGTTTGTTTAGATACCTACCACAAGTACTACCTGCAGGTTCACAAGCCGATTTTGACGAATTTAAAGAAGCTGTCACAAGACTTGAAACTCGGTTTGGCAAAGAAGAGAATCTCATTCTTCAGAGATATAAATTTTATAAGAATAAGCAATTGGCTGAGGAAAGCATTGACGAATTCGTAGCAAGACTGCGTGAATTATCTATTAAATGTAACTTTGGGCAGATGGCAGACGAGCTAATAAGAGACCAATTGGTGGTGCAAGCCAACAATAGGAAGGTGCAAGAACGCCTATGGGCGGCTAAGAACCCAACATTGAAAGACGCAATAGAGCTGGCTAAAGTTGTTGAGGAAAGTGAAAAATGCATGAGAGAACTGCAAAAAAGTGGGTTAGAGTCCAAGGTGACTGAAGTCTCTCATAAAAGTATTGTAAGTGACAATAGCGATGAGGAATCTGCTGCCATCGCAATCGTCAGAAAAAAAGGTTACATTCTTCAAAGAAAGAATGTGCAAGCAACATCTCTCAACAAGAATTATCATAAAATGTGTTCAAGATGTGGTACTTCTTCTCATCCTTTAGATGGGAAGTTTTGTTATGCTAATAACAAAGAGTGTCTAAAGTGTGGTAAAACGGGACACTTTGCTAAAATGTGTAAGAATAGGAATTACTCTAAAGTTACAGTTGTTGATGAATGCGATGTTTTAAGACGTGATGTGAACAAAATTTTAGTTTTGACTGACACTGTGTGTGCGTGTGATAACCAGAGGGGTAATCCTTTCAAGGATGATTTCATAATTGATGGCAAAACTGTTACACTCATGGTTGATACAGGGTCGAAGTGGACTATAATTCCCTTTTCCCTTTTGGAAAATGTTTGGGGAAAAAGAGCTTTGAAAGAGTGCGACATCTTCCCGTCTGGTTACCAGGGGGAGAGAATAGACATGCTGGGTTTCTTTGAAGCTGAAATTGTATTCAAAGGCAGATCAGCATATGGGAAAATTTATATATCAGCTGACGGTCCAGCAATCTTGGGCCGTCATCACCAATACGATCTCCATATAGTAGTTGATCCCAGGTCAGATAACCCAGTTTCCATAGTTGAGACTTCATCTGTAGAAGACATTTTGGCCAGATTTAAAAATGTGTTTAGAGACCAGTTAGGTGAGCTTATTGGATACTCTCATCGCATAATTCTCAAAGAGGGAAGTTTGCCTGTACAGCACAAGGTTAGAAGAGTGCCCTTTGCTTTGAGGGATGAGGTCAAGGCTACTCTGGAGGAAATGCTCCAAGGGGGGATTATTGAGCCCATTGAAGCATCCCCTTGGATTTCGCCTGTTGTGATCTCGCAGAAACCGGACAACAAGATCAGGTTCTGTGTGGATCTTCGTTCCCTCAATAAGTGTGTGGTAGCGGACGTGTTTCCCCTCCCCAACATTGGCGAATTGGTGTCAACCCTTAGAGGTGCAAGGTTCTTTAGTAAGTTGGACCTTAAGCACGCCTACCACCAAATTTGCCTGGACGATAGCTCAAAGCATTTAACTGCTTTTATCACTAGTGAGGGCACCTTCCAATTTACCAGACTACCTTTTGGGCTAGTCTCAGCTGCCAGCGTGTTCCAGAGACTTGTCTCTGAAGTTTTTAAAGGTCTTGACAAGGTGCTATTTTTTCAAGATGATATTTTGATTTATGGTAGTTCTTTACAGGAACACAATAAAATTCTACAGGATGTCTTACATAGAGTAGACGAGGCTGGGTTGACTTTAAGGAAAGAGAAGTGTGCTTTTCTCTTGAAAGAGATAGAATACCTTGGTTTTTGTTTGTCAGAGGATGGCATTAAACCCAAAAAGAATTTGATTGAGGCTATTGAACTTGCACCCCCCCCGGTTGATAAGGATCAACTTCGGTCCTTTATGGGCTTAATCGAGTTCTACTCGAAATTCGTAAGAGATTTTGCCTCTAAAACAGCTTCTCTTCGATCCTTGCTCAAAAAGGGTGTCAAGTTTAACTGGACCTCTGATCACCAATCCTGTTTCAATTTGATTAAGAAGGAACTCAAATCTGCCAATGTTCTCACCCCTTTTGACACTACTCGGTCCTCCATCTTGATGGTAGATGCAAGTGCCATTGGGCTGGGCGCTGTTCTTCTACAGAAACATGGCGGTGTCGAAAAGACAATCGCATTCGCTTCTAGACCCTTGTCCTCTTCTGAGTCTAACTACTCAGTAATTGAGCGCGAAGCTCTTGCTGCGGTCTGGGGTACAAGTTACTTTCGAACCTACTTATGGGGTTATAAATTTGTGTTACGTACCGACCACAAACCCCTTGTCAACATCCTTGCTCCTGGTGGAGCTGGTAAAGGTTCTCCCAGGTTGGCGAGACTGGCTTCTCGGCTACAGGACTTCCAGTGTGAGGTTGAATTCATTCATGGGTGGAAAAACATCCAAGCGGATTGTCTGTCTAGGCTCCCCATGCCTTCCACTGGCTGTAGTTCTGGGACCAAGTCCGATGATCTCGCAGTTGCTGTAATAGAGGATGTCTTGTCTGTGTGTGGGGGCACATTTACTCGTGATGACTGGTCCAAAGGTATGGAGGAGGATCTGACCTTGAAGGCCGTCATCAGTCTCATTTCTAATGGTCCCAGGAGAGAAAGTGCAGTAAATCCCTCAGTCAGGCCCTTTTTAAAAATTTTGGACGAACTTTCCTTAGAAGGTAAAGATATTCTCATGAGGGGTGATCGTTTTGTTCCCCCTGTTTTGTTGAGAAAGAAAATTCTAGACTTGGCCCATGAGGGACACCTGGGTCAAAGTCTCACGCAACGTCGTGTCAAATTGAACTTCTGGTGGCCCTCTATTGATAATGACGCTGTGGATTGTGTTTTGAAATGCAATTTCTGTAAGGAGGGTGAGAAGCGCCTCAAAGTTTTAGGCTCCCACTCCTCTCACAAGATTTCTTTTGCTAATACTCCCTGGCATAGTGTATGCATTGACTACATAGGCCCCATGTGTGAGCTTCCTACCGATCACAGGTTTGCAATTGTCCTTATCGACTGTTTTTCAAAATGGTTATGTGTGCAGTTTGTAAAGGAAATCACTACAGATGCTACTATTAAGTTTTTGAAGGGTATTTTCAACAACGAGGGGTATCCTTCTGTTCTCATTTCTGACAACGGGACGCAACTCACGTCCTCTAAAATGACTTCTTTTGTTAATGATTGTGGCATCAGGCATCAGAAGACGAGCCTTTACAACCCACAGGGCAATGGCATTTGCGAAAGGGTGAATCGCCTGGTTAAGGGCGTGATTCAAATGTTTGTGGATTCTGGCTCTTTTTCTAATGAGCGTGTCCAGGAATTGGTTTGGGCTTACCGCTCCACACCCCACAAGTCTGGTGAAAAGTCTCCCTTTGAGTTAATGCGGGGTCGGTCACCAACGAGCAAATTGACCCCTTCTTGGCTGAGTTCCAGCCATGAAATTCCTTTGGTCCATGACAGTGCCTCCTCACCCATTTCCGTGGGTGACTTGGTCAAAGTTAAGCCGGGCAGACTTGCTAAGGGCCTTAGTAAATTTAGAGGTCCTTACAAAGTTAGGAGAGTTTTTCCCAACTTCATTGTTCTATCCAATGGTGAGAGCTGGAATTACCGGAGAGTAGCTCTCTACCAGAAATGTAAAGCTTCTTCTTCTGATGACCTGCCTCCTGCCAATGTAGATGGTTGTAATGGCTACTTATTGTCCTCTGGTTCTCCTGCTGCTCCCATTCCACTGTCAGCTAGTCGGAGGGAGGTGGGTGGTGGTGATGCTTCCACTTCCTCGGGTACCTACCTCAATAGGTCTGTTCTTGATTTCAGTTCTACTACTCCTGATGCTCCTTCCTTACCTTGTACTCCTGCTCCTCCTTCCTCTTCCTTATCTGATGTCTGCTTGAGGAGCCCTCGCTCCCGACGCCCTCCTTTGTATTTGAATGACTATGTACATTAGCATTTCCTTTTCTGTTGCTCTTTGTCTCTTATTTTTATTGCAAGGAGAGGAGATATGTTGTACAGTGCTTTGCTCTTCCTTGAGCCTGCACTCTAGATTCCTTCTTGTGTTCTGTATTCTGGAGCGCTCTCCCTGCCTTCTTGGCAGTTGGAGCCCTGGTCGGACTTGGAGCTGACCTACTGTCTCTGTGCTGCAATAAAGCTCAATTTAAGCTTACCTGTGCCTGTGGACCTTACTTGCATTTTACATCAGACATCTTCACCGCTTCAGAATGAAGTTGTCCACAAAGGCTAAATGAAGGCACACAGGCTGCACCTAATCTCTCGCTGCGCCATTGCTGCTCCTATCTAAAGGGCCGCAGCTGCGTGTCTTGGTCAGGGTGCGGCCGCGGGAGCCCTCGGAAGGCTTGCCCGGCACCCGCCGCAGTCGCCGCCGCCTCCGCAGCAAGGAAGAGCCACCGTCGGGCTGCAGCAACAGCAGCGGTCGGAGCGGGCTGCCCGGCTGGCCATCGGTACCTCCTGGATCGCGCTCCATGGATGCCCCGTGCACACTGCCTCCGTCCCATCAGCCTAGCGTCCAACCCGCCACCCAACAACAGCGGCTCCCCCAGCCCGCTCTGAAGCGGAGCCCGGGCTCCCCGCGCCCCTTGGGCCAGAGCAGCGCCGGAGGCTCCTCTCCACACTAGGGATTTATGATTCTCCCAGACCTGCAGGATCACCATGAAGCCCCCGCCGAGAAGGGTGATCCCTGGCCGCACCCCCCCCCGCCGCCCCATGCCTGCAGCAGCCCCCGCAATTCTGGGCCAGCAGAGAGGGCACACACACCCCTCCTCAAAACAAAGCAGCGGGGCCGTGAAAACACCAGATGCAGGCAGCAGCGCTGCAGCCACATTCGAATGAAAGAAACTACACCACTACTCTCCTGGACTTCTTTACTTTTTCTTTTGTCCTAGCTGCCATTTTGCTGCTGCTCTCGGCCGCTTTTCTCTGGACTCTGACCCGCCATCTTGTCCATTCCCTCGTCCTTTAACCCTTTTCCCTCGTTTCCCCCTTGACGATCCTCAAACGTTTCTTCCCTTTTCTTATTTGCCTTTTCTCCATACCCTTGTATCCCTCCCATCCTCCCTTGGTGCAGTGACTGCATCCCCCCTCCGACCCCACTTAATGGAATGCTGCTTTTCTGTTTTTGTTTTTTTGGGTCTTGACCTGAGAAAATCTACTATGTGTGTATATGTATATAGAGATAACTCTAATCATTAGTATATGCAGTAGACCTTTGCACTCTCTAACATTCCTATGTGACTCTTAGAGCATATCCATTTGTATCCCTTCCCTATGTATATGGAGATAACTCTAATCACTAGTATATGCAGTAGACCTTTGTACTCTCTACCATTCCTATGTGACTCTTAGAGCATATCCATTTGTATCCCTTCCCTATGTATATGGAGATAACTCTAATCACTAGTATATGCAGTAGACCTTTGTACTCTCTACCATTCCTATGTGACTCTTAGAGCATATCCATTTGTATCCCTTCCCTATGTATATGGAGATAACTCTAATCACTAGTATATGCAGTAGACCTT
Source organism: Lissotriton vulgaris (assembly GCF_964263255.1). Taxonomy (NCBI): domain Eukaryota; kingdom Metazoa; phylum Chordata; class Amphibia; order Caudata; family Salamandridae; genus Lissotriton; species Lissotriton vulgaris. Next base: position 105,463,663 of record NC_141693.1, on the reverse strand, counting down.
TGTACTCTCTACCATTCCTATGTGACTCTTAGAGCATATCCATTTGTATCCCTTCCCTATGTATATGGAGATAACTCTAATCACTAGTATATGCAGTAGACCTTTGTACTCTCTACCATTCCTATGTGACTCTTAGAGCATATTTATTTATTTTTATTTAAAACATTTGTATAGCGCCGCTGTCACCTTACAGTCATCCTGGCGCTGAGATATCTCCAGGAGGGGGAAGCACGAAGGGAGAGCAAGCAGTACAATGGCCATCAGGTTAACACTTTGGAAACCGCCAAGTTTTGACACGTTTCCTAAAAGGAAGGAGTTCTTTTATTTGACGGATATCTAGGGGCATACTGTTCCAGAGTTTAGCGGCCGCAACTCCGAAGGATCTGCCTCCGGTCCTAGCTTTTTTAAATCTCGGCACTTTTACAAAACATGCCGTTGTAGAACAAAGTGCTCTGGTTGGGGTGTACCAGTCAAACATGGCTTGCAGAGAGCTGGGCCCAAATCCATGCAGGGCTTTGAAAACGAGACAGAGGGATTTAAAGGCCACTTGCTGTTTCAACGGAAGCCAGTGGAGTTCGGCCATCGCCGCTGTGGCCGAGGATCTCCTAGGCCAGCCAAGGCCCAGTTTAGCAGCGGCAGATTGTACTCTTTGAAGTCTGTCTAACAGCAAGCCTGGAGACTCGAGTAACAGCGCGTTACAATAGTCGAGGCGACTTAGAATAGTACACCTGACTATTAAAGCCCGGGCCTGTAAGGGAAGTAGGGGCAAGATCTTACTTAGGGACCAAATGAGGGCCGAACAGGTGGACACCGTTTTCGCAACCTGGGCTTCCATGCTCAGTTTGTTGTCCATCATAACACCCAGATTGTGAACAGTGGTGACCGGCTGGGATTTTTCCGAGGATTCTGGGGGCCAAAAATCCACCGGGAAAGGGCGGGGGATCCGACTTCCAGCACAGAACAAAACCTCAGTTTTGTAGGCATTAAACTGTAGTGAGTTGTTATGTAGCCAGCCAGCCGTGTCTCGCAGACAATCATGAAAGGATTCCAAAGGAATCGATTCCTCACCCTCCCAAGAGAGGATGAGTTGAGTGTCGTCTGCGTAATTGATGGCCTTTAGCTTGTGAGACTTTATCAACGTGATCAGTGGTTTTAGATACACGTTAAATAAAATCGGGCTGATGGACGAGCCTTGATGTACCCCATGAGACACCGGGGAGAAGGCAGATTGAAACGGAGGAAGGGATACAGCCTGCTTCCTATCCCACAGGAAGGAACAAAACCAGTGCAGCGCAATGCCACCCACCCCGGCTTCCCTCAGTCTCTCCAATAGAATCCCATGATTTACCGTATCAAATGCGGCAGACAGGTCCAGTAGAATCAGAGCTACTGCCTGACCCCTGTATGCACGCATTCGAAGGTCCTCCATAGCAGTAAGTAGGGCTGTTTCGGTACCATGGGCTGGGCGGAATCCGAATTGTATTTCATCCAGAAAATGATGCTGCTCCAGATGTTTGGAGAGACATGAGCTCACCCAACGCTCAGCAATTTTTGCAGGGAACGGAAGCAAGGAAATGGGTCTATAGTTCTGTAGGCAATCTGGATTTAAGGAGGGGTTTTTTAGCAGTGGAGAAACAAGAGCCTGTTTCCAAGAAGCAGGAACTGTGCCACTAAGCAGAGATTGATTACAGATCCTGCATAGATTAGGAAAGAGTTCCTCTCCGGAAGCTTTCCAGATTATATGGGGGATAGGGTCCAGAGGAGATCCAGATGAGATACCCGAGCCAGTCTGTCGAAGTCTGCCTCAGTAATAGGGGGAAGCTCCAGCAAACAGTCCGCATATCCATTCGTATCCCTTCCTTATTTATTAGATATAACTCTAATCACTAGTATATGCAGTAGACCTTTGTACTCTCTACCATTCCTATCTGACTCTTAGAGTATATCCATTTGTATCTCTTCCTTGAGTGGCTCTACTATTTGGACATCTGCAATTTTTCTTTCAGTTTGTATCTCTTCCTTGTGTGACTTTACATCTTGTACATTTGCAAATTTTTTTCTGTTTGTATCTTTTATGTAATGCATGTAATCCTAAATCCTTATGTTTTGCAACTGGTTCTTATGTAAAGCACTCTGACACCTTCGGGTAAAGTTTGCACTATATAAAATCGCATTAAATAAAATAAAAATAAAAATGCATGAGCTGTTTGTGACAAAAAAAGAGCATTGGCCAGACAGAGTAGAGAACAGATCCACTTAGGGGAAAGATGAACAACTGTCTAGTCAACAAGCATTGGCAAAGATAATCGGTCTGGGTGTAACGTGCTAATATCAAAGTTATAACTTTACATTATCATGTTAAACACAGGCAAGAAACAAAAACTGTACGGTGTTGAAGTCTCCCTATTTGTGAAGTAGTCCCTCATGGAGATCAATGCAAACACTTGAGTGGAGGTGGACGGATACACCCCAGTAGCCAATAGCATTGATGTGCAAGATAAATACTCCTGTGAACTCATCAGAAATGTGAGTTATTGAATCTTAAACCAACAGCAGAAACACACATGACAAAAGCAAGTCATTAATTGCCAGGGGTTGACCTATTGCTCAAAAAGCCCATTCGATGTAAATTGCAGGTGATGTGTCTGCTTGACAGCTGTGCTATCAAAACCCAGACTTAAAAAGGAACCCGCAGAACATGTATTGACAGCCAGAACAGACATGTTCAACCCGAGAAAGGGAAGCGTGCTGCTCTCCCATTGCTATTTCATTAGTGGTTAATGACTGCTAGCAGCATTGATGCCTTATTAGTATAATCGCTTCACCTGTGTCCAATAAATCAATCACTCACGAGTGTTCGCCTGATAAAATCAGGAGGTAATCTTACGAATGCTTTTAAAATATTCAATATGAGTAAACATAATTCAATTAAGTAGAATTTAACTGGGTTATAGTGCCCACACTCTAAGTATTTCAGTCGTTTTGTATTAAATCCTGTCTTTAATTTCATCACACGCTGCTGACACAATCAATCCTAGATTGAGGCACACCTAACTCGCCGGATGATGGGATACAGAGCTGGACTGGGTACCCAAGCAGCCTTGGCAGTTTTCTTGGACCAGCTGCTAGAGAAGCACTGACAGTCCCTGGAAGGCTGGATTTAGCTTTCTTGCTGCTTTTTTTTTTTAGTGGGGCTGATAGTGCAGCACTGCTGCCAAACCAGACCTCAGTAACAAAACCAGCCTCCATCGCTGCAAAACCGGCCCCCACCCTTCCAGCCTCTTGGGGAAACGGCCAATACCCGGTATGGCCAGTCCGGCCCTGGCGAGATACAGTGAAAGGGCCCTCGCCCTCCCAATGCGGACCCAGAAGCAACCCCAGGGGTGGAGAGGTGTATCAGATATGTTTTATCTACCAATCTTGGCTGTCTTCATTGCCAACTACTGTCAACTTCCATCACCCACTTTTTGAAGTGTCTTACCTCTCAACACTCAGCTCTTGTGTTTGACTTCTTGCCTTCAGTATTGCATTTCTTCCTCAACCTTTCCTCCACCCAGTACTTACTACATGAGGTGTGTTTACTCTACTGCCTTCCATACAGTAGGTCACCTAGGGCCGGATGTAGGTAAATAGTATTTACTGATTCTAAAATATCGAATTTTACTGATTCAGTATTTTAGAATCGGTAAATGCTATGTAGGAAAAAATTCGGTAAAAATTATCGAATCGGTAAGATTCGGTATTTACTGAATCGGTATTTACTGATTCTGTAATTGCCATTCATTCCTATGGGCCTGGAGGCCGATAGGTAAATACTGATTCGGTAAAACGGGGGACACATTCAAGGGTGCCAGGTTGTCACTTTGACACCCTGTTGCACCCCTGAATCGTGCTTGTGTGCAGATGTGGCACACATACATGCCCTAAGGGCATGTATGTCTGCCAGATGGCACAGTTGAAAATGCACTGATTTGCATTTTCAAAGGTATTCCTCATTTACCACCAACTTATAGTTGGTGGTAAATAACAAATCTTAAAATGGGAAAAGCACTAATTTGAGTGCTCCCTACATTGCAAATTCGGTAATTTACCGATTTGGTATTTTAAGGAATCAGTAATTTACCGATTCCTTAAAATACTGAATCGGTAAATGACCGAATTTGCAGTTTAGGCCACCTACATCCCAAATGCCCAATACCGGTCGGTAACGGCCGAAATTCTGTAATTTCGGCCGTTACCGACCGGTTCTGTTCCACCTACATCTGGCCCCTAGTCTTTAAACGGAAAGTGAAACCTGCCTGTGCTTTTTTTTGTCACTTTTGTCACTAGAGGCCTCCGTAGTCCTTTTCAGGGCTCTCCCTGGTATGGATGCCCTTCTGAACACTCTACTGGCTCTGATGCTAGATACCAAGGCCCTTCCAATCTTTCTTGCTTGATTAGATTTAGAGTTCTTTGGTATTCGATAGTCCATATCTTTCCACTGCATGGGCCGTTTGCATCATGTGTGGAGCTATGTTTGACAATCATACCTGATCAATATGCTTCCTTTCGTAAGGGGGTGAGTGGCTTAATTATTTTGCGCATGCTCTGTGTAGTTGCTGGATGTAGACATGTTCCTCTTTTTGAAGATTCCCAGAACCTCTCTCCTAGTGATAGGCTTCACTTGGACGAGGAAGTGGTTCACAGTTTTCAACCATACAGTTGAAGGTAAATTTGGTTTCATCTTTTGCTCCCTGTTGGTCATGGGCTTGAGGTATTGGACTCTGGTTGCGTTCTCTCTCCTATACTCTCTGCTATGTGCTGAGTGTATGTTATCTAGCTAAAGTCACTCGAGCATTTGGGATTGCTCCTACTAACGTATGCGTTTATAGATTTAACTTTTGGTCACTTTGGTGTCCTCTTATGCTCCTCTTCATGTTTGATGCATTTGAATTGTTCTCTTCTTGCTGGACATGGAGTGAAGAGTCTTAGGCCATGACTATTATGGTTTCTGTATTGCTCCTTGCTGAGTCAGGAACTTGGTCAGTCTGGTTTCCTTATATACCACCTGCTGGTCTTCGGGCTTGAGGTATTTAACTTGGTCACGTTGACACCCCTTGTTCTCCCTGCTGCGCAAGGAGAATAGAATGTTAAATCATGGCAACTCTGCTTTCTGTGAATACTCTCTGTTGAGTCTGGAGCAACCTGTTTTCTACTAATGTTCCCTAGTGATATTGTGCTTGAGGTACCTGCTCATGGTTGCCTTTGTCTTCCTTTATTACACCATACTGGGCATGGAGTGTGGAGTTTTTAGTTATAATCTACAAGATTACTACAAATACTGGCTTCTGAGACTAAATATGTGACAAATCTTTGGTACACCTGGATTCCAGCTCTGCTACATGCTATGTTGGGGCTTAAGGTATAATATTCTGGTCACATTTGGATTTCTAGTATACTACAATGTAAAGAGCCTGGATTTGTAGTTCTTAGCCACTTTGATTTGGGAGGGAGGTATGACATAATATCAAAAGACAAAATATAGACATACAAAAATCTCGAAGCAAAAATATCGACATCAAAAATATCGAAGTTATATCTACGTAAAGGTAAGTACAAAAATATCGAGAAAAAAATATTGTAGTACAAAAATATCGAAGTAAAAAATATCGTTTTTTAAAATGTATTAATAATAATGTAAAAATAATTAAAAAATACATATAATTAAAAAAATTATAGATATAAACATTAAAACATATTTAAAAAATAACATATACATTTAATATAAATTAAAAACTCTACATATAAATTAATATATATACTTACTCCACATATTGCATCAGTAGGGAAAGCGTTGGATAGCGTAGGGGTAAAAATTACTATTCCCACTCCAGTGAGTGCAACAGTGGAGAAAGCGTTGGATAGCATAGGGGTAAAAATTACTATTCCCACTCCAGTGAATGCAACAGTAGGGAAAGCGTTGGATAGCGTAGGGGTAAAAATTACTATTCCCACTCCAGAGGGTGCAACAGTAGAGAAAGCGTTGGATAGTGTAGAGGTAAAAATTACTATTCCCACTCCAGAGGGTGCAACAGTAGGGAAAGCGCTGGATAGCGTAGGGGTAAAAATGATTATTTCCACTCCAGAGGGTGCAACAGTAGGGAAAGCGTTGGATAGTGTTGGGGTAAAAATTACTATTCCCACTCCAGAGGGTGCAACAGTAGGGAAAGCGTTGGATAGCGTAGGAGTAAAAATTACTATTCCCACTCCAGAGGGTGCTATAGTAGGTAAAGCGCAGGATAGCGTAGGGGTTAAATTAACATACTTATCAATTACATATTTTTTTATACAAAAAAGAAGTAATACTTTATTTACAAAAATATATTACTAAATACCAAATATTTATAATTAATATTTACTTAAATAGCAAAAAATTACTTACCACACTACTCCCCCTTCAACACACTACACATACAAAAAACACAATTAATCTAAATATCAATTAATCAATTAATAACAATTAATATTAATACATTAATGTAATTATAAATTAACAAATTGAAAAATATTAATTACCAATTAATAAATATTGACCAATTAATAATTAATTAACAAACAATTAATTTACAATAGGAATAAACAATAGTTATTAATAAATAATTTATAAATAATATTAGAAAATAATTTAAAAAACGAATTACCAATTAATTAATTAACAATTAATTATTAATAAATACCAATCAATAAATACAATCTCTTTAATTAATTTAATTTAATTATTTCACTCCCTATTTCCTATAAACACACAACCCACTACACATAAATAAATCGTATACAAAATTTAATTATCATTTAATCACTTAATAATAATTAATTAACAATTAATTAATAATTAACAATAACAGAAAATAAAAAATATTAATACATGAACTCTAATTAATTTAATTAACTAATTAATAATGAATTACTAATTAATTATTAATTACCAATTAATTATTAATCAATAATATTAAAAGAACATAATAATTAATTAATTATAATTAAATTACTTCCCACCCTATTCCCTTATAAACCCACAACCCGCTCTGATACTAAAACGCAAAATGTAAACAAAATTACTAATTTCTAAACATACATTAAAAAACATGTTTAACTAATATAAAATACATAATAAAATTCATAACACTAAACAAAATTTCGATATTAGTAACATCGATATATTTGATATCGATATTACTAACTTCGATATTAAATCCATCGATATTACTTACCTTAAAGTCGATATTCTCTCCATCGATATTATTGCACATCGATATTCTATACCATCGAAATTAAAACATCAATATTACTGTATGTCAATATTTTAATTTCAATATTTTGGCTACTCATCATTTGGGAGTAGGGGTTTGGTAGATTAAACCTTGGATGATCGGTTCCTTATTTACTCCCTGCTGGTCTTTCAGCTAGTTGAGTTATGAAATGAAATTAAATGAAATGAATGAAATGAAACACAACTTATAACGCGCAACTTTGCCCAACAGGCGTCAAGGCGCCTAACCAAACCTACAGAGAGCATGCTACTGATAGGCCTCGATGAAGAGCCGCGTTTTTAATGCTTTCTTAAAAAGGGCCATAGACGATTGTGCTTTTAACTCGGAGGGGGGGTCATTCCACAGTTTGGGGGCCATAGAGGAGAAGGCCCTTCCACCCCATCTGACTCTGTTTGTTCGAGGAACAGATAGGAGATTCTTAGAGGCAGAACGAAGGCTTCTGCTAGGAGTGTAAGGGACAAGAAGGGAGCCAATGGCTTCTGAGCCTTCACCTGATAGAGCACTGAAGACCAGGCATAGAATTTTGAAAGTGATCCTAAGGGGATCGGGAGCCAGTACAGACTCTTCCTGGCGAGAGTAGCAGAGGAGGTGTTAGGGACGCCCAGGACAAATTTGGCAGCCGCGTTCTGAACGGTCTGAAGGCGTAGAATAAGGCTCTTATTTATTTCCGCATACAGTGCGTTGCAGTAATCCAGCCGTGATGCCACAAGGGCAACCACGGTCTGTTTACGGGCTTGGGGGGAGAGATAATGGGCTATTTTCCTAAGAATCCTAATGACTCCCCAACAAGTGGACACAGTTCGGTTAACCTGCTGCGCCATGGCCAGTGACGTGTCAATTATCCCGCCCAGGTTACGGGCGGATTTTACAGGCACAGGACATACTCCCAAGGAGGGGGGCCACCAGTCACTGGACCATATGTCTTGATCTTTGCCGAAGATCAAGACCTCGGTTTTCTCTGCGTTCAGCTTCAGTGAATTTAGAATCATCCATTCGGAGACTGCCTACATGCTGTTCCTGAAGCTGAGCGCGGAGGTACTCACCGAGTGGGAGAGGGACACCATGATCTGGGTGTCATCGGCGTATGACACCACCTCCATCCCGTGCGATCTTACTAACCTGGCAAGTGGGGCCACATAGGTGTTAAAAAGGGTCAGACTCAAGGCCGACCCCTGTGGAACCCCACAATAAACGGGCTTAGCTGGGGAGAGGAACTGTCCTAGCTTGACCCTCTGCTCTCTTTGGCTGAGGAAAGAGGACAGGAGGCTCAGTGCTGGGCCCTCCACCCCTATCTCCTTTAGCCGAGCTGTTAAAGTCAAAGGAGATAGGGTGTCAAAAGCTGCAGTCAGGTCGAGTAGGACCAGCAAAATAGTCTGGCCTCGGTCAACCTTAGATCGAATATTGTCGACCACTACCGTGAGAGCTGACTCGGTGCTAATGAACTTTCTGAAGCCGTGCTGAGATTGGTCCAAAAACCCAGAGACCTCAAGAAAGGAAGTCAAATGCTGATTAAGATGGAATTCAAGCATTTTAGCCGGGGCAGGCAGCAGCGATATTGGTCGAAAGTTTTTGAGGATTTCAGGATCCAGAGTCGGCTTTTTAAGCAGCGGCTTGACTATGGCCTTTTTCCAAACAGCTGGGAAAATGCCTTGAATCATGGCACAATTAATTATCTCCAAAATAGGGGACAACAGGGTTTCCCTACATTCTTTCAGGATCTTCAAAGGGCAGGGATCCAGTGGCGAGCCTGACTTGGTTCTGTTTAAGAGAGAATCTAATTGCTCAAGGGTAAGGGGTGGGAAGTCGGACAGGATCTTCGAGGGAACTTTGCCCCAACATTCTAAGGAAGGTTGAGTCGGGAGAGGAAGAGGCTTCATTTGGGCTCTCTGTGTTTCAAGAGTAAGATAAATGTCCGCAATTTTAGTATGGAAGAACTGCGCGATCCTGTCGCATAGCTCTTGGGAACCTGTGATGGGATCAGGAGTTTGTAGGGAGCACAGAGAGTCAACGATTTTAAATAAATCCCTAGAGGAGGTAAGGGACGTTGTGAGCTTAGAAAAGTAAGCCTGTTTTTCTTTGATGACCCTTGTCTTGTAGTCTACCAGCAAAAGCTTATGTCTTTCTCGATCTTTGGGGTTCCAGGTTGTCCGCCACAACCTCTCCTGCCTCCTACAGCTCTGCCTTAAGAACCTAAGAGGCTCAGTAAACCAGGGGGCTGATGGTTTCCGCCTCGCTGAATAGCGATAGGAGGCAGGAGCCAGAAGATCTACTGCTCTGGAGATAGAGTTTGCAAACTCCAACGCAGCATCGCTGGTGTCCTTTGCAGCTAAAGTGGTGGTCTGCGCTACAAGGGGGGGTGAGAGAGTCGTTCGTGATACCCCTATAGTTTCGTTTGAGTACCTTATTCGTGAACCCATGGCACAGGGAAGGGGAGGGGGGAGTTCAAGTTCCAAAGGTACCGCCAGATGGTCAGACCATACCAGGGGGATGGGAGGGCCCGTAGAGAGTCTGGGGTCGTTGGAGAACACCCTGTCTAAAATGTGGCCGGCCAGGTGGGTGGAGCTATTTACCAGCTGGTATAGGCCGCAGGCGGTCATGACGTTCACTAAAGAGAGGGTATCCTTCGAGCAGAGATCATCTAAATGAAAATTTAGGTCCCCAATAACCGTAAGGTGGGATTTGCCAAAATAAGGTTCTAAAATTTTAAGGAGTTTGTGGCTAAAACTGGATCTAGGCCCTGGGGGTCTATAGATGAGAAGACCGGAAAAAGATGCAGAGGGAGAGGAGGATATAGAGAAATGAGTAGCCTGAAAAAGATCTGATGGAGAGGAGAGAGTTGTAATGCGACAGACAGTGGAGACTTTATAAAGAATCGCCAACCCTCCACCCCTGCGACCTACTCTATCCAGTCTGTTTAACGCGTAACCCTCAGGGATGGCGTGCAGGAGGTCCGGACCAGAGGATTCAGATGCCCAGGTTTCGGTGATAAAAACCCATGAGGAGTTCCTGGCAGTGACAAAATCATGGAACGCAATATTGTTTTTAATCCATGACCTAGCATTGATGAGAAAACCTCTTTCCATGTGAGCAGTAGGCGTAGGAGGTGTTTTGGCCATAGTGCGTCTTTTAGGGCGGTGAGAGAGAGAGGGCTCAGTGTAGCTGGAGTAGCAGCAACATGTGGGTGAGCGAAGGAGAGCTTCCGGGGTGAGACTATGGTGGCAGGGTAGGAAGGAGGGTTTAAGTGTGACTATATCCCTATGAGCATAGAACCAAGTTACCTGGCTGCCCAGCGATGTCGTGGTTTCCTCCCTGTGCAGCCCGTCCTGCGGCCCGTCCTCAGCGCGGACGGGCGCAGACGGGCTTAACTTTGGCGCAACTTTGGCGCATATTTGCTGTGCACATTCGCTGTGCGCGAATAACGTCATCCCAATTATGTGGGTTGGGTCAGTTATCTCGCGTCCCACCTGACTGACAACAGCCAATGGGAGCGGGGACCCGATGTCTGTCGACGTGCCCTCCACACAAGCAGGAGAACCCGTGGTGGAACGGAGCACAGACAGGAAGGAGTGCAGTGCAAAAGAAAGTTTAAAATGCAATAGTATTTCTTTAAAACACGCCGCAAAATAAAACAGTTAAAATCGCTATGTGGATGGGCAGTTTAGCAGCAATATGTTGCTAAGAGTTAGACCAAGGATACTTTGCCATCCTCTTGTAATACCACGTACACACGAGTTAGTGAAGCCATGTATCAGAGACTTTGGCTTCCAATTTGCCCCTCCCCCCAACTGGGGGTAGAGCCTGAGGATAAGCCTTGACTGTTTTAGTTGGACGTCTGGTTGATTTTGGGTCTTCAGGTGGTAGATCTTCAATGCTTGAGCTTCCTCCAGTACTCCCAACTGGATATGGAGTGTGTGGCATTAGGCTGCAACTATTCTAGCTTCTGCAAGTGCTCCCTGCTTGGCGTGGAGCTGCTGTTCCAAGATTTGGATCGTTCTAGTTTTCTATTGGTCTCTTGATCTCTTTTGCTCCAAGCTAGATTTGGCTCTGGAGGTGTAAGATTGGGCCACAACGTTTCTATTATTCTCTTCACTGAGTTTGGAGGTCATGCATTATACCATATTCAATCTACATTCCAAAGATGATCCTTACCAAGTTGAGAGATGTGAATTGGGCCTTGTGCATTCTGACATACATTGTACTCCCTATTCGGTTTTACTTATGTGCATTAGGTCTTTATCACCTTGATTGTCTACAGTTCTCTCTGCTAAGCTTGTGGTTACATCCTGATCTATTCTCTCAGGCTAGCATTGGGTTAGGGGCTTGTGTTATAAAGTCTTGATTATCCTCAATTCTTTTTATATCAAGCCAAGGTCATTCCACCCTCTTTGCAGGCCAAGGTTGCCATTGTTCCATTGAAGCTCGCTGTTGGACAAGCTTGGCTCCTCTCCTCCTCTCCAGTATTTGACTCAGGGGAATGTTGGATTGGGTATTGTCATAATTGATTTTGGATTCTAGTCGGCTGTCTCTTTAAGGGGCAGGTGGATGGTTTCGATGATTGATTCAGGGTTGCTCTTTTCTGGGCAGTATATGATTCCCCTAGCAGGGCCTTAATTCTTGACCAAGAATGATCTGGCCATGGTCTAATATTAGCCTCCATTTGCCTTCTGACAGACTTTGCTGTCCCCATTACAAGGTATTCTTGGTTGGCTTTGGTACAGTGTGAGTCTCCTGTCTCCTGTTGGGTTTTGGGTCCTGTTGTGGAATTTATCTTGGGTTTGACCATAGATCTCGTCACTTAGTCCCGAATTTAGGTACTGGGGCTGAATATTTTTATGATCAGTTAAAGAACTGGCCTTCATCTCAGTTTCCAATCTTGGACTGTTTGTCCTGAGTTTTCACTTTCTGTGTGATTCTAAGTGACTGGCAGAATCACTTAGGTCTTGTGTACTCGTGGGAATGTTTTTCAATAGAAAAAAGTAGGAAAAGTGCATTCAGGCTGAGGGCATATCTCGACCAGTTGTGGCTCCTGCAGATATGTAGGTGGGGCAGGACGGGTGGGGGAGAGTCTACAGATGACAGAATAGGATTTATTTATTTATATTATGTTCTCTATTATGTCATCTGTCTACTACCCCCTCCCCGCACCACTGCGCTTACCTGTAGGAGCCACGACTGATCTCCACCTGAATTGTTTTATTAATATTTAATTTAATTAAATTAAATAAAACTAAGTCACCCCAAATCCAACCTTGATATGTATTAAATAATAAATTATATTACTATTCAGTAAATTCAATTATATGAATTTATAATAAAAATGACAGCACTTAGCCTATCCTTTACCTTAACTCCAAGAAATTCACACTATTTACTCTTAATAATAAGTCATTAAATGAAATTGAAACAAAGCTGTCTACATTAAAATAAACTAGGACACCCCAAATCTAACCTTAAGCTCAAAACTACTGCATCAAATGTTAAATATTTCAATTTGTTAATATTAATTAATTTCAATAACTTCATTTAATTTTAATAAGTAAGCAACCTTAACCTAGAAGGAATCTAAGTATATAATTATTTATAAATTACTTATTTACATAGCTTAAAAGTCAAAGTAATGATGTATTTCAGCAAAAGCCATCTAAGGAATGCAACACATTGAAGTGATGGAAGGCAAGGAATAGTAAGTCACTGTAATGGTGTTCGAGAAATGGCGGGACATCCCTTTACACATGTGCCCAATGAACAGTTCATTCAGGTTTCATTTTTTTATCTCAGAAACTTTGCTCACTTCTAGATTAATATCAGGTGATGAATTTCAGAGTGACTTGCTTCTAAGATATCTTTTGTAATTATCTTTTATAACCTGAGGGGATTATGTTTAGGGGTTTAGCTTTTTTCCTTAATCCGCTACAGGTAACCCTGCCCTCCCAGTATTTTACCTAGGGCTGGGCGGAATATTGCCGCAAAATTGGCAGAATTTGGTGACACAGATTTCCAACCAAATACCACCAGTCCCCACAAAGCTGAATCTTTTCCCACAAGGCTCCAGAAATGCAAGCGATATTTGGCATCCCCTAGCACCATTTTCTAATATGGGCAGTCATGGGTGATTGAAAGCGATCACAGTGAGGGGGCTGCTTCTCAAGGAGATTTGATGTCGCTCGGGTAGATTTTATACTCGGGCAGCAGCAAAATCAACTTGAATGGCTGCGTGTTCTTGCGCACCACATGGTGCTGGTCATGCTGATATTCCAACACTGCTCGAGCTACTGGCGCTAAATTACTGGGCGAGCAGTGCAACATGCGTATTTCCTCCCTTTGGTATGGGTGCGGAATCTCACTGAGTTTTTATGTAACTCTGTGGAATTCCACAGAGTGAAACTGTAAGTTCTGCGCACCCCTAAATGTAAGCTTTTTTATTCAACTGTACATTCCATTTTTTCATGTACCCTAAGTAATGTCATAAATAGGAGTCCCTACCACACACAACTTCCTTTGTTTACTCACATGTAATTTGTAATTTCCGCTCTCCATAACAAAAAAAACCTACATACCAGCTTACTTTAACCCCTTAAGTGCTGATGACGGAACCGCTCCGTCATCAGCTGCGGGTGCGCTGTGCTGATGACGGAGCGGTTCCGTCATGGCCCGCTTGCTGCTCATGCGCGGCGAATTCCGCGCCTGCGCTGAGCATTCTATTGAGCGGGGCGGGCCATGACGGAACCGCTCCGTCATAAGCACAGCGCCACCGACGCTGGTGATGGAGCGGTTCCGTCAACAGCATGCGGCCGCCGCGCGACCGCCCCGCCCCCTTAGCACTGCGGCGGAATAGCCGCCGCAGTGAAGGGGTTAACCCTATGTTTTTATTGCCTTTGTTTTGGGGTTTTCAGCGGAGTTGACCTGCTATATTTGTATCGCGAGGTAATAAGACCAAGAGGACCAAGGCACCTTCTCAGGTCTTGTGAGAGCCCCTGTACAACTATCCAAGTATGACAGGACTTGCTGGGGTGGGTGAAGTGAGGCAAGTGGGTGAATTCTTGGTATTGTGGGCAAAGAAGAAGCCCATGCTGTGGAGGTAAGGGATATTTAGGAAGAAGAAAGGAATGAACAGGCTGCAAGGGAGTGGGCCCAGGTTGTGTAAGAAGAGGAGCACCACTGGTGGGCATTGGGAAGGAGAGCCGAAAGAGGAGGAACCAAGACAAAATAGAGTTTAGGAAGAGTGAGAAGGAAGGAGAGAGCTGAAGGGAGAGGGCAGGTGAGTCCACAACAAAAGCTCAGGGATGAAGAGATGGAAGGAGAGGTCAGAAAGGGGAGGTCAGGCAAATCCACTAAGAGAGTTGAGGGCTGAGGAGATATAAGGAGACACCAGAAAGGGAAGAGCAGGTGAGACCACCAAGAGAGTCGAGAGCTGAGGAGGTAGAATAATTGTGCTTTTAAGACCATTTATTTCTTTTTTCTTTCTTTCTGGCCAAGCTTCATGGGAACCCTAGATGCATTATCTGTAATAGTAATCCCTGCCCCATTAGGCCGGTTATTAAATACATTTCTGATGGGTCACCAGGTACATGTATTCCTTGAGCAGGTGATGATGATGCATCCATTTATGTGATAAAAGTGTTCTGTCTCTTAGATGTGGTCCCTTCCGCCTCAAGGATGGAAAGCCTTTTTTCCGTCCATCTTCTTACTGATGATTCTGTGCTGGAAGCAACCACCCCTGAGAGAGGCTGATAAAGCAGACCTCCCATTAGGTGACCTACATTATGTCCCCCCATCCTCCTGGCTGTAGCTTGGGGAGGGGAGGAGCTGTATCTTTTGGATTGTGGTCCACCTAGTGGGCTATTGCATCATACGTGCTAACAATTATTTAAAAAGTCCACCCACTAAGCACAATCAACACAGCTTATTGTTGTGAGGCCAATGTACCAGTTTGCATTGTAGGTAAGTGCAATATTGTAGGAAATCATGGGTTAGGTTCTGATTTTGAGTTTGGAGGATGGGTTACTCTGTCACAAACGTGAGGGATATCGCGTCCGCCATATTACATTAGATCCAATTATTCTATCCGTCACGTTATCACTAGACTGTCCTATATTGACTCATCCCTGCAGAGAGCTTTACTCGAATATTTGCAAGAAGCCTTTTATTGCCCATTCAATTTAGTGCCACCAGCGAGGAGACACCTGGCTGCCAAGAGGGTGTGGAAAATCCCTTCTTCAGAGACCCTTTGAGCACATTTGAAAGCAAAATGAACATTATGCGAATATTACGCCAGCTCTTATGTTGACGCTGGTTGCAGAGAGAATCCCATGTGACACCAAGGCACTTGAAAACGGAGATGCCCCAGTGATTATTTCGAGGAAATGTTCATAAACGAGAATGTCTTCTTACTCGACAGACTAATTATGTCAGACTGTGTCTTCCCCCACTCCAGTGCTTGGAATATCACAGCTGGCCCATTTCTGTTCATTAATCTTTAATGAAAAATGTGCGTAAAACTGCAAGTCTCACCCATTAAGGAAACACTTTTAAAGGTCCAGGAAAGGAGACAATTCTGCATTGCCGGTTGGCTGCTACCACGTCAACCACATCCAAGGGTTATTTTATTTCCCATGGTGGTCAAACACTGCTGAGACTACTATTCTTTTCTGTAAGGAGGAGAGGGGCTGAGAAGTTTGATTTTCAGATGTATTACTGACTGCTGCTTGATGCTGCCTTTTTATTTGTGGCTTAGGCACTGCTGTCCTGGACTCGCCGGCCTTGTGTCCAGGGCCGGCTTTAGGGCAGTGCAACTGGTGCAGCCGCACTGGTCGCTGACCGGTGGAGGGGGCGCTGACCTCAAGGGGGAGCTGCGTTTAGTAATAACATATGATTAGAGGGATGAGGGGCACTTTTGCCCGGTGGTAGTGAGAGAATCTGAGGAGGTGGTCATAAGGTGTGGGGGCGTGAAAAATGATTGTCGCACTGGGCGCCACCAGTGCTAAAGCTGGCCCTTCTTGTGTCTTCCGAGCCTTCGATAACACAAAGAAGGATTCCCATGTTACTTCCACCCTTGACCCTCTACAGCCATTGGCTCTCTTCACTGTGAGTGACAGCACTTTACTGATTCACACGAACACGCCAGCCCTAACAGTAAAGTGCCAGGACTTTTAGGCCAATCTTTCTAATATCTTTTTGAGATAGTAGATTTGCCACTTAGGATTTCTGCAGCCATATGATTACCGCACTTATTACTTTTATACTTGAAATGCCTGTGGAAGATGATTTCTCTTTATCCACTTATGGCAGAGATCGCGCCTCTTGTGAAATCAAAGGATGCGGAAGTGATGCACGTGCTTCTTTCAAGGAAATGCTAAGATTTGGGAATAGCTTTCTCGAAATGCAATTTGCACCACTCTGTCTCATCCACCTCCCCAGTGCTAAAATCTCCATTGTGTGCATTCATTTTTAATGCATCTGGTGTTGTAATGGCACAGCTGATCCATTAGGAAAACAGTCTATCATTCTGCGGATCCTGGAATCGTTTACATGTAACCACATTGACATCCAAGTGCTTACATTATTGCCCATGGGGAGCCAACGCTGGGGAGACGAGAAGTCTCTATCAAGACAAGAGGAATCATGTGAAATCCTGTTTTCCCTCCGTGTAGGGTAACCAGACGTCCCGGATTTGCCCGGACAGTCCCGGGGTTTCACCAGCTGTGCCTGCAGATTTCGGCAATTTTGGCTCATGTCCCGGTTTTAACCCCTTTGCTGCTCATGACGAGCTCAGCTTGTCATGCAGTACACTGGTCGTGTGTATATGACGAGCTGAGCTCGTCATGAACAATGGGGATCATGCATATGCAGCACAGGAGGGGAAACCTCTAGCAGCCAAGGTGTTAAAGCAATGAGAGGCACTTTTTGGGTGTTCTAAAGTTGTGCTAGTGAGCAGCTGTCATAAGTAAGCAATTTAATTAACAGCTATGACACTGGTTTCAGAAATTACTTTGTATTAATTTTCTTGCTTCATCTGTGTTACTATGTTGATTAGAGTTGACATTCTGAGCAGCACCGTTGTTGTAAAATTGTAGTCCTTCTATTTTTGCAAAATGTCCTGGTTTTTGGTGCTCAAGATCTGGTCACCCGACTCCATGTCCTTCTAAACCTAGAATTTCATCCTTCTTCTCATGTTCTCAATGTATCTTTCATTTACCACAATTATTCTCCTCATGCATCTGACAAATAGCAACACATTTTAGCAGGAAATAGCCCAGTAGCACTTCCTTCAGTTTACCACCTCAGAATATCGAGCAAAAACCTACCCTGCTACCAGAAAATCGCAGCCAGAATATTTTTTTACAGAGTTTTATATAGAGCGAACTTGACCCGAAGGTATCGGGTACCAGAGCGCTTTACATGAGCACCAGTTGCGTTACAGGAGGACACATTAATTTTTGTTAGGCACTAGGAGATTACGTAATTTGCCCAGAATCACAGGATGTTGCACGTCCTTGCCGAGACTCGAACCTGGTTCTCCTGCTCCGAGGTTGACCGCCCTAGCCGTTAGGCAAACTCCTCTCCCTATTATATTAGGGATACATAATGCCAAGATGCATATATGTGGAGGTATGTATAGTACATCTGTATTTAACTTCCCTTTGGGCACTTACCTTCACAGGGTTTTGATAGTTTTCATTCTAGCTACGATATTTTGGCAGCGCAATATTTTTACCTCAATATTCTAATATTCTGCTGGTAAGCCATTAACCAGCAAAGTGTTTTACATACTTTCTAAATATCTCAGTTGATGGACTAAAAGTAATAAACATGGAAGAATACCGTGCAGACTAATGTTGTATCCAGGTCCATATAACCGAATAGTCAAAGCGGGCACTGGCCTATGGGCCCCACTCCTTTTATGGGCCCTGCGACAATGGATCAAATTGATATTGATTTGATCTTGAAAGAAAATTTCAATCAAGGTCTCCTAAATATTGTTTACAAAAGATAGAAAAAATGAATCAACTCAAAGAAACAAAAACTTTACATTAAAGAGACTTTATAGAGAAAATACTGTATTAAGTTAATGTACCCATTAACCACTTAAAGTACATAAACCAGAGAAATCAGATTCACATACACAGTTTTTTTCTTAAAAGCTCATCTTCTTGCAGCTGTGAGTTTGTAAAACAATCCCTGTGCATTAGGTATTAGGAGATAATTTGTGAGGTGGGTGGGTGGGTGGAATTTCGACTGCTAGGGCCCTCCATAGGGTTTAATCTGGCACTTCTTGGATCCTCGCATGCACAAAAGCTATCATTATGTGGGAAACCCTACTATGCTAATGTGGTATATGTCCAAAGCTTTGTTTTTGAGTAAGTCCATCAAATGTTGTAGTCGACTTTCCACTTTTGCTATCTGGCTTGGCAGTTCGGGCTGGACTGTTCCCATGAGAAACCGGGTCAAGCCTGATTTGCATATAGCTGGGTCTTAACTGGGGTGGCGAAGTGAGCTAAAGAATGATGATGGATTCAACCCAGATCTGTGACTGCGGGTGAGTGTCTGCAAAGTTTCAGTGCTCCGTCCATCATCTCCTTGTGTTTACTTTGCTCACCCTAAATTGGCAGGGTATACACAGACGTGGGTCCCTTGCTCACTTTGCCACTGGATTCAAGCTAGCCTGGCTGATGAGGGGTGTTACCCTGAAACCGGTCCCAGGATGCTTTAGATTCTAATAATCATGACATATTTGTCTCCAAAGTATTGAGATGGCTCAATATGCTAAATAAATAATATTTTATAATGTGTTGGGCCCACGGCTGTAGCTCTTCCTCCGCTGCGGCTGGCTTTTCACCTTTGCTGTAAAAGAAATCTTTTGTTAAGTTAAAAGTCAGGAGGAGCAGCTGAGGAAGAGCTGCCGCCATGGGCCGTTTGCTGTACACTGAACCTGGATCTTCGGGTCGCAAGAAAATAAAGACGGCACAAGAAAGAAAAGCACATTATTTGCGTTACATACTTTACTAGAGTCAGAAGTCCCTACTTGCTCCTTTTCAAGTATCGTCTTGAGCCTTTAGCCTGCACCGAGCTTAACCGTTTGAAGTTTATTACTTGGAGTCCACACTGCCTTGTCCGCTGCTATCACTGCTTAGTCAAAGGCGGGGAAGTTTGAGGAGGGAAGATCTGCTCTTGCAAGCCTAACAGTGTCGCTGAATCTTCTACCATTCCCGGGTCGCACATAAACCTAGAGTAGTTATAATACCCTAGCATTTCTCTAGAAGAAGTCATTCGAAAATAGCTGCAGCAACTCATCCTATGAGCGGCACAGGCCTGCGTGCTCCCTTCCATGTACACAGATTGGTATATTAAAAATTAACTCCGATCCCGCCCTATCTCTACTACCTCCATACCCACAACAAGATGCACCCTCCTTACAAGTAATATTTTCAATACCAGTGTGGTACCCTATCGTAGTGGGCATTCCAGTTCTCATAATTTTCTACTTAATGAAATCCCGAACGTTTACATGTGCCCCATTGTCTACTGGCAGTTTAGGTTATTTTTCTATGTTAACTAGGGTAGTAGTCTATCTAGGTTGAGACTAGGAGATTTGCTTATGCAATGTCTTGGAGGGATGCTTGGCGTACCAGGAGGCTTGTTTTAGAGACATGCAAGTTCAGTAGTGCAAAGTTAGAACCTGGCTATCGTCACGGAGTGGTTTAATACCATCAAATGAGTGGATAATGTCGTTTTATTGCAGAGAGTCTTACAGAGATGTAAGTATGTCTTATGTAGGTTTAATGCAAATACTAGCAGAACCAGAATTGTGTATTTCATATGTATACATTTTGGTTATGCATATTATCTAGCATTTGAAATGAATATCTAACAAGGCAAATCACAAATCACATTTAGTTAAGTATCTTACGAAGCAATCTAGTATGTTTGACTACCAATGTTCATTCATTGTAATGCTTCAGGTGAAGGTTTGATAATGATATACATGTAAATTAACAACGAAAGTGTCTTTCCTCTTAAAAGCATTGAAATAGGATGGGGTGAACGTACACACTTTCTTGTTTCTGTTTTAAATTTCCCTGTGGAAAGCCAGGTGTCTCCCAGGCTTGACGCTAGTCTGTTGATGGTAGCCTCCACATTAGCTCTCACATGGTGATTCACAAAGTTAGATACTACTTTGAAGAGCACTTATTGTGAGTTGAACCCCACGTACAGAAAGAGGTCTGGTCAGATCACTCACATGTTTCTCTGGTGGTAGTGCCCTTTCGAAGTCTAGCATACATTATGCAATATGCATAATTTGCTGATTTTTGCAATTTTTTTTAAATGAATGGTGCATTTTCATTGCATGTTTACCAAAAAGGTAAACACAGTTTCCCTTTTTGCTGTGGTATCATCATCCTGTCTGAGCTTGGCAGAACTTTGTCCAAATGGAGAGTAAGGTGAATTATGCTCAAATCTAAGATGCATACCCTTATTTTTTTACCAATGGGTGGGACAAAGATGATTACCCTTTAGTTAGTAATAGTGATTGTGTTTGGTGGCATTTTGGGAGTGTCTCTGTTATAAAGAATGAAAATAATGTTATGTGATTTAACTGGTCAAAACGAGTGCAGGCTACAAATGTAAGGATCAGTAAAGGGTTGAGGTGCTGGAGCCTGTGCCACAGTTGGACATATGTGCCATTGCTGGTAGTCCCTCTTGTTACTTCATGTCTTCTGTTGATCTCAGGATGATGATGACAGAGTATGCTGCATGGTCATGCTCACTGGCAGGTGGTTGTGCGCTGCCCGGTTGACCAGATTGATGCTTGTGTGCTTAGCATGTATTCACTGCAGTGGCGCAATCCCTAGCCCTCCAGTGCAATGAGTTGTGTGATAGGAGAGGGGCTGCCTTTTTGTACCAATGCAGTTGCTTGTGACCAGGTTAGCAGTTTCACCACTTCCATCAGTGGCAGCATTATGTACCTAAACTATCTCACCATTAAGATCTCTTTTGACCTATACTGACTAGCTGCTCTGCAACCACTGGTTTTAAGCTCTTCCACTCCTGTGCTTGGTACTTACGGCCATGTCATTACACTGCAGAGTATTCTGGCTCTGTGGACTAATGCGTCCATTGCAGGGGCCTGTGTTCGACCTCCTGGTCACAGGGTTAAATCCTGGCGGGTCCACTCAGCCTTTCATCCACCTGAGCTCGATAAAATGAGTACCATTGAGTTGGGTAACAATGAACATCTGTTATTCAGCGCCAAGAGATGTGTTATACAGTATACTTGAATAGACTTTGCTTCTGATGGCACAAACTGCTTGAGTTTTTCAGTGGACTTCAATATATTGTTGTTTTGCTTTTTATAGGGTGGTGTGTTGTAGGTTTCAGTGTTTTCTACTTCTTCATATTTAAAATAATAATAATTCATAAATTACTGGCTATCTTTGAAACTAGTGCTTAAAGTCTGCAGCAACTCCATAATTCACTCAGATGAGAATCTAATGTTGATCACGTTAATCAGAAGTCCTTCCAGGGTTATATCATCTTAAAGCTACATTTTGAGATTTACACACATTCTCTAATTTGAGTTAACTTTTAAGTTATTGTCATAGGCTTTCAATATTTTATGTTAAGTCATGTTATATTTATTTGTATAGCGCACTAAAGACCCGAGAGGGTATCAAGGCACTTTGGCAGGTATGTAGATGTGAGGCCCTGAGGTGCTTCTATGAAAAGCCAGGTCTTCAGCTTCTTGTGGAACTCAAGGAGTGAAGAAGTAGCTCTGACGTGTTGAGGCTTGTGAATGTGGGTGGAGCCAATAAAGGAAGTGGGTGGAGCCACATGATGAAGTGGGCAGGCCGGGGAAGTTGGTGTGTCCTCCTAAAATAATTAGAGCACCTGCACTTCATATTTTACAAATTAAGCACTGCCTGGTCTGGGTGCTGCCAGGGAGGAGGGAGTAGTTTGCAGCTCTCATTTGAAGACTTTGGCTTCTACGTTGAAGGATACATTTTAAAATCAATGTGAAGTCTGCTCTCAAAAAGACCTTGAGAAATATCCCCCGCCGTGAGAAAAATACAGGTGCAATAAATATTATTAGTTGCAGTGTTATCACTGTAATCTCGTCCTTTCGTTCAAAAAAGCTTCAGTACAAAAAACACTATGTATAAAATGCGTCTTTTCAAACTCTGCAGGCCTTCCATGGTGCATCAACAATGATGGACAGCTCAGATGCAGCAAACAATTTAGCTATAATCGGATCGATTCACCCGCCATAGACGCTCTTGGCAGACATTGTTTCACTGAAATCTCTTTTGAAGGCTATAAGGCTCTCTCCGGGGAGGGGGGGCAGCTGCCCTCTTCCTCTTGTTGGGGATAGACGAGAAACGTGTGAGAAATACATTTTGGAGCATGCGCCATCGAGTTGGACGGCACGTGCGTGTTAGGGAAAATAAAAGAAGGACACGGCAGGAAAGGAACTCTTTGCAGGAATAGTCCATTCACACTCACTCCCTTGAGATAAAACATTTTTGGGTGGGCGGTGTTAGACCTGTCAGCCTTAGGGGGGTCTCCCCTACATTTTTGCCCTTTTGCCTCCCTTTTGACCTTACATTTTGTTGGACTTAGGACTCTGGGTGCCTCACCACTGCTAAACAGTGCTGAGGTGCGGGTACTCTCCCCTAAAAACCTTGTGAGGCTGGCATATCCGCCACAAGCCACTGCTACCGCAGTAAGGCTAATCCTCCATAGGCTAATATTGGGAACCTCTCCTTATGGGATAACTTCTGACAGGGACCTAATAAGTCTGTCATGTTCGGTCTTGTTGGACTCGGGGCGGGGAACCCGTGAAGCCTTATTACTTCCTTGTTATCGTGCGCCATTTTTAGATAGGGATAACGTTACCTCTCCTATATGCAACTGGCTTCACCTTTATTATTGATCTTGCCTGCAACTGCATTTATTTGATGATTTATCTTGCCTGAAGCTTTTATAAAGATATTTTATATTTTTTTCAACAACTGGTGTGGTGTCCTTTTGTGAGTGTTTCTTATTGCGTCACTGCTGCTGCGTGTTGCACAAATACTTTACACATTGCCTCTGGAGTTACGCCTTTGCTGCTCTGCGCCAAGCTACCAGGTCGGAAAGCGGTGGTCCCTACTTGGACTAGGGTGCATACCCCTGCCGACTAGAGACCTTGGTTCTAACAGGCGGGATAGGTGTTTTTTTTGAGTCAGGAACAGATAGGGAGAAGAACATGTAAGTGATACATTGTGTAACTGCGCTGATGGACGAGTGCAGACACGAGCCCAAATACAGTATGGGGTTAAGTTGCATTGCAGTAATGCACATAGAGTTTTGTTTTGTTCATGAGTGACAATGAGGCGACACTGCAGCACTAGTTCAATGGTCGAAACGGCTGGTCAAGAGCCGGTGACTGCTGAGTCAGTGCCTTACACCCAGAGTATGGGGGAGCCTGTGCTCCAGGGGCCCCTTTAGCACAGTTCCCTGGCCTGAGATCTCCTGTTTCATAGCTGCCAAGGTTTCAGATTGACTAAGTGTGACATTTTCATATTTCAGTGTAATTGTGAGTGACATTTCAATGACTATGAGTGACAATTTTGCACAAGCAAAATCAAGCAATGAAGACGAGGGAAGCATAAATAAATATCAGTAATAACACACATTTGAACAACGAGAAACTATAAGAAGATCTTAAAACTGCTGCAATTGACCTATGGCTTTGCTGTTACTCAATATTGGTGACTGCTGTAATTTCTACTGTAATGCTCCTTGTCTATCATATATGGCCATACACCATCGTGTAGTATCAATCATGCATATGCCTTATATGATCTATTTAATTCCTAAAGCACTCTAACATCTTTCGGTCCCTCTTTCACAAACAGTTCATTTGCTTTATAGTTCTGCTCATACCAATGTAGGGTGTCAGGGCACTTCACATCAGACACACATTATACTAATACGATGACTCTTTCGTGGGTACTCCAGTGTACCAAATGTTATTCGTAGCACATCTCCCCGGACAGCAGCTGAAGTGTTTAATAGGTAGTTCAGACATCATGCAAGCAACAGTGTGGGGTGAAACTTTAGTGCTTTACAGTGCTCAAAAGCATTCTGTGTGGTGTACTGCAAGAAATTGAGCACAGATATAGAATTAGCAACTGGGGACTTAGGCCAGCAGGATAATCGAAATTGAAACAATCTGGTAGTGTCACCTGTGACGTTAGTGCTAACACAGGCCGGCACAGAGCAGGCTGCAGCTGCATGACCACGCGCTGCCTTTGTGTAAATCACACAGGCTGGTGGCACTTACTTGGGGCAGTTGTTGCAGTCTGGAAGAGTGTGGCGGGAGGCGCTCTAATTGCTTGACACTGCGGCGCCGTCTCTCTGTAAGGCAGTGGCTGCAGGCTCATTTAGGCCCCAAGCCACTGAGCCCGCGGTAATTTGGGTTTGCTGGCCGGCCACCTCAATTATAGTCACCCTCCAGGCTGGCAGGCCATTGAGCCCCGGGCGGGACCCACCGTCCACAGTGACAAGCAGACTCTAACCTGGCGGCCGCTGCAAGCGGGTAGGTCACTCACTCCTCTCGAGCTCCCTCAGGTCGTCTGTGCATGATAGAATTGATTCAGGGGGGTTAAGTAAATTAAAACGGCTGATAGCGCACGGCGGCGCTAGTGCGAGCTGTGCTTGCTGCAGGCAGTGCAACGCTGCATGCGCCATATTTGAAAATTTGCGGAGCCACGCAAAACATTAGGCAGCTCGTACTTTCATTCACAATCTTCCGGGACCGGTTATGTGGCAGGAGGATGTGACGTCACCGCGCCCCCCCCAAGTGCCGGCCTCAAGCACACAACGTGCAGTGATTCAAGGTGATACAGTAACATTGTATCATTGTATTAGTGAGTCACGGTCCTTGGGAGCAGCCATAATTAATCAACTGCATGCCTGTAAGAGTAGTGGGGGCACGGCGCGCTGCCATACTAAACAGTTTTAACAGCCAGCCAGCACTTTAGTGGCCGCTGTGAGACACATGCATTATGCTTGAGAACGCATTTCAGTGAGGTGATGCGGAACACCACTCTGAAATGCGTTAGCGTCACACATGATGCGTGATACTTAGCAGGCCTGCTGTTTAAGTCTGGAAGTGGGCCCCTCCATGCACTTTGCAGGGGGTTCCCCTCAAGTTCTGTTACGCCACTGGCACCAGGTTAGGGTGACCAGAATTTTAAAGCAAAAAAAAGGGACATTTCACAAAAATAGAAGGACTACAGTTTTATTTCAAGCGAGCGCACAGAATGACAGCGCTCCTCAGCAGAGAATTACTAAACAGGCAGTAAGAACATACATAAGATGCTATTTTTAAAACCAGTAGCTTGCCTGTGAATTAAATTGCTTTCTTGGAACAACTGCTAACTGTCCCCGCTTTGTAAAACATAAAAAACACCTCCCCCGTTTTTAGTCGACCCTCTCCAAAAACCAGGACATGAGCTAAATTTCTCGAAATTCGCCCGGACAGCTGGTGAAAAACGGGCACCGTCCTGGCAAAACCGGGATGCCTGGTCACCCTACACCAGGTGGTCCAAGAATCTTAGAT
The DNA here is from genome assembly GCF_964263255.1 of Lissotriton vulgaris. Lineage (NCBI taxonomy): Eukaryota > Metazoa > Chordata > Amphibia > Caudata > Salamandridae > Lissotriton > Lissotriton vulgaris. The sequence goes on along the minus strand of NC_141693.1, from coordinate 105,437,749 downwards.
CAGTAGGACAAGAGAGCACACAACCAATGAATGTGGCCTGTAGTGTCCTGCTGGACTCGTTCTAGTGTCCAAGCATGTACGAGTTTACCAACCACTCGCTTTAAGGACTGGCCTTAACATTCACCCCACACTCATCCAACACAGGTGTCACTGGTCAGGTGACCCGGCCAATAAAGGAGCCCGAGCGCATGTGCTTGTGGTCAGTTCAGTAACTTTACAGACTGTGTCACTCATTTACTTAGTATGTGGGCCTAGAGACCACGACTTTGCAAGGCCTTGCCAGGGCTATGAGGGCCTGAAAACCACATAGTGTCTAACTACATGAGTAAAGCTTCTTTACAGCCGGAGGGGTGGTGCAATTTCTTTTATGGGTGGGAAAAGTATATGTATTATTTGAAGGTCAATTTATTTCAGGTGCATCCAAAATCAAAATTAATGACTTGTTTCAGATTTTCTGACTTTCGAAATATTCAGTTTTTCAATTAATGTTCGTTTGAATACTTATAGTTTTTTGTTTTTAAAACCAACTCACTCATTATGTATGTCACAATATTCTCTTGTTTAAATCTACGGGCTTCATATGTAAAGGGTTTGTAGTCACAAAGTGTGTGAGTCATTAACCCGTTCTATGCTCATGACGGAGCCGCTCCGTCATGAGCCTCGGTTGAGCTGTGCTCATGACGGAGTGGTTCCATCATGGCCCGCTCGGCGCGCCTGCGCAGCGCGAATTTCACACCTGCGCTGAGCGTTCCATTGAGCGGGCGCGTTCGTGACGGAACCGCTCCGTCACGAGCACAGCTCAACTGCGGCTCGTGACAGAGCGGCTCCGTCACGAGCATGCGAGCGCTGCTCGACCCCCCCGCCCCCTTAGCGCTGCAGCGGAATTCCCGCCGCAGCGGAGCGGTTAAAACACATGGTTTGTTACGGAAAAGTATCTTATACAGTCTATCAGAGCCCTTGTATGCGTTGGAATCTTCTTTCTAACAGATAAATGGACTTTTGTGATCCATTAAAATCACAAACAGCAAGTGGTTTGAAAGGGGCGCCGCCTCATACTTGGGTGTTGCAGAGCAATGTATCAATGGTTTGTGACTAGAACTGAAGCAACAGAATACTGATCTTTCACTAATTATCCAGTTGGTGTGATAACTGATCTGTTCCTGAGGGTCAGGCACCGCTTGCACCCTTGATATCTTCTCAAATGAGAATCATGTTTTAAACACCAACTGTCCCTTTAATCAACACAAGCTGCCTTAAAAATTATTTCAATTTTGGGGATGTAAATACAGAGCTGGAGGACTGCTATCTCTTTTCATGGCAAACACAGCCATTCATGGGGGATCAACAGTGGTTTATTTGAAAAAGTCCCGGGGTATCTCGTCAGAAGGCAGCTTGCACCAGCCCAATTCCCTTATTAGCGCTGCCTAAAACAGAACCAACTACTAACCATGAAAGTGGGGAGAGGATGTGGCGTATTGGCCAGAGCCCCTGACTTTGGAGCTGGGGAACCAAGTTTGAATCTCGTCGTCAGCTCAACATCCTGTAATTCAGAGAAAATCCCTTAATCTCCCTGTAAATGAATTAGTCCTTAACTGGTGCTCATGAAAGTGCTGGTGCTGGGCACCAGAAACCACCATCTCAATTTAAGCACAGGGGGTCAAAATTGACACTAGCCAAATTAATATTCACTAGGCACATCGTTTTGCAACCCCCTACTAATGGAAACGTTGCAATGTGGCCTTTTGGTACAGGAGTTGCATTGGAAATAGATTCTGATTCATAAACCAGTGAGTGTGCAAAATGTGCACTGGCATATGAATCGCAGTAGTACATCTGGCCCTTCACTCTGTTACAAGACTGCATTGTTGTACTCTTGTGTGAATTAACTTTTCAATCCAAGGTTTTCTGTGTCTTTCTTCAATCATTCTATACAACATTCTTATAAGTATGATAGGCCAGGTCCCTGAGCTAAATTTCTACATTTTAGCAAATTTGCTGCCTTGAAGATTGTCAAAGGAACACGTGTCCTGTGCCCTAAACAAACCTTTTGCTTTTTAGGGTATTCTACAAAGAAATCAGAGAAATTGATTTTGACAAACATATTCCTCTGTAAAACACTGTAATATTTTTTAGTCACAGTTATATCAAACTGACAGGAGTGTCCAATGTAGGTTTTGGAGGACTGGATCTATGTTGACTTGCTAAACCATAGGATGAATTGTCCAAGAACTGTCTGAATGATCATGAATCGTATCCATAAAGTTTTAGTGAAGCAAGGACCTAGCTGCTTACACCAGAAGCTCAAACGCTAGCTTCCAGCCAGGAATCTGCGATCAATGGATAAAGAGCTACTTACCATTCCCTGCATCCATCGATCAAGGTGGGGAGGCAGATCTTTTTCTCATCTGGCTTCCACTAACTGGAAACATTTGCCATTTCAGATCTGTGCATGTACTGATCACACCATCTTCAAGAAGTACTTATATAAATGTTACTCTCTGATCCTGCTGCTGTGCCTGTCCTCGGCACTGAGATACCCCATTGGGGTGATTCGTGTGTGATATCAAATTAAAATAACATAACAGCATAACAAAACCCTTTAGAGTCCGACCGCGCCTGGCACTCGTTGCTCTCCCGGTAGGGTTGCACTATACATCTTCCCATACATAAATCAAGGCATTCAAATTTCAGACTAACGAAAAAGTTATTGGTGATTGCTTTTGAATCAATGTTATACTGTCATGGTCTAGAGGAAGATAAGATGTTTAGTACTTGCTTTTGAGGACCCATGCGGCTCGTCTGGAGCCCGCCTAGGGTGGTGGTGTTTTGTCTCGCTTGTTTTCCACAAGGCGAGAAGATTAAATGTAATGAACACGATGGGAGCAGTGATAATCGCCAAGAATCCGAGGGCGCGTGGGCAGGAGAGAATAAGTATTAGCTTCTCTGCTGTTAGGTTGGCATTCTACCAATAAATGTGGGTTTCTGATGAAAAACCACTTGGCTAGATGCCTCATCTTTGCTAGATGTGTTTTTAATGAAATAAAAAGAGGTCAGCCTAGAGCAGGTGATCAGTCAATCAATTAAATTTTCATGAACAATTGTCGAAATTAATATCAAGTGGGTGTCCTTGTTTGTGTCTCAATTCCTTTTTAATTCCTTAAAAGCCTAGTTGTGGGGGTTACACAAGACCACCAGTTGTTCTAAAACGTTGTTAAGATCACCTACTTTACTTTATAATATCTCATTTTGCTAAGAGTATTTATATAGTGTTTGTTCCAATTTTAATCTACTTCAAAGTGCTTTTGAACAGGGTAGGAGGGAGAATGAAGTAAGTTGTGAGAAGAAGTAAAATGTGAGAAGAACTACAAAAAGTTGTAAGTTGTGATGAAGTAAGTTGTGAGAAGAACTGCAAAAAGTCACTGAAGTCCTGCTGTGGCCTCTTGTTCTGATGTCACAATTGGACCATAAGTCGGCCTGGAGGGGAGAGTTTTAAGCTTTCATTGGCATCTATGATCTTCTTTGAGTGTGGACAGAGGAGGTGCAGCTTTCATCATGAGGAGCACTGGGTGCGGTGAGATCTACCCACAAACCGCTTTTTCTGTGCGCGTCCAAAGACAAACAGGTTGTGGGAGGGCCTAGCTTAAGATGCGCTAGCCAGAGGTGCAGCTTTGCAGCACTTTACTGAAAAGGAAGTGTTCTTTGTAGCGCTTCCTTTCCCCTAGTAATGGCTAATGTAGGAGCGTCATGGCCAGGATGACCACGTCTGTCCCTTTCAGCAGAAAGGCAGTGGAAGAGGGTGACACTGAGCCCTCTGATGTTTGCCCAGTAGAGGGCAGGGATGAGTGACCAGTTAAGTGCAAGGATGTGTGACCAGTGAAGTGCAGGAATGTGTGACCAGTGAAGTGCAGAAATTAGTGACCAGTGGAATGCAGGGATGTGTGACCAGGGCAGTGCAGGGATTTGTGCATACATGCTATTGCAAAAGTCTTCATACTGATAGAGGAAGGTGTGTTGTTGCCTTGTGTCGGTTGCTGGTACAAGTGATGCCTTCACAAGTACCACTTTGGTTATCTTACAGACCCCAGCAGACTAGTACTGAGATCATCCATAAAGTTGATCAGTCCAGGACAAAGTAACGGTAACGTTAGTCTTTAAAGAGATCATGGGTGTTGGAACTGGAGCTCCCTGGCTGGCGGAAGGGATGCCGGAGCTAAGAAGATACTACTGCTCCCATCAAGGGCAGGTGATTACACTCGCTTTATAACCTGTGCTCGCCCTTGTGTAGCTTGGCACTGAGTAGTCAGACTTTCCTCAAAGGCAATGTGCAAAGCAAAGGCACAGCAGTAGCTCGCAATAAATACACAGAGCATTACAAAAGAGACTTCACACAGGATGTATGTAAGTAATGTTAATATTCAACACACATATGTTGGACAGGGCCCTTTTTGCAGGTTTATCCCCAATGTTTTGCCTTTTGCCTCCTATTTTTCTGGCCCTGTTTTTGTTGGTTTTAAGACTCTGGGCACTTTACCACTGCTGATCAGTACTAAAGTACAAGTGCACCCTGTGTAAAGTGTAATTCTGATTGATTTTCCCCGATTGGAATGCTTGATTTACTTATAAGTCCCCAGTTAAGTACACTGTGTGTGTTCAGGGCCTGTAAATAAAATGCTATTAGGGGGGCTGCAGCCCTGGTTGTGCCACCCACATGAGTAGACCTGTAAACTTGTCTATGGCCTGCCATTGCAGTGTCTGTGAGTGCAATTTTAAACCACCATGTCGGCCTGGGAAGTGCACCCACTTCTGCGGCCTAACCTTCCCTTTTACTACATGTAAGGCACCCCTCAGCCAAGCCCAAAGTACCCCCATCGGCAGCGTGCACTTTTCACTATTGCATGGGCTAGCTCTCCCATGGACAATAACCGGCGCAGCCCTGTAACATTTTACAAGTGTAACTTTCAGTTGGGAACAGCTATTGATTTGGAGTTTGGGGACTCTGAGCTCAGAATTTTATAACATATCTTTTAGTAAAGGTGGTTTATAAATTGTGTGTTTGAAAATTCCACTTTTAGAAAGTGGGCATTTTTTTGGTTTAACCATCTTAGTCCCTCTACGTGCCTGTGGAATTAACGTCTGGTTTAGATTGGCAGGTGCCGGTTAGTGAATTCACTGTAGACAGTCACACAAAGGGAGTTGAGGTGTGCCCTGCATATCCTGATAGGCCATCACCATGCTGATGGGCCTTCCTGAGCTAAAGTGATGGGAGGAACTGTCACCTGTGCCTGAATAGGACTGTACCCTTGAGTGTGTCTGGAGTCAGGACTAGGCAGGACAAGAACTCGTGCACTACAAAGACAATCCTTTGACGAATGCTTACTTCAAAGGCCAACAGGGGTATAAGTATTGCACCTAAAAAAATCAGATTTTTAGAACACTTCTGGATCAAGAGGAACCTCTGCAAAGGAGAAGAGCTGAAGAGCTGTCAGAAGGAGTCCTGCCCCTTTGATGTGTGTTGCTTTGCTTGGTGGGCCTGCAGTTGCTGCTTTTGCTGTGCAGAGGAAAGGGACTGGATTTTGCTTTGTACCATGCAAGTGAAGTTTCTCCAGGGGCTTGTGAGTGCTTGCCTCTTGTTGAAAGTCTCAGGGCTATCAAAGGTTTTATCTGCAGCATCCCTGACCTCAGCTGCTGGGAGTTCAGACCTGCCTTATGGTGTCAAATCCAGTGCTGGACCTTGAAGGGTATTCCTGCTGCAAAAACCTGCTTGAAACCATCAAAATAGACACATTGAAAACCCAGCACCTTTTTTTCCGACGCAGCACTGCCATGTGGAAAACATTTTCTCCCACCGCCACCGTGTGACTGAAGGAATCAACACAGCACCTGTTGATGGCCAAAGAAACCTGCGCAGCCTGAGTTCAGCACACCGTGTCTCCAAAGTGCGAGACCCCCACACTGACTCCGACTGAAATAATCAACACATCGTGGGACCACGGCTGAAGAAATCAATGCAGCGCCTGTTTGCTGCTGCCCATCGACTTCCAGCGCATCCAGATTTCCATGCATCGCACTTGTGTACCTACATTTTCCAAGACATCACCCGCAGACTAGAACCATATTGAAAACGACGCATCAGTTCCCCTTACAGTCCGTATGTGATGCACCCCTTCACCTGTGTGCAGCAGAACTGTTGCATCACCTCCCCTAGGACTCAGGAACTGAGGCATCGCTGTGTAATCCAACACTTCTCTCCTTCGCCGCTGTTTTAACTTGAGGATTTGATGCATTTGAGGTACTTCGTATAAACATCACACATCCATTGAGTTCTTCGGATAGAATTGCTTTCAACCTTTTAAAAGACATATTTTGAGTTCTGTGCGTTGTTTTTTTGTCATTTTGGTCTTGATTGGTTTAGATAAAGATATTTTATTTTTCTAAACTGGTGTGGTGTCAATTTGTAGTGTTTTCACTGTATTACTGTGTGTGTTATGTACAAATACTGTACACTGCCTGATTTCTCAGGCACAGCAAAGGAGTGGGAGTTATTTAAGGTCTGTAACTCCCTTACCCTGACTAGAATGAAGGGTCCCTACTCAGACAGGTTATATAACACTGCCAACTAGAGACCCCCATTACTAACATTGGTGGTCAGCGGTGAGAATAGGACTTGTGTTTGTACTTTGACATACAGTGTTTAGGGTACACTACTAATGAGTGCAGACGATTACATGACCACATACTGCTTTATGTTGATTTTTCCTATTTTTGCGATAACCCTTGAAGAATCTACGTACCATGTCTCTGTCTGGTGAGCCAGCAAATGATGTTGTAGAAGTGGTGCTTGAGATGCAAAGGCTGCTTTCTTACAAAATGGATCAGCTCAAACAGTTTTGCAAGGAGTTTGGATGTCCATTAGAAGCTCTGCTAGGAAGGAGATGCTGCAGAAGGCCCTGAGTGCCTGGTGGGCAGTCAGACAAGCTGGGGAGGCTGAGGATGGGAATGTGGACATGGATGTGCAGAGCCAGCAAGGAGATTCCTGTAGGAGCATCTTCCATGACTGGCAGCAGTGTGTCATCCTGGAATCTGTCCCAAAGGAGCTGGAGAACAGGCGACAGTAGAGAGAGCATGCAAGAAAGCTTGAGAAGTTCAAATTTGAGAGCAAAACGTTTGAAATTGAGCACAAACAGCAGGAGAAAAAGAAAGAGTAAGCCATTGCTCTAGAGGAGAGGTCCCTTGTTCTGGAGGAGAAGAAACTGTTGTTGGCTCATGAGTAAAGTTTGAAGGAGCTGGACATCAAGGCCAAACAGGTAGACCTCTGGGTGAGTTTGAGGGAGTCTGAAAAGGCATTTGGGGATACTCCTGAAGGGAGTGGCTCAGGTTTACCCCATCAGAGTGAGAAGAGGGTCACAGTGACCCAGGTAGGTCCCAGTATAGCGGGATGGGTGAGGGGTCCCATGTCCTGTTTCTGAGGAGAGGAAGTGGGGGTGGGATGAGTTACAGGATGCCCAAAACCCAGTCCCAGGGCCTGGTTGGTTCCATGAGTGAGCACCAGGAGGGGGGCCTAGGCTGTACCAGGAGGCATCCACTGAGGGAGATCCCATAGTGTCAGGAGAACTTGAGGGGCAGCTGTGATGAGCGTCTCTCCAGCTCTGGTGTCTGGCAACACCACTCTGGGTGAGAGGGTGCAGAAGTCCAGAGAAAGGGGTAAGGGGGAGACAGTTCCAAGTGGGAGGATCAGTGGGTCAGGGATTGCCAGCTCTGAGGTCAGAGCACCCCAGGACTGACCCTGTTGAGGCCCCTTCTGGCCGGGGGGTCTGCATGCACTGTCAGATGGACAGAAGGCTGGAGACCTGTGCCAGGCATACTCTCACACAACACCAGTGGAAGGTGTTTTCCGTGGGTGCGTAGCGTTTCTCCACCGGAGGTCCTGGCTTGCCAGGTCCAGCCTAAGGATACAGACACTGGGTTGTAGGGCCAGGTTCAGGGTTTCCGCCCGGACCCAATGGTGGCTGGTGACATTTGAACGTGGTGAGGCATAAAATGATTGTCGTACTGCACTGAGGCGAGCGGGCGTAGCGAGCGAACCCAAACTACCTACTGGTGGTTCCAGGAGGGTCCTCCCCCGAGAAAATGTTGATTAAAAAGTGGACAAATGGTGCATTTTTGTCACGCCTGTCAGCTCCTTCTGAGATCTTGGTAGCTTAGGGGTTTAGTTGCTCTTTTCTGGGAGCCTTGGCAACCCCTCACTTCGCCTCCGTCCTTGGTTTATTAGGCGGACTCCCACTTTAATTCTCTAGTGCCAGCTATCCTCTCCACTCCTCCCTGGGGCGCCAGCCTGCTGCTCCCGGTTCCGCCCGCCGACCGAACTTGTGTTCCGTTGGTCGGCCGGACTTGGGTTGGGCTTGTGTGTGGTTGCTCGTAGGGCATTGTGGTAGTTGCGGTCCGCCTAGAGGCCTCCCTCTCCTTATCATTTCTACTCCCTGGTTCTTTTTGGACTCCCACTGGTATCGAATGCTGGCATTCGTCACAGTCTTGAAGAATGAAGACCTGGTAAAGCGCTTTGCGCACTTTTACAATTACCTCTAAAGTGAACCACATAAATACTTAGGTTTGTATTGTTATGTTGCAGATATTACAGACTTGAGAACCCATCAGTAGGACATTCCTACCTCCTCTGCTTTAACCAGTCCACAAGAGGGTAAGAATCAACACTTAAGCACAAGTATATAGTAGTTTGGAGTAGGCACACCCTGGATATATCTCTGCCTTTCATTTATACAGGTTTATTAAAGTCATTGCTGTGGTGATTCGGTCCTATGAAACTCCTGGGAGCAAGTCAGACACTGGCATTGTATGAAACTTCAAGACACCATTTATGTAAACACATATAGAATATACAAGATATTGTTATATGTTTCCTTTTGTTGCATGTTGACCTTAATTCTTTCTTTTAGCACCTGTTTCCAACCTGTTGGATAGTTCTGTCCGTGGAGCCTTTTTCCCCTTCCTTTCCTTGTTTTGTTCCCTCCTTTCCTCCATATCACAGTTGTGCTCTAGTGTTTGATAGACACAAGAGGTGTAGGGGGGAACGGGTTGGGCTTGTCTTCGGTTCCTGGCACTCCTGCGGAAACAGCACTTGGATCCTCACAATTTTCAAGCCAATTTGAGAAAGCAGGAAGGTTAATAAAGCAATTGTGAAAGTTAAGTTATTACATTAATAAAGAAATGTCACTTATGAACATAGGTAGCTGCTTATTCAATATAACCAAGGTCATGTTGCCAGCTGCTCTGAGCATACATGCTCGTTTTTCTAAAACTAAAATCCTGTAAAATATGTGTGTGACGTGCAGCCTCACATACAGTTGCACACCTTATCTGTGTAATGTGCTTAGTGCAGCAAAACAGATATAAATACATAAGGAAGTCAGTCACACAGACTGAAAATCATTCCCTTATGTGTATCATGTGATTGTGGTAAGCAAAGTTCAGAGCTAACGGTGCACTATTTGAAACCTGATTAAGATAGGCAGGCAGGCTGCAAACACTGCAGGGTTTTTAGCATGTGATTGACGTAGACTACACACGCAGAATTATTTTTGTATCATGTTAGAATAAACGCAGCTTATCTATTACTATCCTGTTGTTAGTGTAAATACATCATGTGTGCATCACATGCTTAGTGCAGCAAGGCAATTAGACATACTTGGTCCAGGCAACCCACACATCCTCAAGGCGGGCAACCTCACAGCCTGTACACAGCTTGTTCTTTGTTCTTTGTACCCTGTGGTTATGGTAAGCAAACACATAGGTCAACCTAAGGACAACCTGTTTGCGGCATGTGATTTGCATGTTTACTCTGACTCCGAAACCTCGCACACACACATTGTCTAGCTCTTGACGTCGATGTACCGTCCCATGTAATTCTTACAAACTCTGACGTCCCATTTACTTCCAACAGTGAGGTGTGGGACCTCTTGTTTGAGTTGAGTTCGAGTTATATAAAAGTGCAAAAGAAAGTGTCCTCCTGCCCCATTCAAAGTACAATAGTGCTGGAGTGCCATGCTGTCTCATTCGAAGCACAGTGATGCTTGAGTGCGATACTGTCCCATTCAACACACAGTAGCACTGGAATACCCTAGAGTCCCAATCAAAGTCCACTAGCACCAGATCTCTCAACTGTCTCATCCAAAGCACATTAGCCATGCAGAGCTGAGCCCTACTGTCCCACTGAAAGTACAGTGGCACTGATGAGAGGCGCCTTACTTTCCGATTCAAATCATACTAGAGCTTGAAAACTCAACTCTTCTACTCAAATCATTATAGCCCTGGTTTGCCCTCCTGCCCTATTCAAAGCACAGTTGCACTGGAGTCCTCTACTGTTCAATTCAAAGACAGCAACCCTGGAGTGTCCGACTGCTTCAAAACGCATTAGCTCTGGGGTGCGCTACTGTCCCACTGAAAGTGCAACTGCAATGGTGAGAATTGCCCTACTGTGCCATTCAAAGCAAAGTAGCACTGGAATGCCTAACTGCCCCACTGAAAGTACAAAAGCACTAATGAGAAATGCCCTTTTGTCTCATGCAAAGTGTTGTAGCGCTGGGAAGCCCTCCAGTTCTTTTCAAAGCACAGTAATGCTGAAGTGTTCTACTGTCTCATTCAAAGCGCAGCGGGCTCTTAAGAAAAACTTTAGGCCACACACTTTTTTAAAAATAAACAAAGCAACGTGCATCTGAATATAAGGAATCCAGGCCGTACAACATTCAAGTGGTCACCTCACAGGGAAGTTAAAGCTATATTGCTATTGGTCTATGGGTTTCCAGGAGAACATCCAAAATAAAGAACAATGAAACATATCTTTGGTATAATACGAAAGATTAAAAAAAGAAAACGAGGGAAAGTGGCCATTCTACACTGAGCATTGACCAGAGAAATGGCCCTGTTACTCCTGCTCCCCCCTCACTGTGGCCACCATGCCACAAAACAGAAATGAGACCGGTATGTCCTCCTGTCTCTCACATTTCACCTCCCTCTGAGGTCACGTTCAGACTTAGATGGTGGTTAGGGGAGTTGACCGCAAGACAAAGCATAGCCGTGTTTTTCCACATGGCCAAAGCCTCATACTCGTGGCCAGTGTTCAAGTGCTCAGTTCAACCCCGCAGTTCGAATGCAGAGCAGTCATTTTTCACTTCACAAATACTTCAGAAGAAATCAGATGCAAGGCCCTTGTCACACACGCATGCAACACAACTTGCGAGTCATTGCAGCTCATTGTACCTACCTTTTGTCACACCCCAGCCTGTCAATGATCTGCAGTGCTATGCTGTGACTCCAGCCGGTGCCAGTGTCTGTCTCGAGCAATAACACAGCCAGCAACACATGGAATACAGCACACTTGCTGCGTGACGATTATGCCGAAATCAGAGCTGCGCAGCCAAACTCCTCCACAGCCCACTCCTTCAGCTCCCATTATCCAATCAGGAGGCCTAACAGTAGCGTGAAGGCAAGGGAGTGCTCCAATTATTGCCACCCGCTACTCTGCCTTGAGATAGGCCATCCCTGCCCCATATCATTCATTTCAATAGCGCGCTGCTAAAACCACCTGGGCCACAGCATAATCGCCCCAATTAAAACCAACCATGTCCCCCTTTCTCTGGCCAATACTTTCAGGATGACATCACTCTTCTCGCATGTGCTTTGAGGGTGAGCAATAGTCCTCGCCCCGGCCAGCATATGCGCAGGAGGTCTCTGTCCTCATCCCTTCCCAAAAAACAAAACGGAATTTGTAATCAACACGAAGTAGTGAGCACTTAATTTGAAGCTGCTGTATTGCGTATAGCCTCTCTTATCTCCTCCCGGATCCTAGTCCCAAAGCTAGTAGGGCAACGCCTCTTTCGCCGGTTAACACCAGCCCGCCCTGCCCTGACCTGAAGAGTGGTGTGACTGCTAGCAGTGTCCCTACCATGTTGCCTTCTGGAGGTATCACACTGGGTGGGAGTGTGCAGAGCCAGAGGGGGAGGTGGGAGATGGAGGGAAGCCTCACCCATGACTCCTGGCCAGCCCAACGGTACAGACTCTGGGCTGGGAGACCAGTTGCGGATAGTACACCTGAACTGGTGGGTACATTGTGCAGGACACCTGCCCTAGGTGGCCTGACAGTTCTGGAGTCTGGGGGGGTCATCACAGTGGAGGGTACTGGACCCTAGATGGGAGAACAGGATGTGGGGAAGCCCACCCCAGTCTCCTGTCCAGCATCAGGGTACAGACCCTGGGATGGTGGACCAGTGTCAGGATGACAGGATGCCATCTCTGACCTGGCGGGAGGAAGAATGGACGAAGGCGCGCGACCGAAGAAATCAATGCAATGACTGTCAGCGGCCAAAGAAACCGTCACAGCCTGAGTTAAGCGCACTGTGTCTCCGAAGTCCGAGTCCCCCGCACTGACTCCAAAGCAGGCCATGCAGAGCGCCTGAAAGAATCGACTCATCGTGGGACCGTGGATGAAGAAACGGTGCAGTGTCGGTTTGCCACCACTGCATCAACCGCCAATGTGTCCCGATTTCCACACATCGCACCTGTTTCCGGCCCATAACCCGCAGACCGGGACCATCTTGGAATCAATGCATCACTTCCCCCTACATTCCCGACTCGATGCACCACTTCTCCTGTGTACAGCAGAACTGTTGCATCACCTCCCCAAGGACTCAGGAACTGACACATTGCTGTGTTTTCCGTTGCTCCTCTCCTCTGCGGTTGTATTGCCATGTGGACTTTGACCCATTTGAGGTACTTTGTGTAAAGCTCACACATGTGTAGAGTTCTATGACAGAATAGCTTAAAACCTTTTAAACATCATGCATTCTGTAAATTATTTTTTTGCTGTTTAACCCGTTAAGCGCGTCGCAAATTCCGCCCCAGTGCGGACGTTCGATCGCGCTAACGGGATTCGGACGTCCAACGGTCGTGCGCAGCACTAGCGAGGTAGTGCACGCGACGACCGTTGGACGTTCGCAGCACTAAAGGGGTTAAATAAAGATACTTTATTCTTCTAAACTTGTGTGGTGTCCATTTGTAGTGTTTTTACTCTGTTACTGTGTGTTATGTACAAATACCTTACATATTGCCTCTTAGATAGGCCTGACTGCTCGTGCTAAGCTACCAAAAGGGTGAGCAGGGGATATCCTGGGTGAGTAACTCCCTTACCCTACTAGAATGAAGGCTTCCTACATGGATAAGATGTATACTACTGCCAACTAGAGACCCCCATTTCTAACAACATACTCAATCATAACATAAACATCATACACTTTTGGGCATAATACACATTTTGAAGTATTACTAGCAGTACTAGTTACACTCGTATTGTTATGATGTCAATAGTATGCACACAACAGACAATTTCTAATCTACACATCCACAGAGAGAGAGAGCACCCTTACGCAGTGCGGCACACTGTCCACCCCAGACCCACCCTAGCAATCCTGATAATACAGTCTCGCACAGTTATAGGGTATACCCCAGGTCACAACAATATCAAAGATATGTACATACACGAAATGAGAACACAGTTTAGCAGCACATCAGGCCAGAGCCACATGGGTAAACCCATCGTCAAATATATTGTACTTTTGGCATGAAATCCATCCATACTAATATAATAAAGAGAGAGCCCAAACCTTTGAGGCGGGTAATCTCAGGAACCACAGCACCAATCACAACACCCAATACAGCATTGGAAAGGACAGTTGCAGCAGAAGGACATAGGCTATGCAGACGGCCACCATATACATTTAAAAGGTAAAATAACCGTGCCAGCAAAGTAGTCCCTTGTGGGCGTGTCTGCGATGTGCTGTGGGCGTGTGCTGGGGGCGTGACAAACGCGGGGGCGTGTGATACGTTCCGCCCTTCATGCCATGTCTCATAGTGTGTGCTAATCACACCCTGCTCCCTTTAAATACCCCTGCACCCCATAATCATAACCCACCCCTACTCCTTAAAGTACCCCAACACCCTTAAACACTAACCCATCTTAACCCTATAAATATACCCTGTACCCCAAAATGCAAACCTATCCCTAAACCCTAAAACACCCCTGTACCCCAAAACCCAAACCTAGCCCTGAACCCTATAAATACCCCTGTACCTCAAAACCCAAACCTAGCTCTGAACCCTAAAAATACCACTGTACTCCAAAACCCAAACCTACCCCTGAACCCTTAAAATACCCCTGTAACCCAAAAGCCAAACCTAGCCCTGAACCCTTAAAATACCCCTGTACCCCAAAACCCAAACCTACCCCTCAACCCTAAAAATACCCCTGTACCCCCAAACCTAGCCCTAAACCCTAAAAATAACCCCGTACCCAAACCTACCCCATAACACTAAAATACCCCTGTACCCCAAAACCCAAACCTAGCCCTGAACCCTAAAAATACCCCTGTAACCCAAAACCCAAACCCCAAACCTACCCTTGAACCCTAAAAATACCCCTGTACCCCAAAATCCAAACCTACCCCTGAACCCTAAAAATACCCCTGTACCCCAAAACCCATACCTATCCCTAAACCCTAAAACTACCCCTGTACCCCATAACCCAAAACTATATCTGAACCCTTAAAATACCCAAACACCCCAAAACATATACCTCAGTACCCCAAAACATATACCCCTATACCCATACTTACCTTATCCAAACATAAAAATAAAAATATGCTTTTACCATTCATGCATTTACAACGAATTTCGTTGTAAATGTATGTGTGGTAAAAGCATATAAAATGTAATGCCATGCGTTATTTATTTATTTATTTATTTATGGGCTTGTAACGCGCCGGCATCACACCCGAAGGTGTATCTCTGCGCGGTGCTGTGAAGAACAGGTCGGGCAGCGCTCCAACTAGAATAGAGTTGTCTTAAGGCGTTTCCTAAAAGCTAGGTGGCTCGGGCACTCTCTGAGGGAAAGGGGAAGATTGTTCCATAGGCGTGGGCCCATAATGGAAAGGGCACGACCTCCCTGTCTGGTCTTGTAATGTCTAGGAACCTGAAGTAATAGCTGGTTGCTGGACCTAAGATTGCGGCAGGGGCGGTGGTATTCAAATTTCTCGGCCAGATAGTGTGGACCGAGGTTGTGGAGACTCTTGTGCACCACACAGCAAATCTTGAATTCCACCCGTTTCCGGATGGGAAGCCAGTGGAGGGCCTTGAGGAGGGGCAAGGATGGAGTTCTTGGGGGGGCATTGGTCACCAGGCGGGCCGCGGTGTTCTGAACCACCTGAAGTTTATTAAGCACTCCTTCGTTAGCTGCCAAGAGAAGGCCATTACAGTAGTCCAGGCGGCTCAGAACGAGGGCCTGGACCAAGGTCTTTCTTGTATTGTCTGGTAGAAGGGGGAACACCTTCCGAAGGAGGCTTATAATGTGGAAGCAAGATCCCGCCGTGGTGCTGGCATGATGGGCAAGGGTGAGGTTATAATGGCATTGCGGAGTCATGGCACTTTCGTAATGAAAGTATGCGGAGTGATGGTATGCGGAAAGAAAGTTGCGGAATAATGGGTGTTTACCCTCCCCCCGGTAAGTACCCACGGGGTCTTGAGTCCTAAAATGTCCATGGACTCGACAATTCTCGCTCCGGTGCCTACTTGATTTATGGGTTCACACTCTGCGACTCTGGGCAATAGCTTGCTTAATCTCCACAACGGCCCCTCGCGGCGGGATGCCTGGCTTTCACCTTGTGGATACCCTGCCGGGGTTATCTCACAGGGGAATACCAGGACGGGTTCCCTAAGCAAGCGCTTAGAAACCGCTCGGTGATTTGCGCTATATAAATTCCCATACATTTACATTACATTTACATTTACATTTACATTGGTGGCACGGCGGCCCACATCTCCAGCAACATACTCATATTTTTTCACCACCCATTTGAAAAATGCACAGGTCTCTCTCATTGATGGCCAGCACCGACATACACTTTTAGACACACCTCCCGCCACAAGTTCTAGAATTGCACACTTTAGAGCTGGGGAGCTACGTTCGAATCTCGGCATCAGCTCAACATCCTGTGATTCCAGGCAAATCGCTTTGTCTCCCCGTGCCTACCACAAATGAATGTGTTCTTCTGTAATGTAAATTGTGCTCATGCCATGTTGTCGAGTTCGCGCTATATAATATTGCAAGGAAAAATAAAGTAGGGAAACTCGAGTTCACACACTACTGAACGCGCACTCTTAAGTGCATCAGCAGTGCACTGTGAATCGGAGCTTTTGACAGGCCTGTCACAGATAGGAAATGCTACCAAAATGAAATCCTACAAAACAATATACTACTGGCCGGCAGCAATTCATACCCGTACAACGTCGGGACGGGCTGCTAGATAATATATAAGGGAATGTGGTCAATGAGGGAAATAGCCCGGAATGGCAGAACACCAGATAAAGAATATAATAATGTATGGGAAGATACAGTAACTGCTGAGTGATGTGGGATATCAGGTATTTTTGATTGCGTGGCCCAATTGACAGAGTGAATTATCGCTAACCCCGAGCGCAGTGGGCGTATCGGGGCTACACGGAGGGCCGCGGAGTTGAGAACAAACTCCGTGGAACTCTGTGGAGCTCTGCTTCGCCATACACCCCCATATTGAAAATTGCTTAAAACTGATATAAAACTACTTTTAAAGTAAATAAAAAACACTTCCCTTGGCTGGTGTCCCTGAGCTGCTCTCCTATTCATCGTTGTCTCTGGGGAAACGGTGCATGCGCGCATGCCCGTGCATGTGCCAAAGCATGGGAAGTTTCATTAGAGATGGCGATAAAGAGGAAGAGAGCAGCCCGGGGACGCCGCAGCCAAGGTAAGTGGTTTTTATTTACTTTAAAAGTAGTTTTAAGCAATTTTTAATAGGGAGGGGTGGGAGGCGGGGGCTGGCCAACTCTGCTCCACCGCGGAGTGTGCCGAGATTGCCTACTCCGTGTTTACCACGGAACACGGAGTAGGCAAATCTCCACACACTCCAAGGGTGGAGCGGAGGTCCCTGCCTGTGGTTAATTATCGCACAAACCTACAATTATATCCTACAAGAGGATATCCGTCAAGCATACACAGTTTTAATAGTGTGTAATTGTACAATTACGCTGTAGTATCCCCCAGGAAAGATGGGGAGTGGGAAATTCAAGGCATGTTTTGCCTTCATAGTTTGTGAATGCCAACAGACTCCTCTCCTGCCCCTTCCCACCCTGGTAACAGTCAGAGATTTGCTCCACCAAAGGTCTGTACAACGTCCACTTCCAGAGAAGAAAGGTGAACAGAACACCACCTAATTCTGCTAGATAAAGGAGAATATTCACAGGGACACATGTTTCTCATTGGAGAGAAAAAGAATAAGAATATAATGCATATGTGTGCAGAGGGCTGCAACTAGGGCAGAGCAGTACTCGCGGAGTTGCACTCTGCTGATTTCCGCGGAGTTTCTTGAAAACGTGGTGCGATTCTATGAAGTTCCACTAACGGGCAGAATTAGCACATTGCACTGTTTGCACTAACTTTTAGCGCCGGAGCTCATTCAGCACGGCCAAATCAGCACAAACTGCACCAGAGGGCGCTCCTTCTTGAGTTGATTTTGCTGCCTCTCAAGTTGATTTTCTACTCGAGCGGCTGCTTTCTAACCGTGAACGCTGCACAGCGTCACGTCTCAACGTGCGCGCTCGGTCCGGTTTTTCCCTTCTTAATGCGGGAGGTTCAGTAACAATCAGGACTGCTGAATGAGAAGCACAAACATCATAGGTAAGCGCGCTCTCTGCCCACTCTGTATCCATCAACTTAATGAGTTTCTTGACAGCGCAATAACCTGTTTGCGCTGTGTTTTCCTGGACAAATTGCCTGGAGTGATTTTGAACCAATTCCTTATTCATTTTCACTCACTATAGGCAAGATTCAGTCCTGTATTTTTACAGTACAGCGTGACAGAATAATCACAAATAGTGCTTCTCATGGGATTTTTCAGTGCAATAACCTCTTGCGCTTTTCTTCTAGGGCACTCCTTTGCTGTGCCTTCTAAGGTGAATTATTCACTTAACCTCATATCAGAGGTAAGGAGCAGGGGCGGCCTTAGGCATGTGCAAGCTGTGCACCTGCACAGGGCCACCAAACCCCAGGGGCCACCACGCCGATATATATCCTTAATATAATAATACTCAGAGGATGGATGCATATTTGTGTGGTGGCCCCTGGGAGGGATTTGGCGGCCTCCAGCTCTGTTCACTTTCAAACACCCTGACCCCCCCTCTTCAATGGCCTCCGCGCTCCGCCCCGCCCAGACCCCCCCTCTCCTGGGGCCCCCTACCTACGCTCCCTGCCCAGGGCCACCATGAGCCTAGAGCCGCCCCTGTAAGGCGAGACCGTGGAAGAGGTGTGTGGCACAGCAGCCAGGATGCCTGACTCCAGACCACATGGCTCGATCCCCGGCGGCAGGTCAGCCTAGCACAATGTGACTCTTTGCAATAGCTTGCTTAATCTTCCCGACGGCCCCCAGCGCCAGGAACACCTCTCCGGAGGTAGCTGTGCACTTTACAAATGCTGGTATTTCATTTCATTTCAACATGGCTATTTATAAGCTTTTTCCTAAGGTGTTTGCCTTCTAGATTATTACACTCACCTAACATATGTATATTTATTCTCAGATACCACTTACCTGACAAGTCCAGGTAATTTTCACCCAGCATGCTAAGCTTTCACTTGTCCCCCGCAACCATGGGCCCTATAGTAATTATCGGATGCTATTTCAGACCTTTCTGGCAGCCTACACTCAGCAAGGGATGCCAAGGGATACCTCCCACATGCTGGGTGAATACTGTGCACCCCTCTGCCTACCCCATAATGCTCCCTAGACCTGGAACACAATTTGCTACTGTCTATCCTCTTTTTCAGGCTGTCCCTAGTCCTGAAGAAGACCCGCTATGACATCACACTAACGCGTTATTAGGGTCGAAACGTCCATGATAAACCATGGCTCATTCTTAACAAATCTCTTGGTGGATACTATCGAGCGGCCCTGCCACAACCAGAGATATGGTTTTCATTGATGTTCTGACCATTCTGCAACTTGTACATGTTTGTATATATCTTCACTCTTGTATATATGCACTGCACTACCTGCACTGAGCACTCACTGTCACTTTAAAACACTGGTCCCTATATAAATGTGCCTCACCTTGACAGCCTTTGAAAAATTTATTTTTAAGAAAGGTTTTGAAAAATCAAAAATAACAAATAATAATTACTTTTGCAAGCAATTTTGAGTCTCTTGTTGTACTACTGTGTTCCAATATACCAATAATCTTGTGTTGCGTGCAGCGATTTAGCCCACTTTTTACTTTCTAGCATATTGGTTAAGCTGCGAGTCACATACACTAGTCATATATATGACATTTTCGTAACAGGATTTGTTTTTGTTGACAATGTAATTGCTGTCTCCCCGACAGAACCATTGTAGCTCTGCTTATACCTACCCAGGTTCTGAGGGACACCGTGTTCCCCCATTGTATCTACACCACAATTCTAACAGTGAACAGTCACGACCACCCGTGACTGCCTGCTATGGGGAAATTTCATCGGGGTGCCCTCCTAGTGACAAAAAATTACACTAGGGGACGCCATATTACGCTTGCGCTCGCCAACTTATCGTTGGTGAACTGTGCATGAGAAAAAACTGCCATGCGATAGTTGGCGTAATTTGTCCGGAACTCCGCATTACATGCAGAACTCTGAGTGGCTAAAACTTCGCCAACGCCGTTGGCAGAGAAGATTTTATTGCCAACCCCTATCTGCAACAATGAAGAGTCATACTGTATGTACAACTCTCCACTGAGGAATAGTAGATATCACACGAATTTCCAGACATATTACTGAAAATGCTTGTGAATTCTCAAATGTCATACATTTACTTCTGTGCTTGGGAAGGTGTTTACGGGAGCAAATATAGGACTTTACGTAGTGAATAGGGCCATTAGTTGGGGTAAACCCTGGTATAGGCATATAGGTGGAAACTGGAAAGCATTTCATTTGCAATTTTTGGAAAAGGATTTAGTTTAAAAGAAGGCATGAAATTCGAACCAAAACTGCAATATCACTGATTTTAAACATTTTGACAAAAAAGGGAGGAACTTGCCTTATTTAAAAGCAGTTTCTTTTGGATGTCATAATAATTATTTTGGAACTAAAGCTTTCCCACAATGTGCTTCAGATTCAATATATTTCGATATAAAAGTTTCAAATATTCCACCAAAATTCAACAACTCCATTGCAGATAACTACACATCTGCAACTAGTAGGTAAGGGTGTGTGAAATTTGGGAAACAGCATTTACAATGTGGGCTGAGCCACGTGCGCCCCCGCAAGCGGAACCACGCTTGCCTTAATCGCGCACATGCCTTAACCACACATATGCGTGGATAAGGTAGTTTGCGGTCTAGATGCAAGGATGGCAGTCACAGGAAGAGGCAGGATCAGGAGACGTGGACGTGGTCTGGTAAGTGGAGCTGGGGCTGGATTTTGGATTTTAGGGGGTGGGTAGTTTTTATGGCTCAGTGGGTCGGGTTGTTTTCATGGATTGGGGTTGTTTTATGGCTCGGAGGGTCTGGTTGTTTTTAGGGATTAGGGGTCAGGAATGTTTTTAGGGCTCAAGAGGGTTGAAGTTGTTTTAGGGTTTGTGGGGGCGTGGTTGTTTCCAGGTCTCGGGGGAGGGGGTTGGGGTTGTTTTTAGTGCTTGGGTGGGGGGTCGGGGGGGGGGGGGGGTCAGATTGTTTTTAGGTCTCAGGGGGATGGGATGTTTTTTGGGCTCAGGTGGTCGGAGTTGTTTTTATGGCTCAGGGCTGGGGGCTGGAGTGTGATCTTTACCACACATCTCCTTTACCAGTCATACCTTACCACAAATTTGCGTGGTAAAGGCATGTGTGGGTAAGGCATGCATGGAAAAGAAATGGGTTGTTAAGACACATTCCTTGTTCGGGCAGCGTTGTAGAGGCACGCATGGTTTACCATGCGTGCCTCTGTCATACAACCGTGAAATTCACATAGTTATTTTTGGTGTAATTATGCTATATTTTTGTGTGAAATACGTCTTCTCATTTAATGTTCAAAATAGTGTAAAAAACACAGATGCTACGAAACACAGTGGCTCGTGTTCTGTTCATTTGCATACTTCCAGTGGATTTTTACACTTATTGACTTGAAATGACACACCGCTGCAAAATGGTGCTTTACAAGTGTAGCGTGAAATGTAGAAATTACACCAGATTATGCGGGTGTGATAAATATTTCGTCCGGTGCTAATGGCAGGGTCTACTCTGGTGTAGCAATGTTTTACTTCCAGTTATAGTATTCACCCTCAAAAGCCACAGTGTGTTAAACTGTCTCTTAATTGTACGGTGCAAATTCCTGTTTGGCACCCTCCAACCTGATTCATATTTGTTCCCTGCCACCTTACTCCTTGAAGCACATTCTCTTTTGAGGATGGTCAATAGAACGTGAAAACTCGTGATCAATACTATCGACAAGACAAGTTGCTGAGAAATCTATTTGAAAGACAGGCATCCTTTTATTACAAAACAATTCCCCAACAGCGCTCTTGTGGCACTGTAACAATACAGCATCCGTGAGAAGAAAGAAGATGTGCATTACAAGAGGGAGGCATTACTGGCTGTAGCAACAGCACAACCATATTCTAAACCTGGCTCCTCCACTTTACCAAACTGGCAGATCCTGATATCCAGAATATTCATTGCCACTAATTTGGCACCATTTGCAATCAAGCTCTGTGCATCATGCGGCTGAGTATGTATGTATGTATGTTTATGGATTTATAAAGCGCATGGCTGCCCAAAGGCTTGTGCCGAGGAGCAGGTGCTGTAAGGGCGAAGGGGAGTTATCGGGGAAGAGCCATGATTTTAATCTTTTCCTAAAAATTAGTTCCTCTTTTAACAGGTGCATTTCTCTGGATAAGGAGTTCCACAGACTGAAAAAGATCTCCCTCCCCCTCTAGATATCTTTATTCTTGTTGTCTTTGTGAGTAGATCTGAGGAGGATTTTTAAGACCTACCGGGAACATATGGAGTGACAAGAGTTCTCAGTAGGGGCAGGACCCTTGCTGTTCATGGCTTTGTGGGATATACATAAATAGTTTAATTTGATCCTAGCTTGGATCGGTAGCCAGTGCAGTATTTCCAGTGAGGCTTTTGCTGAATCTTGTCTGGGAATGCCACAAAGTGTCCTGGCTGCAACGTTTTGAACCACCTGTAGTCTATTCACTACATATTTGGGGGAGCCCAGGTAGAGGGAGTTGCCGTAGTCCACCCGGGACACTACCAAGGCCTGAACCACTTTTTCTCCGGGTCTGTTCAGAGATAGGAGTTCAAATCTTCTGAATCATGCGGAGTATCCCAAAACAGGTGGCTGCCAGTTTGTGGCTTGTATTTCCATCAAAAGATTGTGGTCTAGCCACATTCCCAGGTTTTTTATGGAATATTTAGGAATAGGGGGACTGCCTTGTTCTGGTGGCCAGCTAATGATGTCTCCAGGCACAGAATTATTTCCCAGGATCATCAGTTCTGTTTTGTCTCCATTCAATTTTAGGCTGCACCGGGTCATCCATTCTGCTAATTTTTCATACAGGGAGCCATTTGGTTGTGATTGGACTCTCCCATCACGGACAATATCAATTGGGTATCATCTGCATATCATACGATGGATAGAAAAAATGTCTGCACTATATTTGCCAAAGGTTGCATGTATAGGTTGAATAATGTGGGGCTCAGGGCTGTTCCCTGTGGGACTCCACATGATACCTGGGGAGTAGCATCATCACACATCCAAGAACAGCTTATTTTGCCCAATAAGTTGCATGCGTCCATTCAGTGACACAGTCTGTACACATACTATCAACGTACACACTAGGGTTGCCACCATATGACCATGTCACAGAATATGCCCAAGTATGGTCACTACATGTTTACGTACTAACATGTGCCCAAGACTGGCTTTTATATGAGTTTCAATTGGCAAAGGAGATCAGAAAAAGGAGGAAGTGGCTATGACGTTGTGCCACCTGATAGCACTTAGTATGTCTCCAATTGGCTATGGTGATCTCCTGGCCCTTTCCCCGTCATCCCTGACCAGCAACCAGACATGCATTTACTCACATCTCCATTTATGCCGTGAAATGCCTGGGAGTGACTGGGGCATGCTATGAACGTAGGCATGTGTTAATAATGGGGGTCTGTATTTGGCAATGGTTTGCACTGATGTCCAAGTAGGGACCCTTCTTCCTAGTCAGGGTAAGGGGGATATACTTTAAAAAAAAAACCTGCTCACCCCCTTGGTAGCGTGGCACGAGCAGATAAGCTTATCTCAGAGGTAGTGTGTAAAGCATTTGTGCACACATACAGTAATAAAGTGAAAACACTACAAATGGACACCCCACCGGTTTAGAAAAATAAATTCTCTTTATCTAAACCAAAATGACAAAAAAATACAATAAAGTAATCAAAATCTGATGTTCAAATGATTGAAACTGTTCTGTCATTAGCAAATTATAGATGCAAAACTTTCAACACAAAGTACCTTGGATGCATCAAAATCATAAACAAAACCAACTGCAGCGAAGGTTTCTTACTGAGTGGGGAGATGAAGGTTCAGTTTCTTACTGCGACCCCGGTGTCCTTGTAGACTTAGTGCCCTGGTACGATGGGTGGGGATCGTGGATGTGTCAGTTCTCGATGCGGCGGTGACAAAGGTGCTACGTTGGTTTCTTCAGCCGCAGTCCCATGATGCATTGGTTCTTGCAGCCACACAGCAGGGCCTGAGTCGGAATTGGTGCGGTGATCTCGGACTCCGTAGATCGATGCGATCGATGCACTCAATGCCCAGGGAAGGGAATGCATCTGTTCCTTCCTTCAGGGGAGGTGATGTGTTGGTTCCTTACTGCCTCGCAGGGGAGGTGATGCGTCGATTTCTTACTGAAGGGGAGGTGTTGCGTCAGTTTCTTACTGAGTGGGGAGATGAAGGTTCAGTTTCCTACTGCGACCCCGGTGTCCTTGTAGACTTAGTGCCCTGGTACGATGGGTGGGGATCGTGGATGTGTCAGTTCTCGATGCGGCGGCGACAAAGGTGCTACGTTGTTTTCTTTAGCCGCAGTCCCACAATGCATTGGTTCTTTCAGCCACACAGCAGGGCCTGAGTCGGAATCGGTGCGGTGATCTCGGACTCCGTAGATCGATGCGATCGATGCACTCAATGCGGCATGCAGTGATTTCTCCAGGCGCGGGCAGGTGATGCATTGGTTTCATCAGCTGCAAGATGACGATGTGTGGAAATATTTCAAGCATGGTGGCGATGTGCCAGAAACAGGTGCATATGCGTCATGCTTCTTTTAGGTGCGTTGCTTTTCCAGCTCCCGACTGCAGGAACAAGCTCCAGAGGCCGAGAACAGCAGCAGAGACCTCTTGACAGGTCAGAACTCCCTGCAAGAGAGTTCAGGGGAGCTAGGGGTGAAGTCTTTGTATCCCTGATACTTCAAAACAGGAGGCAAGCTATACTTCAAGGCCTTGGAGATCTTCCTCAATCTGGGGACACAGCAAACAGCAAATCCTTGTCCTTTCCTTGGCAGAAACAGTCACTGCAGGCCAACCCTCAGACAGCACACATCAAAGGGGCAGTACTCCTCCTTCAGTATCTCCAGCTCTTCTCCTTGGCAAAGGTTCCTCTTGAATTCCGGAAGTAGTCAAAAGTTCTGGGGTCTGGGTCCCAATATTTATACAGCAATTCTCTTTGTTTTCTAGTGGCAGAGAAGTCCTGTGCTCAGTCAAAACCAGTTTTGCCCTCTCTGGTGCTGCTGCCCGGCAGGAGGCAGAGACCGCATTGTGTAAGGCAGACCAGGCCCATTCAGGTGAAAGGAAATCTCCCCCTACTCTAAATGCAGACCAGGTCTATTCAGCCCAGGCCTGACTCACCCTGGAAAGGAAGGACACACATCAGCCCCCATGGTGACTGTCTGCAGTAAATGCACATTCCCAGCCCCTGTCACTCCAAAACCAGACAGTCAATACACAAACCTAGCAGAGGCTAAGCATGAGCGGATTTTGCGGATTGGCAATCCGCGAATTTGCGGATTTGCAAACTCGCAATCCGCAAAATCCGCGAATTCCCGCGAATTTGCGGATTTTTTTTTTTTTTGTGTTCGCCCGTGTTTCTGCCAGTTCGCAAGGGTTTTTACAATTTCGCAATTTGCGAACTTACCTGTCGGGTCGCAAGTTTTGCGAACTTGTTGTTTCTACGTGTCCAACCTGTTTGGGACACTCTTCTTCATCACTGCCACTCTCTGTCACCACTGCCACTCTCTGACTACTCATGCCACCCTCTGGCCCACCCATGCCACCCTCTGTTTCATCACCACACCCTCTGGTTGTCCAGTGTACATTATTTTTGGCAAAGCAAAGCACACCTTCCCTGCCTCAAGTGACCTGAATTAATTTGGGGCTGATTAATGTGTCACAGAATATTTTTTTAGCTGGCACCTGCTTCCTTAGTGCGCCCTGATTAGTGATCTTTTGCACTTGCTAAGTGCTTTCATTGTTGCAAAATTAGTTACAACACCTGCCCTGCCCCAACTGACAATAATGAATTAGGGGCTGATTAATGGATTTTAACTTACAGCCTGGCTCCTGCTTGTCTCCCTTAGCTGTAATTCAGGACCTTTGTGGCATATGTGTAACTATTCTGAGGTTCAGAGCAGGGTCACATAATAGTTGCAACTGGCAACTGAACTCTGGAGGGGCCCCTCAGGAAGCACTACAGGAAATGGCTACTAATGATGAGCCTGAACTTTTGAACCTGGTAAGTAGTTACTTTCAGTTTTGCTAAAATCGTATTTCTGCAATTTCGCACTTATTCGCGGGGCGCGAACTCACGCGAACAGTGCGAGCAGTGCGAGCAAAATCCGCTGCTCGCGGATTTGCGGATTTTTCAGGAAATTCGCAAATCTCGCGGATTGCGGATTTCCCGAAAATCCGCAAAATCCGCGAGCGGAACGGATTTTCCGCCCATGCCTAGCAGAGGCACACATGATGGCTAAACAAAAAAAATCCTACTTTTTAAAAGTGGTATTTTCAAACACAGAATGTAAAAATCATCCTCACTAAAAGATGCATCTTTAAATTCTGAGGTAAAGCATACTAAACTTTAACTTCCCATCTTGTCCCAATGGGAAGTTATATTTATAAGATGTTATAAATGAACTCCCATTCTATCCTATGGGATAGATAGTCTCTCAATAGTGAAAAACAAAATTGGCAGTATTTCACTATCAGGATATGCCACACACATCAGGACATGTCCTACCTTTCACATACACTGCACCCTACCCACAGGGGTACCATGGGTCTACCTTAGGGTGACTCACAGGTAGGAAAGTGAAGGTTAGGGCCTGGCAAGTGGGGGCACTTGCCAGGTCGACATGGCAGTACCAAACTATGCACAGACACTGCAGTGGTAGGTCTGAGTTACATTTACAGGCTCATGTGGGTGGCACAATCAGTGCTGCAGGCCCACTAGCAGCATTTGATTTACAGGCCCTGGTCACACACAGTGCACTGTAGTATGGACTTACCAGTAAATCAAATATGCCAGTCATGGAATCACCAATTCATATCAATAATTTACAGAAAGAAAACGTGCACTTTGGCACTGAACAGCAGTGGCAAATTGCCCAAAGCATCCAGACCAGAAAAAAACAGACACCACCGGCAGGTCCCGGCCCACTTAAAGCCCTGTGTAACCTGTTGTTAGGACTTCAGTTACATTAGGACTCGAAAAAGAGCAAAGCAGAAAATGAGAAGTGCTTTCCTCTCAGAATATTAATATCTTGTGGCACTCCGCGTCCCCCAAGAGACTCCGACTTATCACACGGAATCACGCATTTCATCCGGCATGCACCTATTAGCGGCACATCTCTTGTCTAACATCCTCAGGCTAACTCACAGAACAATCAATATTGTACAAGAGAAATTCACCAGTTAATTATTCCTCAGCCTAGAAGCCGACAACCGGTGGCTGCCTGCACTTCTCCGTTGTGATAATCTATTACACGATTTTAAACGCGTCAACGTAAGGAAACTTCAGAATGTGAATTCATTTCTTGAACTGAGCTGAATTCCAGAATTCCTGGCTGGGTAAAACTCGTGTCTTCTGAAAGTGCTCTCGAGTGGACGGTATAAGTAGTGTGCATGTTTTCAGAGTCTCAAATGAGTACATTTACTTTGCTCTCTGGCTCAGCACAAAACATGCACGAGCCTCGAAGCATCATGATTCAGAGAGAATCTACTGGTGCCCCCTGTCCACCTCCCCTCCTCCCTCTTCTTCCAGGCCCCTCCCTGCACTTGATTTCGTGTCCTCTAACTTCGTCACAGAAAGTGTTGCAAATCCGAATAAACATCAAACATTGGCCAATAGGTCTACTGAGGTGATCACATTAATTTTATTTATTGCAAGCATATCCCACAAAAATCAAAAGAAGGGAAAACAAGAAAACATCCCCGCCTGAACTTGGAATCAGCAAAAATATACCCTTGCAAAAACAGTTTTAAATTTAGGGAGAAAACTCCAGGCACGTCAGGGCATTGCTTTTAGTTTTCCCTAAACAGCCCTCATGGTGGGCCTGTCTGCTGTGGGTTTTGCACCGAAAGTGCCCCCTTCTCCTAAGCAGGACCATTTTTGGAAAAATGTATATATTAGGACACCAGAGAAGTTTACATGTGGTGGGCCCAGCTGTTTGTTGACCGGCGGGCTTTGGTACACTATATTCCATTGGTCCTTGCCAAGCGTTGCACTGTGGGTTTTATGCCTCGAGTGAACCCCCTATGGGTGCCTGGCGAATACTGGCATTTAAGGATCTTTATAGGGAGCAAGAGGAAGCTGGTTGGTCCTGCTGAGTAGAGAAACGAAAGTGCATGCAATGTAATTGATACAAGTCTGAACAACATTAATATCCATTGCGGCCTTCGAGGTCTGATTCCATCCAGGAAGGCCTGTACCGCCCAGGTACAGCCTGCGCTGATGCCTGGCAGGTGAACTGAGGGCATGGCAGTGGTGAAGGCCTGTACCGCCCAGGTACAGCCTGCGCTGATGCCTGGCAGGTAAACTGAGGTCCTGGCAGCGGTGAAGGCCTGTACTGCCCAGGTACAGCCTGCCCTGATGCCTGGCAGGTGAACTGAGGTCCTGGCAGCGGTGAAGGCCTGTACCGCCCAGGTACAGCCTGCCCTGATGCCTGGCAGGTGAACTGAGGTCCTGGCAGCGGTGAAGGCCTGTACCGCCCAGGTACAGCCTGCCCTGATGCCTGGCAGGTGAACTGAGGGCATGGCAGCGGTGAAGGCCTGTATTGCCCAGGTACAGCCTGCGCGGATGCCTGGCAGGTGAACTGAGGGCATGGCAGCGGTGAAGGCCTGTACCGCCCAGGTACAGCCTGCCCTGATGCCTGGCAGGTGAACTGAGGTCCTGGCAGCGGTGAAGGCCTGTACCGCCCAGGTACAGCCTGCCCTGATGCCTGGCAGGTGAACTGAGGTCCAGGCAGCGGTGAAGGCTTGACAAGATGAAGATTAGTATTAAAGCTGTTTGGCAACAGTCCCACGGAAGCCATTAGAAAGACTGAGAAAGGAGCCTGCACTGCATCCCTTTAAGGACCTTTTATAGGATATTGTGAATGCTAAGTGGAATACTGAGTTGGACGTACAACAGATGACCTTTTGACCTCTAAGGGATACAGAGAGCCGGATGCTGAGAATACATTGGCAACTGGGCCAAAAACAGGGTCTCCATTGTAATAGAGGAGAGGCGCTTTAGATGGTTCAGCAGAAAAGATGTCCGAGGGATAACGTTGTAGAAAATGTATTTGATGAGGATATTGTTAAATTGTTTCTCAATCTAAGGGTGAATTCTCCCAATATGGAGATAAATTCAGCTTAATGCCAGTGAATCAGTGGACCTATAGAAACGGTGTGAGGTGGTGCAACCAGACTTTGTGTCTGCTCCTCGCATCCCAAGGGCACTTTGGTATTATAGGAGGGGCCACAGATGCTCGTGCACCCCATTCTATAGACCAAGAGTGCACATTTGGACTGGCATGATCAAACACAGGCTGGGTTGCTTCCAGCAGTGAAAGGCATGCCAGGGGCTTCAAACAGATGGACCTCCTTCTACCGAGGGATCGATTCACAAAGGCCCTTCGCAATTATGACAGAGACCCCACAGTCGTGGTGGGGGCCCCCACTCCTGGTGGGACCTCAACTTGTGATGGAGGCCCCGCAGTCCTAGCGGAGGCACCGTACACACGGTGGAACCACCGTACTGCAGTTACCTGTTGTGGAGGTCTCGCCACGAGTGCGGAGGCGCTTTTGTGAATCGGCCTCTGAGTTTGCACTTTCAATCTGAAGATGCACATCCATCATAATAGGGAGCATTGTTCTGTAGCATGTGCACCCAGTTAATGAGGTGCCATCACACCCTACACATAATACACCCCTCAGAGTCCCAAAGAATATTCACCCAATCCTGTGATGGCAGTGACAGAAGTCTGGTGAAACCTTCCCAAGGATTGCGCTTGTGCAGCTTTTAGCTTGTGGCCTAAAGTTGCACCCAGCATCACTTCGGTATCCACTGGCATATTCCAAGGCAGGCGATATGAGATTATCACCACTTTAGCGGCCGTTTTTGGTCTCTAAGCGGCGATAATTTTATCGCCCTATTAGCAAGCTGTCGCTAACAGCAGTTAGCGTAGGTTGTAGGCGATAGCGAACGGTTTGGGGCCCGCTTTGCATGTCAGCGATATTTATCGCTAATGACATGCAAAGTGGGCGTACCCAACCTGATAGCAACTGATAGCAGTCGCTAACATCGCTATCGCGTATTATCAACGCAGGCGTAGCGATGGAAATATTTGCGCTAAGCGAAAATATCTCCAAAACCTAACGCCTGCTCAGACCAGTTATTCGCCTGTAAATCCAATGGGAGGTGGGTATTCAGGCTGTCCCTATTAGCGATAATGCCTGAATATAGCAGGATTTGCAGCGATATTCACGCATTTCGCCGCTATCACCAGAAATTTTATCGCTTTAGAGATAAACGTTGCTAATAGCACATTATCTCTCCGGTGATGCGCAGCGATAAAAAAATTTCGCTAAGCTTATTTAGCGATAAATATTGCTATTTGTTGATAATATGACCCCCAGTCTGTATAGCCTAAGACTTACTGTCTCATTTTTGAAGTCTGAAGTATCCAGAATTACCCAGCATTTGCACTAAAGTTCATGATTTTTTTCTGTATTGCAAAAGTCCTTATTTTCTGATGACAATTAATAAGGGTTCTTTTTTTCTGTTATGACCTCAATACGTTTTTGAAAGAAACAATAGAAATGAATCTAACTAGAGAAAGCATTATTGCTTCAGTCAGGGGAATGGACTTGTGAGGATTCTTAGAGCTGTGTTTCATGACTAATCCTGGGTGATTTCGTTTTATTTAGCTGAAGAGGATCACAGTGAGAACCTGCCTTTTTAACTATCCACTCACCACGAATTGCAGAAGAAGGTATCCCACAGCATTCCACGGGATGCTGCATGAATGCAAGAAGGGGGTAGTTTGTGCCACAGCTATTTAGATTACCTGGTTGTAGTCACTCACAATGGGCCTAACACTGCTTCCTGTTTTGATTGGCTGAAAAGGTTTCCTATAAGAATGCTGAAAAAACATGCTGTTTCAGCAATTGTGACTGGACATCATTTCATCCAATAGGAATAGGCCCCTGTATACGTACCAATCCGATTTGCTATTTGAAGCAAATCAGAATAGAAGTGGGTAGTCTGTGTCTCACCGGACCCTGTTTTGCAATCGAGGGAAAGTCAGGCAGGTTGAACAGAAAAAAATCTCTGTGGTCAAGCAAAATATGTATCCTATACTTTGTTCAGTAGATTTTGTAATATTTTCAAAGTAGAATGTGCTCTGCTGGTCACCTTAAAAAGGACGTGTGTTGTTATTTTCACATTTCAGAATACATTTTCCTCCATGTTTATTTATGACCCATGTTGGGTAGGAAAAGGCTATAATGAGGTTTCCCGAGTTTAATGGCAGATCAACCAGTTTTAAGGTTTGAAGATCTTAGCCATTTTAAAGTAGAAAGCAGCAGGTCACTCAACTTGGGTAGCTAACAGGTAATAGGGATACAGCAATAAAACGACCAGTAGTCCAAGAGACACAGCATACTCAGAATAATGTATTAGAAGGTGAAAAATTCACGCAGAAGGGAAGAAGTAGGGCTGAAGTCAGGAGGGTCTCACTTGGGAATAGCCCCAGGTAGTGAGCAGGGAGAGGGCAATGTGCATGGAACTTTTCTTTCTTGAGGGTGAAAAAGGCAGCATCACTCAGCAGTGATCCACCGAAGAGGCCGCTTACCTCTTCCAAGCCGCACGGATTTCATGAGGAAGCCACATGAAAAGGACAGGCCAGAAGCAGATGAACAGCCACCCCGGAATATGGGCCTATTTGCTATCAACAGCCCTGCCAAATATCACACATCACTGGTTAGTGCTACACATTTTAGTGTTGGTGTCTGCATCACTACACTAAAATGCAATTATCACGCATAACAAGCACATGAATAGTTTCTATAGGGTAGAGGGAGAGGTGTGGAGCAGTGGCCAGGGAGGCTAACTCCAGAGCACAGGGCTCATGGTTCGAACCCCAGCGCTGGAATCAGATTGGTTCAGCACCATGTGACACTGGGCAATAGCTCACTTAGGGCCTGATGTATCAAAGGGTTTGCCCATTCTGTGTCTATGGGGAAATGGGTTGATACATATGGCCCTTAATCTCTCTGACAGCCCCCAGCACCTTGAGACCCTTACGGGTGATTAGTTCGCGCTTTACAAATACCGGGTTATTATTAAAGGGTAGAATGTGCAGTAGCAGTGTCTGTTGTGTTGATCAGGAGCCAGATTGTGTTCTAAGAGAGGCGGGTTCCCATGGAGATGTCATCCCAGCCTGCAAAGTTGTTTTCTTGAATGAAATTGCTACATAGGACATTAAAAGAGTAGCAGCCTCTGGGTACACTGCCTCTTCTTTTTCTCATGTCATGCTTCATTAGTGTAATTGATCATGGTCACTGTCCCCTGTGTTCTGATTGGGAGCGAGGAGTTGTTTCTGTTGCCAGGAGTGACCGTGAGCAGAATCCTTCCTGGTCGGTGATGGTCCCTGCCCAGACAGCTTCACCCCCAGTCAGCCGCGTACTATTCTGCACCATTGAGTAAGCTGCTGCTGCGGAGCTTGATATGCCTTGATTGGACAGACCTCCCAAGCGCAGCCTCTGATTGCAAGACACCCTTGGAGCACCGACTGGCCGTGGCGCTGGTAAGGAGCAAGTTTGGGTGAGCATGGGGGGCAACAAGGAGCCATCACCTGATACACAAGCGCTCTCCACACCAAAACCTTTTAGCTGCACAGTTGCAGTGGTTCACGCAGTGGGTGGCAGGCAGACAAGCTCCAGATCGAGAGATGGGTCCCTCTGTCCCATGGCTTCCTAAGCTATTAGATGTGTGTAGTACTTGCTGCTCAGCCAGTGTGAGTGCGATGTGGAATGTTGGGATGGAGGATGCTGAGGAATGTTGGGTGAGTGAGGTTGACGGTTGAAGGATGCTCTGAGCAGCAGGAAGGCTGCTCCTGGTGGGGCTATTTGTACCTGTAACTCGGAACTATCTACCTTCATACATACCATCTTAAGTTACCCGTAACCAGGATCTTCGTCTTCATTACTACTGTGCTGCTGAAAACAGGATCCCCCTCACATAGTGGCACCCATGAATTCTGAGTAATGTGTAAATGCTGGTATAGGTGTTTTCAAAAGACACTTACAAAGGTACCACATTCCCCTGACATACCCATAACCATGCTGAAGACGTTACCACATTGGGGTAACTGTGAAAGACTTAGGGCCCGATGTAGGTAATCGTGAAATACCGAATTCTTAATACCGAATTTTACTGATTCGGTATTAAGAAATCGGTATTTCAGATGTAGGTAAGATTTCGGTAAAAAATACCAAATCCTTAATATTCAATATAACCGAATCGGTAAATGAGATTTGGTAATAAGGAATGCCAACCCATTCATTCCTATAGGCTGGGAGGCCCGTAGGAATGAATGTGAAGACATTCGGTAACACTGGGAGGTATTTCAAGGGTGCCAGGGTGTCCGAGGTAGTAGCACGCCGCATCCCGTAGAGGGGTGCAAAGACCCCAATGATGAAGCATGACACCAAGGGTCCTTTTGGTGTGTGAGGGGTATTTTACAAACACTGTGTGCTCCCCACCGTTGTAGGGAACACCCTTTATTCACAGGTGGATTCTCATTGTTTATTCATATCCAGTTAGGGAGAACAAATCCATATGATAATTCTCTCTCTCCCTTTTTGTTTTTTTGTGAGGATTTTTTAGCCATGGGTAGTGAGGAAAGGTGTTTCTAAGTTTGGTAAAGCAATGACAGTTGTTAAAGTGTTTCTGAATAATGTGGTTATTCAAGATGGAAAGTTGTGGAATGTTAGAAGGGTTTCTAAGTGTAATGGGGCTGTGCGTGGTCATGATGTGAAAGAAGGAGTTAATGAACAGGAGGATGATGGATTTTTGATGAGGCTGAACATTAATCCTCACCAGGATTTGAGTGTGTCTGTAAATGTGGTAGACTAAG
Source organism: Lissotriton vulgaris (assembly GCF_964263255.1). NCBI lineage: Eukaryota > Metazoa > Chordata > Amphibia > Caudata > Salamandridae > Lissotriton > Lissotriton vulgaris. The sequence continues at coordinate 105,403,988 of NC_141693.1, read as the reverse complement.
GGGGAAATGGTGAAGTGAGGCAATTAGATTCCAATATGGGAAGTGAAGAAGTGAGTGAGTCAGTGGCTATGAGGGTCAAAGGTTACGGTAGGAACAGAGGGCCCCCAGTTAAATATGTAGATTTTGTTTCAGTGCTATTTGGATTTATTTCCTTGTTCCATCTTAGTTCTGGTTCCTTTCCTCTTCATTATTGTTCTTTAGTAGTGAGTTAAAGTTTGTTAAGTTATTGTACTTGTATCTTCTTTACAATGATTTCTTTCAACAGAAGATGTGCTGCATATCTGTATCTTTCTGTGTATTTGTGTCCTGTCATTCTTTACATTTGTTCAGCATTCCAGCAGCGGCTGGCAACTCAGAAGAGTGGGTTGACGGGCAAATGGATGGTGGGTGGGTGCATGTATGCAAGGTGAGTGGTGACTATAAATAAAAAGAAATAGCCACTTCCCTAGCTTGCTGCGTGATGTCAGACACATCCTCTCCTTGGTCCATCTTCTGCTTCTGTCTCCTCCAGGCTCTGCGGGCTCCAGCCAATTCCTCTAACCAATCCTATTGCTGCTCTCAGGCTGGTAACCAGAATGAGAGAAGCACCAGGATTGGAGGAAGCAGCCTCTCTCAGTGCTTTCAAGAGTGGTGGAGGCTGGTGCTTTCTCTAAGGTTAGAGAGGTTTAAAATGTGCATGTCAGCGTGGCCGTCACAAGACATCAAGCGAAAGAGACATGCGCACTTCAAACTTAAGTGTACAGGCAGCTCACCACTCCTCTCTGCTGTAGTAATGGCCCCGCCCCCTCCTGACACTCGGTTCGGGACGAGTTGGTGAAAAATACAATTGTAATAAATAAACTTTTTTACCATTTTATGTACCATCTCTGTGGTTTTTCTGGAGGAAAGGTTTGTTAGGGAGGCTACGCTGCTCCTCTCTAATGGAGGAGCCGCTCCTGCAGCATTCCTTGATACCTTCTGGTTATTGGGTTGTTTTGCTGTGCAGTAAAGACCTTTTATCCTTAACAAGCCTGGCGTTTACCTTTTCAACAAAACGTATATTAGTAAATTTGCTTTATAAAATCCTTTTTCGCCCACTTTTATTTTCAATGCCATGGCATGAACATCTGGCGTCAGAGATCTTGCTGCAGAGTGGAACATTTGGCTCGGTTCCATGGTACCAAGCCCCCTGACACAAAATATGGGAGTTCCTACCTCTGCTGTGTTGAGCAAGTTTCAGCTGCATTAAAAACCTGCTTATTCATCCTTTGTTTAAATGGATAGATGGACGGTTGGGTGGGTGGACGTACGGACGGATGGATGAATGGATGAATGGATGGATGGATGGATGAATGGATGGATGGACGAGTTTCCCCTGCATAGAATGATGAATAAGTGACACACAGGGGCATATTGGAGGCCCCTGCAGAAATTACTGTGCCGGGGGTCCCCCAACACTTCAAGGGACCCACAAACCTTCAGGACTCTGCGTTCAGCCCAAGGCCAATGTATATCTGAGAGCTATGGAGAATCAAACCCCTCATCTCATTCTGCGGGGGGGGGGCTCCATCATTTGTGTTACACTCCTGGTGGCACGCAGTGCCATGTGCTCATAAGCTGCACAGACAGTGCACTGGCTGAGTGGGCCGCATGGGGGCAGTACAGCTGTGCAGCTGGGAGGTGAGCCCTTAAAGGGCAAGAGAGCATGATGGGTTCCGGTAACTGAATAGTTAATTCCGGGTCGTATTCTTTATGCAAAATGATATGGATTCAAGTTCACAAGAGAACCAACCCTTGCCCAAGCCGGGATAGCGCACTGACGCAAAGTATAAGAAAGGAGGGGGACATCCCAGCTGCGAATATATGACTTTACCACGAATACAAACACTCCGCATGGCATTACCACGCGAATTTTACTTCGCAAGTGGCTTTACCACGCAGCTTTTTAGAACGCAAGTTCTAACATCGACACATTTAAAAAACGTTACATTCAGCAGCTCTTACTTCCATCCACCATGGAAATATGCGTCAAAACACGTCTACCAAAACTAAAAAAGGACTACAACTATGACGTACACGTCACGTCTTTGGTGCGGCTCTTTTCTTTTACTTTTAAATGACACTGTAGTGCGTTTTTTTAATGTATGTAGCCTGCTCGTTTTATTTTATTTTTTTATGGGGGGAGACCCCCCAACCCCCCAAGACCACGCAGAACTTACAAGCAGGACGACCAAAAGGAATACCACTTGCGTGGTAAAGACGGTCGTGGAAGGCACCCGCTTTGAAGAGACGTTTGCGGGGTAAGTGGATCGTTGATAACATCATGCGTGGAAAAGACTTCGTTGTAAATGATGTTTCCCCCCAGCTGCTGTACTAATGTATGTATTTATTTTTCTTTGGGGGAGTTTTATATGGCGTGAACTCGACCCGAAGGTATCGGAGCCCTTTACATGAGCACCAGTTGCGTCACAGACGACGAGTCGGGCGTCTCGATGCGCTCCTGCAGAGGGCGCCAGTGCAAGGCAAGTAGCTGTATGAAAGTAGCCGAGGAAATGTAATATGAAAGCAGAACGAACCGAGGCGACTGGCTGGGTGCACACCGTAGGAGACATTGAAATTGTTATTGTTCATAATAGGTTCACGGCTTAAGCACCATCTGACTAAGAGGATCATGCGCGTTTATGCCTTTACGATTTTTAGGCTGACACATGACATGTTTCAATCTAATGTAAAAAGAAATACAACGGGGACACAGAGGGGCAGATTTATGTTAACTGGCACATCCCCAGGGATGCGCCAGTTAACATGCGCCACAGTGCGCCACAGCTCCGCCAGCCATGGTGCGCCGCATTTATAATGCGGCGCACCATGGTGCAAAAACGGCACAGATGCGTGACGCATCTGTGCCGGAAATGTGGCGCATTGCTGGAGTTGCGTCGCAAGCGCGACGCAGCTCCAGCAAGGCTCGGGGGTGCCCCATTTTAACAATGCTGCATCAAGACCTATGCCTGCTTCAAGCAGGCGCAGGCTTTTGACGCAGCATTGGCTTAAAAGTGACTGAGTGAAATCTCATAGATTTCACTCAGCCACTTTTGCGAGGCGCACCTGCCCCGGAAAGCCCACCCTGCGCCGGAACACCCACAAGCGGCGCAGGGCTTTACAACGTGACGCATCTGCCTAAATGCATCACGTTGTAAATCCTTCGTAGGGATGCGCCACGTTTACGCCGCCTTGCGTGACGCAACAGCGGCGTAAACGTGGCGCAAGGGCCTCATAAATCTGCCCCAGAATTTCTCTGCTCGGTGCGTGCCCCGCCACTTTTAGGAATGCCACGAGGCCGATCATTCAGTTTCCGCTACAGAAATGAATAGCAGCTTAAAGGCCCCCCTCGGGCAGCTGTAACTCGGGCTCAAAGCTGTTGACAAAGTGCAGTGAGCAGCCGGTGGACCATGTTACGGGACGAATGCCATCTAGTGGTCACCATGCGGAATAGCAGTCGAAGTGTTACAATAGCCTTAAGGAAGAAAAAAATACTGGCCTGTATCACAACAGCAGTCTGGGAAGCATTGCAAGCAAGGAGCCTAATGCAGGCCCCTGCACCCCCTGCCGTGCCGCAGGCCTTCAGGGGGGTCCACGTTCAGCCCAAGGCCAATAAATACCTGAGACATGGGAGACCGAGCAGCCCCTCACTACATTCTGAAAGGGTGCCTAATCATGTTGAATTACAACACTATATCTAGCAATATGAGTAGAATGACCCCTGAAGACTCCATGTCACTTGGAAAGTAGGGTGACCATATGACTCCATCTCACCAGGACACAACTATTCCTGTTCTAGTTTTTGATTTACCATAGTGCATCCTGGGAATTGTAGTCTTGGTTCATTTTAATTGAGACAATTGGCCTCACACACTTGATAAGAACGAAGATGGATTCAACTCAGATCTGTGACTAGGGGGCGAGTGTTTCAAAAGTTTCTGTGCTTCGTCCATCATCTCACTGTGTTTACACCTGATAAAAATGATATGTAAAAGCAAAGCCCAGACGTGGTAATTAAGCGGTTCCCGGTGACATGAAGCCATCTGGACATGCTATATAGGAATATTCTTTTACATACTCTTGCGGCCCAAAGAGTCCAGTTCCCTATTAGTAAATGCACAAAGAGAGCACAGTCTTTCCTACTTGTACTAAATACATGTGCATATTCATGCAATGTGTGCTATAATTTTCTAGTTATAGTATACAATCAAACCATAACTCAAGGCTCTACCAGTTATGATGTCAGGGATGCCATCTATGTTGTCTTTTAACCAGTGCTCTTTGTCATATAAAGGCTCCAATCACCATTGTTTCAGGAAGGAACAATTCAACATTGAGTGGGCAGTCCCGCCACCACCCTATTAGGATATGGCAGTCGTGCGGCGGTCGTAAAATGCTTTTTTCTACTGCGACTTGTGTTGAAAAGGCCCACAGCACAAGCTGCAGTAGAAAAATGCACCTTTTAAACAGCCATGCACCGTGAGGCAAGCACTATGTGGTGCCTGGCACACGATGCATGAATGTGTGGTGGAGCACCACATCTGCCACCCTGGTCACATAGCAGTGGCCAAGGGGGCCCTGCTTGGGGCCTCCAAAGTCCCTCTCAGTCTGCCTTTTCATTGTTGTGAGACCTCCATGAAAAGGCTGTTGGAAACGGACATCCCAATCCCTATGGTGGTGCCTACACAGGCACAGCCTCCATTGTAGGGATTATAGTCCAACCACTGCCACAATAGGCTCCTTCAACCTGTCGTAGGTGACTGTCTTTCCCCCAACATTATCACTCCTACCACCTACATTGTAATATGGCAGTCGGACCGATGCCTTGTATGTCGGGTGGACCGCCCCTGATGGCCTGTTGGTAGGCCTGGGCAGAGTGCACGGTGTTCCGCTAAACAAAACACAGTGAAGTGACCAAAAAAAACTCAGCCGCGCTACACAGAGTTCCGCAAGCAGCGGAGAACTTTAGGGTGTGCTGTTCGTGCTGATTTTTAGTGCGGGGTGTTTGTCCCGGGCTGGAAAATAAGCGCAAACGTCACCATGCACAGTGCAAGAGGGCGCTGCTTCTTTCTGACGCTCAAGTAGATGTTTTGCTAGAGCCGCAGCTTCCTCAACATGAACAAGGGGTTTCTCAATGTGAGAGGTCGCGACCTTCCATGGCCACCCATGTTGAGAAATCTCGCTGGGAAGTGGTCTAGCATTGTATTTTCCTTGCTCAGCAACTTAACCCTGGCAAGCACGAGCAAGGAAAAAAACTCAGCAGAACTCTGTGTACTCCCCGATGTGCGGGAAACTCTGCAAATGGAGAGTAGTTCACTGCTCCACCCTACCTGTCATAGGCAGTCTGCCCGACATCATAATGAGGGCCTAAGTTTGAAAAACCTACTGAATAGATTCTCACTGGATATGTAAGTTGTGTTGGTGTATGGTGATGGCTTTGTAGCTATATGATAATGTTCATGTTAGCGTATGGTAGAAGCTTTTTACATTTTTAATTTTAGTAGCGTGACCCGATGATAGGAGCTGTATTGCATTTAGAAAGGGCGTTTGTATCCATCTGATGATGTGTGTGGGGTTGTAGGTTGTGGTGGGTTGAGTGGGTGTACAATGCTGCTTGTGTTGCATTTGATAGTAGATGTGTGAGTGGCTAAGTGGGCCCAGGTTGATGGTCATGTGTCCATAGTTAATAGTGCTGTGTGGCCATATGATTGTAGGTGTATGGATAAATAAGGTGCGTGTATGGCTTTAAAGGTGTGAAGGCATATAATAGCTAGTTTTTACAGTGGTTGAGTGGACGTATAATGGTGAGTGTTTGGTGGTATAATGGCAGATGTGTGGGCCTGTGATGACAGGTGGGTGGTCATCTCATGATGGTGTGTTGCTGTATGTGTATCTTTTGGCACTGGGTGTTGTATTATGATGCATGTGTAAATAAATTATTGTGCATTTGATTGCATATGATGTTAGTTGTTTTGCCGTATGCTGTAGGGGGTAATTTTATGTATGATGGTAGTGGGGTGGTGCTTTGATATGGGTTTGTGATGAGGGTGTGGTTGTGTGATAGTCAGTGCATTGTTATGTGAGTAGAGTTTGTTACGTACATGTGAAGTACTGATAGGTCTAAAGCTAAGCCAATACTTTTATTTAGTTGTAGGCAACTTAATAACAGTTTCCTTGAAGAAAAATTAGCACATGAATGATGTCTCAAGTAATGACATGTTATCAGTGATATAATTTGAGGTCATCAGTAATGTCCTCAATGATATCATTTGAGATGTCATAACTGATGGCATGTGTGAGGACATGAGCAGTACATGGTAGGGTGCAAGGTATGGTTAGTGTAGCAAACCTTAATTGATACATTTCAGGGAATTTTTAGGTTTTGCAATGGAATTATAATGTAACTTTAACTCTGGTTTTGCAGTGAATTGTTGATGCATACAATTCGGCATGAAAAGGTTGATATTATCGAAAAATAGTTACTAAGCACACGCGATTCTGCAAATCCTCACTTATACAAGTTACTCGGTTAAGAGCAAAAAATGAAATAAACAGGAATTTGTAGTATGTTATCTTGTGGAACGTTGACTCCAGTGGCGGCTCCTCTGCTAAGGCGGAGAAGCGTCGCCCCACTGCTTTTCAGCAGTGTGAATAAAAGACAAATAAAATGATAATATCTTGTTGTTATTAACAGTTTAATGTTTCCTGTTGGGGCAGCTTTGCAGACATGGCGGGACAGCTCTGCTGACAGAGAAGCAGGGGGAGGAGCGGTGGGTTATTTTGAAGTTTTTTTAAGTGCGCATGACTGTTTGGCCGGTCCAAAAGGGCCGGGCAAACAGTCATGCGCATCCTGCAAGTTCTCCATTCAGGCTGCGTTACAGCCAGGTTGCAGCAATGTGATTGCCATAGGGAAGCCTGGGTCCTTCCTGGGTGCTCTGTTCCTGTGCTGGAAGAGATGATGGTTGGGAGAAGCGGCGAAGAGGTACGTTTATTTTTTTTTCTTTACAACCACTTCCCCTCTGCCCTGCCACCCTCAATCTGTGGCTGCCGCTACTAGTTGACTCTGTGACTCTTTCAGAAACCTGAAACCGCCATGATTTTGGAAACAAAGACCTGGCTGTTTTTGAAAGTAAATTTCACTTTGTAAAGAGTTGTGCTTTCTGGCATGACAATGAAAAACTATGATTGTCTGACACAAGCAAGCGGCTATGAATTAAAGTAACTTGATGAAGTACAAAATACACATAATGAATAAATTATTTCAATTTTGGATATGGTCTACCTCCCAGAATTGCATCAAGTAAGAAAAAAAGACCAATTCACAGCATACTGGTAAATACTAAATTGACTTAGGGGCACAAAAAAGTTCCATATGCAGACCTTTAAGCCTTCATATGGAACTTCTGATTGAGTAACATCCATAGGTGGGTCAATTTTCCACTGTCGGACATTCTCATTTGTAAGTAGGCACCTGGGTACATATATTAAACATGATATAGGAGGATGCATGGCTGGACGCCAACAAACGAAGGACTATATGGTTATTCAGAGACGTACCCAATGACTTTTGTGCCCACGTGCACACTGACATTAACTCCTTAAAAACTTTGAGGCACAAAATGAAAGTTTGAAAAGTTCGTAAAAAACCAGATATTTCATGGGCATGTGCGGGAGGGTATTTCTTTAGTGAATGCTGGAGTAGTAACACTACTACTAATAATTATACTACTATGACTGTTACTAGTACTGCTCCCACTGCTACTAGTACCACTACTACTGCTGCAACTAGTACTACTACTGCTACTAGTATCATTAATACTGCTGCTAATGCTATTACTACTGCTACTAGTACTACTACTGCTACTGCTACCGGTACCACTACTGTGGCTAGTAGCATCACTACTATTACTGCTACTAGTATCACTACTACACCTGCAATTATTATTACTACTGCTACTAGTACCACTACTACTGCTGCTACTAGTACTACTACTGCTACTAGTATAACTAATAATGCTGCTAATACTATTACTACCGCTACTAGTACAACTACTGCTGCTATTAGTACCACTACTACCAATAAAAAATATACTACTACCAATGCTACTAGTACCACTAATACTACTGCTACTAGTACTACTAATACTACTACTACTGCTGCTGCTACCGGTACCACTACTGTGGCTACTAGCATCACTACTATTACTGCTACTAGTATCACTACTACCACTGAAACTATTATTACTACTGCTACTAGTACCACTACTACTAATAATAATATTTATACTACTGCCACTGCTACTTGCACCACTACTACTGCTGATACAAGTACCACTACGAACAATAATACTTATACTACTACCATTGCTACGAGTACCACTACTACAACTACTGCTACTGGTTCCACTACTGCTACTAGTATCACTACTAATACTACTAATAATAATTATAGTGCTACTAATATCACTACTACTAGTAATACTACTAGTAATAATTACACTACTAACTTTGCTACTACTAATGCTACTACTACTGCTACTTGTACCACTACTAATACTACTGCTAATAAAAATACTACTAGTGCTACTAATATCACTACTACTAGTAGTACTACTAATAATATTAATTACACTACTCTCTGCTACAAGTAGTACTACTTATGCTACTACTACTGCTGCTACTAGTACCCCTACTGCTACTAGTACCACTACTACTGTTACTAGTACTAATACTATTAGTACTATTATTAATATTTATACCACCACCACCACTGCTACTAGTACCACTACTAATGCTACTAGTATCACTAATACTGCTGCTAATACTATTACTACTGCTACTAGTACTACTGCTGCTGCTATTAGTACCACTACTACTAATAAAAATATACTACTACCAATGCTACTAGTACCACTAATACTACTGCTACTAGTACTACTACTACTACTGCTGCTGCTACCGGTACCACTACTGTGGCTACTAGCATCACTACTATTACTGCTACTAGTATCACTACTACAACTGCAATTATTATTACTACTGCTACTAGTACCACTACTACTACTAATAAAAATTATACTACTGCCACTGCTACTCGAACCACTACTAGTACTGATACAAGTACCACTACTAACAATAATACTTATACTACTACCATTGCTACTAGTACCACTACTACAACTACTGCTACTGGTTCCACTACTGCTACTAGTATCACTACTAATACTACTAATAATAATTATACTGCTACTAATATCACTACTTCTAGTAATACTACTAATATTAATTACACTACTACCTTCGCTACTACTTATGCTACTACTACTGCTACTTGTACCACTACTAATACTAATAATGATAAAAATACTACTAGTGCTACTAATATCACTACTACTAGTAGTACTACTAATAATAACATTTACACTACTCTCTACTACAAGTAGTACTACTTATGCTACTACTACTAGTACCACTACTACTACTGCTACTAGTACCACTACTACTGTTACTAGTACTAATACTATTAGTACTACTAATAATATTTATACCACCATCACTGCTACTAGTACCACTACTACTGCTACTAATACCACTACTACTACTGCTACTAATACTACTACTTCTGCTAATAATACTTCTGCTACTACTACTACTACTACTACTAATAATAATAATAAGATGAAGAAGAAGAAGATGTTGAGTGTATAAATCTTTTAATATCAAACGTGGGGCAAAGGTCCTCTCCTTTCTGGACCCGTCCTTCTCGAACAAACTGCTTCTCCCCCTCAGAAGCATTAAGTCTAAACCTGTGTTCCGGAAAAAGCTGAAAGCGTGGCTTTTCTCTAACCCATACCTCCTACCTTGCCCCCACTGTCAACTTTCGGCATCCAGGCCCAGGACGAATAGCCACGTTACAGTGTATGCGAATACATTGAGTGCCATTACAATGCAGTCATTACACAACTGCATTGTTACATCGCATACAATTACAACGCAAGTCGTTACAACGACTTGCTGTAGGGGGCGCGCTGGATTTTGGAATAGTATCATTTACTATTCCAATTCCAGTCTCTGCAACAGTAGGGAAGGTGTTGGATTTAAAATCGAACGCCTTCTGCCCCCTACAGCAAGTTGTTGCAACAACTTGCGTTGTAATGGTTTGCGATGGAACAACGAGATTTTGTAATGACCGTGTTGTAATGTCTTGTGATGTATCGCATGCGGTGTAAACAATGTTTCCTGCCAGGACACTCTTGGAGTAGCATTTGTGCTTTATAAATACCCCTACGTAGACATAGACATAGACTTGTCCAGTTTGAAAGCACTGCAACAGGTTTTACATTATTATTAGTAGTAGTAGTAGTAGTAATATCATTATTATTACTATTATTATTAATGTTATTAACAATAATACTAATGATGACAGTTGCACTGATAATTATATAATATCACTATTCTTATCTATACTACTATTATAAAGAGAGAACACAAACCTTTGAGCCAGGTAAACTACAAAAGTAATGCACCAATCACTACACCCAATACACCATTTGAAAGGGGAGATGTGGCAGAAGGACATAGGCTATAGATATGTACACCATATACATTAAAAAAGCAAAAATGCCAAAAGTGGTAAAGTAGTCCCTTGGGGGCGTGGTCGTGGCCCTGGGCGTCTCAAACAACAAATGTGGGCGTTTACAGGGCCGTGCCGAGTGCAAATAACAAACATAGGCCAAGCGACAACACACTTACATATGCACACATAGAGCGGAAATGCACTTTCACTGAATTTAGAATGCACAATATGCAGACATAGAGCGGAAATGCGCTTTCAATGAATTTCTAACAAACATTTGCAAATCCCAACACATACAGCGGAAATGCGCTTTCAATGAATTTAAATTCACACATACAGCGCGGTAACACCAATATACAAAAACAGCAGAGGTGCGCGCTATAAGAAATATACACACATTCGTTGCAGTTACCCAGACAACATTGACGCCTTCGCATTAAAAACCTGGCGGGCCTTCCATCGACGAGGAGTGTCAAATGACGCCACACAGGGGGCAGGATTAATCGCATACTACACCAATCACAACGCACTAAAGAAAATACACACACGACTTTGGCTTACCAAAAAAAAAAGTCTTTAACCATTGGCTGTTGACCAACGACGTCGCAGGAGGTTAAACACGAACAAAAAAAGCCAACATTTCTTAACGGAGAAACGCAATCGACTGCGCATTCATGAGACTTTCCTCACATCTTGCGGACAAGATAAAACGCTTACAATAAGACATACGAATAACGAAAATAACACAACTGCCCATAATCACTCGAGCACTGCCAGGACTTCACCACACAATTGACAAAACAAAAGGGAAACTTCTTTGAAGGGATACAAAAACGAACACAGGGAAAGAGCCTTCGAAAGAAAAAAAAACATTAAACAGGTGACACGACAATTTACTCACATCTTGCGGACAACATAAAACGCGGTAAACAAAACATACGAATTAAAAAAATAACGCAAGTGGGCCAAATCAGTTGAACAGGGCCAGGACTTGCACAGACAACTCTTCTGCCGGGCGGGCGGGGGCCCTGAAGCAGCCTTTTGCTCCCAGACAACGTCGGGACGGGCTGCTAGTTAGGAGTATAAGAATAATAATAATAACAATAATTATTATTATATTATTATTTTCTTAATTTTAATTACAACTAATACTAATTATAGCGGTCGCAGGGACAATAATATGCTGTTATCACTTTCATTATTAGCAGTATTATTATGATTCTTATTATTGTATTGTATTGTAATTGTATTTATATAGCGCTTACTACCCCTGACGAGGCGTCAAAGCACTTTTTCGGCGAGTAGCACGCTACTCCGGGACCCATAGAGGATTAGTGTTGAATTAGTATAGTGAAGCATGCAAGTACATTTTAAGTGGTGAATAGTTTAGTCAGTTATTTGGATTTGGAATGATAGCAGAAGGATAGAAGAGGGAAGAAGGTTTGTATTTATATAGCGCTTGTTACCCCTGATGGGGTGTTGAAGCACGCTATTCAGGAAGCCCATAAAGGATTAGTGGTGAATTAATATGGTGAAATATGAAAGTAATTTCAGTGTTGGATATTAGTCAGTTATTTGAAATGAGAAGGATAGCGGAGGGATAAAAGGGGAAGAAAGGTTGCTTTCATATAGCACTTGTTACCCCTGATGGATGTTGAAGCACTTTTCTGGCGAGTAGCACGCCACTTCGGAACCCATAAAGGATTAGTGTTGAAAATTATTATAGTAAAATATGAAGTAATTTGAGTAGTGGATATGTTATTCAGTTATTTGGGTAGAGATGGGTAGGTGGTGGGATAGTAAAGGGAGAGAGGTTTGCATTTATATAGCGCTTGCTACCCCTGATGGGGTTTTGAAGCGCAAGTAGCACGCTACTCTGGAACACATCAGGATTAGTGCTGAATTAGTATGCTGAAACATGAAAGTATTTTTAGTGGAGGATATGTTAGTCAGTTATTTGGATTGAGAAGGGTTGGGGAGGGGTAGAAAAGAGGGAAGAGTTTAGAAAGGTTTGTTTTGGGGGATTGGTATAGTAAAAGAGGTGTCAGGTGATGCAAGGAGGGGTAGAGTAGGAGAGAGTCTAGAAAGGGTTATTATAGGGATCATAGTAGTGATACGGGGTTTGGGACAAATGATAGAGTAGATGTAGAGGATATATTGATAGATGTATAGGGTGAGAGATAGGGTAGTGCATTGGAAAGAGTAGTAGAATCCAGTTTGAGATGAGTCAGAAGGTTGGTCCAGAATATATATTGAGCGAAGTATAGGCTGAGAATAGAGAAGTACATTGGAAATGCTAAATTAGAAGATAGTGATAAATATATAGATCCATAAGTACATTGAAAGTATATAGATGCATAAAGGAGGTATGTATGTTGGGCAGCATTTCTGGCCCTGGTCCTGGTCAGTCTCGAACAGGCTCAAACAGGCAACAGCCCTTGTCCTCTCTGCCCTTAACAGGCTCAAACAGGCAACTGCCCTTGTCCTTTCCGCCCTTAACAGGCTCAAACAGGCAACTGCCCTTGTCCTCTCCGCCCTTAGCCTAGACGCCTGGGCTTAGACGTCCTAACCTGGCCTTTCATAGCCCCAGTAATCAGGTGACCCCGTCAGCCAATGGGAACCCTAGCTCTAACACTATCCAATCACAACAGTAGCTCTACAAATCTAGAACCAATAGGAGTCCAGGACCTTACAGCCAATCTTAGGCCTAGTCCAAGCACCAAATCAGTTCAAAAACCCTGATCTCTACGTCCAAAAGAGGCCCTAGCCTTACCAGTAGTCCCAACCCAAGTCCGAGCAACCAATGGCACAGGAAGCCCTCGTCCCTACTTCCAATAGAAAGCCTAACCCTTCTCTGAGTCCCACAACTTGTCCAGCAACCAATCACACCAGAAGCCCTAATCGCTACTTCCATTTAAAGGTCCAACCCTAGCCATAGTCCCACCCTAGTCCCAACAACTAATAATACAGGAAACCCTAGTCCCAACCCTACCTTGATTGAATCACAGACCCAGAAACCAATCAGAACACTCAAATGCCCAACCAATGAGGACACTAACCCTAATCCAATAGAAACATCAGATGCAACCACCAATCAGTGTAGACATGTACCAACCACTAGCAGACCATATAAGGTCCCAGCGACCTCAGACAAGGTTTGCTGGCCAGGGAGTAGGAAGCTGCTTCTCCTGTTCAGAATCTCTTAGGAGACAGACAGGCTCAATCCACACTTTGGACTTATGCAGGCAAAGGCCTCACTAACTTGAAATCCAAGAATACTGTTTGAATAAAACTGTACTCCCTCTCCTGGCCAAAAAACGAAGTGCGCAGTCTCTAGTAAACACAATTTAAACAGCTCACAGAAGCACCCTCTGATGTAGAATATCCCTGATGCTGGCGGGGAGACAGGGGGGCTGGTTTCACTGGCTTGTGAACACAAAATGGTGGCGGGGTGCACTGTTTTAACACACAGGTCTCAGCACAGAGCCACGGAGAAATTTGGAGGGAAAATTGAATAGTCACCAGGAATGAGAGGGAAAAACTACAGAGTTTGGACTGCAAATCCCACAATTCAACACGTTAAATGGAAACAATAATGGGCAGGAAAATCCACAAGTTTAAAACACAAAACAGGTGATAAAATATGCAACCATACGCAGGTTAAAACTACAATTTTAAACTGTAACAACCACTGGCAAAGACAGTAATCACAGAAAGGGAAATCGTTTTTTTTAAACTTTTGTTTTGGGGAAGAGACAGCACTAGTCTACCTCGTTACCACTTCTAGGACTCTGCTGACTGCAATCTGGGGCACAGGGAGGCTGCAACTCACAAGATGGAGGAGAATGATTTGGGGTGCACTGTAGTATTGACAATAATATGCTGTCATAACTATTAATATTATTAATGTTATTATTATTATTGATGTAATCAATACTACTATTAACCCCTTCGATGCTGATGACGGAACGGTTCCGTCATCAGCGTCGGTTGAGCTGTGCTGATGACGGAACCGTTCCGTCATGACTCCGCCCGCGCAAGGCGGAGTCAGCATGGGCGGGGAATTCGCGCCGCACGGATGCGGTTAATGACGGTGGTACTGACAATAATGTGGTGTAATCATTATAATTATTATTGGTTTTATTTACGTTAATCCTATTAAGAAGGGTTGTGATACTAATATGTTGTTATTACTATCATTATTAGCAGCAGTAGTAATAATGTTGTTACGAATAATGCTATAATTATTGTAAAACCCTGAGCACTGCACGCACACACTGCCCCAACCAGTGACAGCATGTTCAGCAGAAGCGATGCGCTGCCAGCAGAGGGCGTTGTCGGTGATCACTGCTCTGGCAGCATGTTCGGCAGAAACGATGTGATGCACTGCCGGCAGAGGGTGCTGTTGGTGATCACCACTCTGACAGCATGTTCAGCAGAAGCAATGCGCTGAGCTGCCGGCAGAGAGCGCTGTCGGTGATCATCGTTCTGACAGCATGTTCGGCAGAAGCGATGCGATGCGCTGCCGGCAGAGGACGCTGTCGGTGACTCCGCTCTGACAGCATGTTCGGCAGAAACGATGTGATGCACTGCCGGCAGAGGGCGCTGTTGGTGATCACCGCTCTGTATAGAGAATGAGAGAAGGCACCCTGCCTGATATTTATAGAGGTCCTAGCTAGAGGATCCAAACGTGATAGGAGAAGGGGGGGTGATTAGCCCAGAGGCTGAAGCTGCACAGGACAAAAACCAGGTCAATCCAAACAGACTCAACAACATATATTGGAAGAATACATATTTTTTATTTTTCTCTTTTTAAATATATTATTTGTAATTTTCAAAAGACAGACATTTATAAATTAAATAGTCACAGTGATATTTTACGAAACACATGGCAAAGATTCTTTTCTGGATTAAGATCTGCCCAGTACTGACCACACTTCAAACAAACAACCACACTCATTCACACAGGGGTTTTCTCTAACTCTTGTTTGAACATTCAACTTTCATTCATCCATTCATATAGTCCTGGCGTAGACAACAATAGGTATTCAACAAGTTGCCTAAATCGGGGGGTTCATCCAGGCAGATGGTATTAATACGGGTCCTGGTGTAGTTAGGACAGAATGCCGTATTCCTGGGAAAACATGCCGACGCGCATTTCGGTGAGAGGCCAATGTGGCCACACCTTCGTCAGGGCCTGGGTAGTATGCTGGGCAGGGGACAGGAGTAAAATCTGGAAATAAAAAGCTGTGTCTTAATTCCGTATTCTTGATATATATACAAAGAAACATTCCAACATATAATTTCATTTTCATCATATTACTTTTTTTAAAACATATATAAAGCGTATTGATATGATACATGCAGGGTTGACATTTTTGACACTGTGCAGTAACAGACTACTTGGAAACACTCCCCAAGTGGGATTCCCTGTTTCGTGGAATCCAAAAAAGGCAAACTGATAGCCAAGGCTAAATGAACAGTAGAGTCTAATTCATAACACTATACATACATTTTATAATCACACACTCATTATCATCCACCTAAGACCTCATGGTTAAATTCAACCACTCTTCATTTAACCAAGTTAATTAGGATAATCTGGTCACCCAACTGTGTTCAAAAATCTTTCCTTTTTTACTCTAACTCTCCTTTAAAAACAGAAATGAAGAGTGGTTGAATTTAACCATGAGGTCTTAGGTGGATGAGTGTTTCCAAGTAGTCTGTTACTGCACAGTGTCAAAAATGTCAACCCTGCATGTATCATATCAATACGCTTTATATATGTTTTAAAAAAAGTAATATGATGAAAATGAAATTATATGTTGGAATGTTTCTTTGTATATATATCAAGAATACGGAATTAAGACACAGCTTTTTATTTCCAGATTTTACTCCTGTCCCCTGCCCAGCATACTACCCAGGCCCTGACGAAGGTGTGGCCACATTGGCCTCTCACCGAAACGCGCGTCGGCATGTTTTCCCAGGAATACGGCATTCTGTCCTAACTACACCAGGACCCGTATTAATACCATCTGCCTGGATGAACCCCCCGATTTAGGCAACTTATTGAATACCTATTGTTGTCTACGCCAGGACTATATGAATGGATGAATGAAAGTTGAATGTTCAAACAATAGTTAGAGAAAACCCCTGTGTGAATGAGTGTGGTTGTTTGTTTGAAGTGTGGTCAGTACTGGGCAGATCTTAATCCAGAAAAGAATCTTTGCCATGTGTTTCGTAAAATATCACTGTGACTATTTAATTTATACATGTCTGTCTTTTGAAAATTACAAATAATATATTTAAAAAGAGAAAAATAAAAAATATGTATTCTTCCAATATATGTTGTTGAGTCTGTTTGGATTGACCTGGATTTTGTCCTGTGCAGCTTCAGCCTCTGGGCTAATCACCCCCCCTTCTCCTATCACGTTTGGATCCTCTAGCTAGGACCTCTATAAATATCAGGCAGGGTGCCTTCTCTCATTCTCTATACAGTTGTTCTTCCCCCCTTGGCCTGCCTATATCACTAAGAAACCCTACGGGGAGCCCCCTTCTTTTGTTTAGGTGATCACCGCTCTGACAGCATGTTCAGCAGAAGCAATGCGCTGCGCTGCCGGCAGAGGGCGCTGTCGGTGATCATCGTTCTGACAGCATGTTCAGCAGAAGCGATGCAATGCGCTGCCGGCAGAGGACGCTGTCGGTGACTCCGCTCTGACAGCATGTTCGGCAGAAACGATGTGATGCACTGCCGGCAGAGGGCGCTGTTGGTGATCACCGCTCTGACAGCATGTTCAGCAGAAGCAATGCTCTGCACTGCCGGCAGAGGGCGCTGTCGGTGATCATCGTTCTGACAGCATGTTCGGCAGAAGCGATGCGATGCGCTGCCAGCAGAGGGCGCTGTCGGTGATCACAGCTCTGACAGCATGTTCAGCAGAAGCAATGCGCTGCACTGCCGGCAGAGGGCGCTGTTGGTGATCACCGCTCTGACAGCATGTTCAGCAGAAACGATGCGCTGTTGGCAGAAGGCGCTGTCGGGGATCACTGTTCTGACAGCATGTTCAGCAGAAGAGATGCGCTGCCAGCGGAGGGCGCTGTTGGTGATCACCGCTCTGACAGCATGTTCAGCAGTAGCGGGGCACTGCCGCAGAGGGCGTTGGCGGTGATCACTACTCTGACAGCATGTTCATCAGAAGTGATGCGCTGCCAGCGGAGGGCGCTGTCGGTGATCACCTTTCTCCGGCTGCCCACAGGTGCTCGAGAGGGCCCACCCCTATTGGCAGCTCAGATCACTTTAATTTGGGCGCCCTGGGGAGAATAACGGTACACTGCGCTCACTGTGGAGGAGGAATCACGGACATATGTACAGATGACGAGCAGATGCAACAGCTAGTCATCTTTCTTCCCGCTGCCACCAGATTCCTTGCTTCCCTTTTGTTCTTCAGATTGGCTCCAATTATAAAATCCAGAGAGAAAATGACTCTCATTAAAGGATTTCCCTTCCCCTACAAGGCTCACCTCGCACGGCGTCATGCCTTAACTTCTCCCTAGTGAGAAGTGAGCGGCGCCTGCTGTCACTACAGTCCAGGAAAAACCGGGCCGCCTGTGCTATGGCTCAAAACAGAGCCCGGTAGAGACCCGTTTCGAGGCCTCCTTAAAAAAACTGCCAGTGCTCAGCACCAGTGAGACCCGGCCCACTTAAAGCCCTGGTCATCCTGACCAGCACCCCAGGCAGTTCACTCATGGACCGTATGTGCCTCTTTGACGCTGTACAGCGCTCAGCTGTCTTTAGGGTAGGTACGACCTACAGAAATATCACATGTATGCTTTAACAAACAATGCCACTTCTCATAACGAGAACCGTGAGCACAGTCACGTCACCATCCCGCGCCCATTCAGACTCGATTTGGGTGACCAGCCAGGAAGCTGACAGCATTTTCCTGATTAACAAATCTTGCTTTACACCGTTGATTTGGATATTGCATCAAAATCTATACTAATATAATAAAGAGAGAGCCCAAACCTTTGAGGCGGGTAATCTCAGGAACCACGGCACCAATCACAACACCCAATACAGCGTTGTAAAGGGCAGCTGCAGCAGATGGACATAGGCTATGCAGACGCCCACCATATACATTTAAAAGTTAAAAGATCTGTGCCAGCAAAGTAGTGTGCTGTGGGCGTGTGCTGGGAGCGTGACAAACTCTTGGCACGTGTGGTACATTCCGCCCTTCATGCCATGTCTCATACCGTGTGCTGTGGGCGTGTGCTGGGGGCGTGGGTGTGTGCGGGGCGCGGGATTACGAAAAAAAAGCGAGCGTTGTGCCCAATATGTCATTGTTTTTTCTTCCCAGGTTCTGTACATTCCAGCTCTGGGTGTCCACCCTGCTCCCTTCAAATACCCCTGCACCCCATAATCATAACCCACCCGTACTCCTTAAAATACCCCAACTCCCTTAAACACTAACCCATCTTAACTCTATAAATACCCCTGTACCTCAAAACCCAAACCTACCCCTGAACCCTAAAAATACCCCTGTACCCCAAAACCCAAACCTAGCCCTGAACCCTAAAAATACCCCTGTACCCCAAAACCCAAACCTACCCCTGAACCCTAAAATACCCCTGTACCCCAACACCCAAACCTAACCCTGAACCCTTAAAATACCCCTGTACCCCAAAACCCAAACCTACCCCTGACCCCTAAAAATACCCCCAAACCCAAACCTAGCCCTGACCCCTAAAAATACCCCTGTACCCCAAAACCCATACCTAACCCTAAAACTACACCTGTAGCCCATAACCTAAAACTATATCTGAACCCTTAAAACAACCAAACACCCCAAAACATATACCTCAGTACCCCAAAACATATACCCCTATACCCATACTTACCTTATCCAAACATTTAAAAAAAAAAAACATGCTTTTACCATTCATGCATTTACAACGAATTTCGTTGTAAATGTATGCGTGGTAAAAGCATATAAAATGTAATGCCATGCGTTATAATGGCATTGCATTATAATGGCATTGCGGAGTCATGGTACTTTCGTAATGAAAGTATGCGGAGAGATAGTATGCGGAAAGAAAGTTGCGGAATAATGGGTGTTTACCCTCCCCCGGTAAGTAAATTGGTGGCACGTCGGCCCACATCTCCAGCAACATACTCATATATTTTCACGACCGATTTGAAAAATGCACAGGTCTCTCTCATTGATGGCCAGCACCGACATACACTTTTAGACACACCTCCCGCCACAAGTTCTAGAATTGCGAACTTTAGAGAGCTACGTTCGAATCTCGGCATCAGCTCAACATCCTGTGATTCCAGGAAAATCGCGTGGTCTCCCAGTGCCTACCACTAGTGAATGTGTTCTTCTGTAATGTAAATTGTGCTCATGCCATGTTGTCGAGGTAGCTCTATATAAATTGCAAGGAAAAATAAAGTAGGGAAACTCGAGTTCACACACTACTGAACGCGCACTCTTAAGTGCATCAGCAGTACACTGTGAATCGGAGCGTTTCACAGGCCGGTCACAGATAAGAAATGCTATCAAAACAAAATCCTACAAAACAATATACTACTGGCCGGCAGCAATTCATACCCGGACAACGTCGGGACGGGCTGCTAGTATTTAATATAGGGAGCAAACTTGCACGAGGTCAGCATCTGGGTGATTCTGTGGCAATGAGAGGCAGCGCTGTACAGTATATTTTGGTTAACCGGGTACCACTTGCTCTCTGGGAGAGTGACTGTTGAATAGGGCAGCTGTCCCTCCTCTACCAAGAGTAGAAATATGGAAATACAAATAAATATTCCCTAAACCTACCCACTCTCGGCACCCTCTGCCTGTAGATAGCTCCTTTTACCACCTCTCTTCTTCCAATATAGCTCCTTGAAGTACGTCTTCGTTTTCATTTGTTTTACTGCCCCCCCACCCGCATCAAAGAGTGACAGACCTCTCTTATTTCTTTTTGTACATGATTGTGTTTCCCTTTCGTGCCTGCATGTCTCACTCTCCTGCTCACAGGTCGAAGGGTCAGAGCATGCAGTGCTGCACTAGCCCAAGCAAGTCAGGAAGGTAAGTCATTTATTTTTGATTTTTTTATGTGCCCCACGCCACTCTCGGTACATGCCAGCCGCCACTGGGCTTCTTTCATGCTGCAGCACAGTGTAGTTAGGGGCGTAGCTTCAAGGGGGTGTTTGGGGTGTTACAACCCCCTAATAAATGTGTTTTCAGGTAAATAGTTGGGTTCAGGTGTTTTCAAATCAACAAAAGAGTGACTAAAAAAGGACAGGGATAGTCAATGGCTACCACCAAGTAGAGAAATTCATTCCAAACAAAGAGCAGTCAGACAGAGGAAATTGCAAGCAGAGTGCCATAAGAAGAACCCTCAGGCACCAACAAGACAGTTGGTTGCCATTTGTCTTCATTGGGTCCTTTTCGGAAGGTAGTGATTGGAAAATTTAAAAGAAGTATGGTCTACTCCCCAAAAGTGAATATTTTATTAAGGGGGTAGCTCTAACTTCGTTAAAATTCTTAGTGGGAAAAAGAAAAAGAAAGCGGACAGGAAAGTGGCTAAGTTAATTTGAACCACCCAGTCCTAACTACAAAACAATATAGGTCAACAATATAGGTCAGCAAGTAGACTAGTAGCTCCCCGGAGGGCCAACGGCAAGGTGTTCCACAGCTGTGGCACCAGCAGTCCAAAGGAGCGACCTCCAATACGAGCTCTCTTTATACGCGGCACAACCGCCAGAAACAGAGATTCAGATCTGAGGGAGCGAGCCGGTCGGTAGAAGGCAAGTCTCCTTTGGAGATACTGAGCTCCCACAGCATGAAGAGCTTTGTAGGCCAAAGTTAATGCCTTGAAAGCAATCCGTTTGCGGATATGCAGCCAATGTAAGGTCTGCAAGAGACCAGCAGCACTGGCTCGCCTGTTCAGGCCAAAAATGGCCCTTGCGACCGCATTCTGCACAACTTGAAGCCGCTGCAGCAGATACTCTGGCAGGCCCAGATAGAGGATGTTGGAATAGTCCAATCTAGAGCCTATCAGAGCCTGCACAGTCAGCTTCCTGTGTTCCTCAGACAGGAGAGGCAAAAACTTCCGCAGCATCTTAAGGAGGCCGAAACATGTGCCCGTCACACCAAGGATCTGAGATCTCAACGTCAGATCCTTGTCCATCTTTACCCCCAGGTTTTTAGCTACCTGAGATGAACAAGACGGAGGGAACATGTTACTAGGCCACCAAGCATGCCAGTCTGGCTCCACAACACACCCGAAGAAGAGTACTTCGGACTTATCAGAATTGCACTTGAGGCTGTTCAGCTGGGACCATTTAAAAACAGCCCCAAGGCAATCCCGAATACTCTCTCCATCGAAGTCTCCTCCCCTCTTACAAGAGAAGAGGAGCTGGGTGTCGTCGGCGTAGGACACGATCTGGGCCCCGAACGACTCCGCCAGCGCCGCCAAAGGGGTCATAAAGATGTTAAAAAGGGTCGGGCTCAATATAGAGCCCTGCGGAACCCCGACTCCCAGTGGCGGCATCACGGCGGAGTCTGGGGAGGCCCAGACCGTTTGCCGGCGGCCAGCTAAAAAAGATGAAAACCAGCTGTACACCGTCCCCTGTAGGCCAATCTCATGGAGTCTTGCGAGAAGGCCATCATGGGGGACGGTGTCGAAGGCCGCCGACAAGTCCAACATGACCAGCATGGCTTTGCCCCCAGCGTCCAGAACCCCTTAATGGTTTCTGAGACCTCTAGGAGCGTGGTCTCTGTACTGAGATTTGGGCGGCAGCCAGATTGAGTGGCGTGCAGAATCTTATGTGTTTCCAGAAAATTGGAAAGCACCGAATGTACATGCTTCTCCAAGACTTTCATGAGAGCAGGCAATAAGGAAATAGGCCTATAGTTAACCGGAGCCTTGGGATCGAGGCCAGGCTTCTTCAGCAAAGGAATGACCATTGCCTGCTTCCAGGCCTGCGGAACCACTCCCTGGCTCAACGAGAGATTCAGGAGTGGATTCGCCAGAGGATTTATCACTTCCGCCATTTTTGCCAAGAATTTGGCTGGGCAGGGGTCCAATGGCGACCCAGATTTAAGATTGCCCATTAGTGCTAAGGAAGCAGTAGCTGAGATAGATGGAAAGACAGCCAGCACAGGGCCTAGCGGGGCCGAAAGGCACGGGTCGTCCTCAGGGTTGACCGGCCCCATGGGAGTCGGCAGTGGAAAAGAGTCCTGTATAAGTTTGATCTTGTTGGTGAAAAAAAATGCAAGATCAGAGGCCCAGGATTTAGAAGGCATACCTTCGGATGTATTGGAACGAGGGGCCATAAATTCTCACACTATGGTAAAAATCTCCTTACAGGAGTTAGAGGCGGCTTCTATCCTCCCTGCAAGATAGGCTTTTTTTCCTAGGCGAATGTCCCGGTGATAGGTCTTGATCGCTGTCTTGTAGGTCAGCCTTGCCACAGAATCATATTGTGATCGCCAAGCTCTTTCGGCTGCCTTACACTGCTGCCGAGCAGCCGCCAGTGTCGCAGTGAACCAGGGAGCCGAGACCCGTTTAGATGTTAAGCGGGGGGCCAAGAGAGGGGCCAGATCGTTCAACCTATCTAAAAGCCATACTTGCAAAGACTTAAGGTCCTTCTCCAAGTCGCCAGAAAGGAGGCAAGGGTGATCCAGAGCAGCCTGAGCCAGCATTGCAGGAGTCACTTGATGATATGCCCTGGGGACTCGTCCCTGATGCTGGGATTAGACGGTTTCGCTGTGCCTCTAACCAGGAATTTGGCTAGCCATATGGTCTGACCAAAGCACTGGGATAATCTCCTTCACCTCCAGCGGAGATGTCGAGAAGACCTGGTCAAGAGTGTGTCCCTTGTCGTGCGTTGGCCCCTGAAGATAGGGGATATGCCTTTACGTAGCTTCGCAAAGTGCTTTCGCAAACTATGCCCAGCCCTATTCATTGATTGCCCTTGTGTGTTAATTTCTTTCATTTTATTATTATGAAAAGATTCTGTTCAATTAATGGCTTTTCCATTGATAAAGTATACATTCACACAGGCTTTCTCGAAGGCTGAACAAAAATACTGGGCCTTGGTGTAAGTATCTTATAGGCAATATTTTGTTGTGTATGTCTTTTAAGTTCATGCCAGATCACTAAACCGAGTTCCTCTTCGGAGTCTTTTTCTCAACACTCTTCTTTAGGAGTGCAGTTTAGCTCTGCTAGTGCAGTGTGTTGGACTGGCTAAGTGCCACTGCCACATGAACCAGCTTAAAATGACAAATCTTTTGGCTGTTTTGGTCACCTCACAACTCACAGAACCAAAAAAGCGGCCTACACACTGCTGCCCCTCTCAAGCTGGCCCATCAGGCATTGCCTGACAGCCAGACTGCCTGAAAGGTCAGGCCACCAGTGAATGTTTTCTCTCAAAGGAGCACAACTGCTTCTATCCATATTGTTGATTCAATATAGGAATTTCTTTCTGAAACACCTGTTGTAGCGCGACAAAGATACCCAACTATTACCAAACACTTTCCCTAACAAAATGCCTGACCTATTGGTTTTGCCAGTATTCCTTTTGAAGCTCACTGAACTGCCGAGCTCCTTGCTTCCAGATGCAGCTTCTTTCTGCCTGCAGTGTCTTTGTTACTGCAGATGCTCTGACTGCCTTACCCTCCCTAGATGGAGCCTCTTCCACAGCAGCTCCCAGGCTCCTTTTTCAACGACTGGACTAGCTCCACTGCAGCTGTTTCCGATTCCCCAGAGCTGCTCCTTCTTGTCTTGTTCTTCGGCAGGGCACTGGTGTGTGCTAGCTTCTTCTTCTCATCGCCTGCTTCTTGGTACTTCTCTCAGTCACACTGGTTCATTACTTCCTTTCCTAGCACCTTAAGCCCTGAAGACTGAAAGCAGCAAGGGTTGACCCAAGACTAGAGGAAGGCTATTACAATTACTCAAATCATCACCTTATACAATAAGGGTATCAGTCAGTGTTTAATTTGAACCGGTGGTTGTGGGTGGTGGGCATTGGCACTTGTTTTTGGGTACACATGGTTATTTTCCAAGATCAGACTTTGGCTATAGCAACAGAGAGATCGCAATTGTGAGATGCAGTGCATGGGTTGTGTGGTTGAGAGGGGGGGGTCCTAGGGGAACCCCCAGTGCGTGCGAGGGGGTGAACAGCACACAGCCCTGATGGCTGCAGACCTGGTCTCACTTCAGCTGCTGAAACGTAATAGACAGTTAATATTGAGAACATGAAAACGTTACTACATATCTTTTTGCTTGCAAATAGGCTTCTCTGCCCCTCTGATTAGTTTTTTTAAAATTTGTAATTGTTAGACCTGGCACCTTGGCGTGAGTCTCCCTTCCACTTTTTGCTGATGTGCCTCATATGTTTTGCTGGTGTAAGCAGCTCAGGGCACTGTGCCACTGCCAATCAGTGCCACAGTGCAAGTGCTCCCTATGAAAAGTGTACATGTAATTGATTTCCATAATTGGCTTATTTGGTTTTACTGTCAGACCCAAGTAAAGTGCACCAGGAGAGCCAGGGCTTGTAAATACCAATGCTGCTAGTGGGCCTGCAGCACTGGTTGTGCCACTCACAGAAACTCTGACAACTTTGACATACCAAACAGAAAGTACATCCCGTTTTATTTAAGAACAAAAATGACAAAAGATTTGGATTATGGATTTACACACAGGATAGAGGTATCCTGGTATACTTCTTAGTGAAACAGGCTCCATACTGATAGGCCAATAAGATATCCTAAGTGAGAAGGTGGTGAGCAGTTCAATGATCAAGCGAGTACTGGCCAAGAGAGAGAGAACATACCAATTGTATGTTGAAAAAAAGAAGATATACGGGTTTAGGTGCTGAAGAAGGTGGTCAGCAATCATTTAATCCACAAAAACGTGTGTAGACCGGCCGTGGCCCGTGCAGATAAGAAAGGCGAGGCTGGGTTGAGGGGGGATTCAACAGACAACCTCGAGGGAAATTAAATAAATAATTAATTTTCCCTCATCTGTCGAAATCCCCCTCCCCCCCAACCCGGCCCCAGCACCCCACCTCTCTTACCTGCACGGGCCGCGGCTGGTGTAGACCCTCTATTGAGTCCCCTGGCTATGGCCGGGGTTACTGGAATAATGCAATTGTGCAGCTGCGGTGACTTTTGCATACTAATAGATTTGCCGCATTTGCCACATAATCCATCATCTGCCACATATTCTGCAGTTTTGAACAAAAAAACATTTTGTTTGTAGCTCAACCAGTTCAAAAGTTACTAAAAATGCAGACACACATGGTGCCACGCACTGAAAGGCCCTTTGCAAAGCAGGACTGACCACCTTTTTGTTGCTTATTGTTATATTTGGGTATTAAAATTGTACTAATGAGATGCAACCAATGCCCAGACAGTGTTACCTTGTTAAAAAATGACGAACTAATCAAGTAATGCTATTGCAAAATGAACTGCATTACGCCGCATAATTTGCCTTTTCTTTCTGCATAATTTGGCCCTCTCCTACCGCATAATTACTGTGGCTTTGCCTATGATGCAACAATTTTAGAAAAGTAAACTAGCTCCATCTTGGGTCATGAGGAAAATCCTCTGGATTTATGGCTGATTGTTTGGGAAGGTTTCAGAATTGGGTGGGGTTTGTAATGACTGAATACTGTCTCCTATTGTATAAGAAATTAGTACTGAATTATGATTTTTGTTATGTAATTAATAGTGGTAATGATGTCTATTACATTAAAAAATTTGATAAAAGTGATAGCAATAATAAGGAATGAAATAAATGTATTAATAATACTGTGGGTCAGTATAAATTTTGTTGGATTAGATCTGAGTAAGAAGCAACGCAGGTTATGCGGGAATGTTTACTGTGATTTGACTCATACAGTAAGTACAGGAGTGAGGAGGGTACTTTTATCACGTAGATAGAAAGAAGAACCAGTGGCGCAGTTGTGCAGGGGTCGCTTGTGAAGGCCACAACACAAAAGCAGCGCCCCCTTCCCTGAGTGCTGCTGCGGGGAACTAACATCACTTGAACCCACAATGCACCGGGAGGCCGGAACATGGGCGCCTGAGTCACGAGCCGAGGAACTCTCGACTCCGCGGGGATAATGCGCGCGAGGCCGCGTCGTGTGGCACGACGCGTGTGGGCAGGGGCTTTCAAACCCTAAAAATATTATCAGAGCAGAACACAAAATTATAGCGGCAAGGAATGTGCATAAAGGGCTCCTGGAGGTGCGCCGCACTCAGGATACCTACCACGGAGCGATCCTGCCTGCAGCCATTGTGTGTTTTTTCGCGGGTTGGTACAGTAAGTGATTTTTTTTAATGCTTTTGTAGGGAATCCTGCTCACGCCTCCTCTGCCGAGGCGCCAGTTCCCTCAAGGACGCACAGGCTGTCACTTCTATTCATTTCTTGCAGGCATAGAACGGTTTCCCTCAGTCATCCCCACAAGGCCTTTGGCGGCCTCCCCTCTTCAGAATGCCAGGAAGCCATTTTATTCCCTTTAATTGACAATGGAGGAAAAAACAACAGCGGAAGAGATTTGATGTAATCCAACTTCTGCTCCCTTGACATACAGAATGTTTTGTGAAGTAAAAAACATGTATACATAGTATGTGAGAGACATGTTTTCTGTGTAAATATACTGTTCCTCTCATTTTAACATTATCAAATAAAAATATCCGTGTAGCCTTGCGGGCCAATAGCAGTTAGCATGGATTCTGGATGTACCATTTACTAACATTTCATGCCGTTTTTTTTGACTTATAAAGGAAGACACGGGAGATCTGCTCCTAAAAAATAATTATGAATTAGATCTTTCTTTTACACTAAAGGAATGCTTACCTGGCAGATCGTAGCCAGGATGCAGGGCTGGGTAGAGTACCACTGGTATTATTGATATATTTTTGAAATTATTCACTGAGGAAATTATTTTAAAATGCTAGATATGGCCTTCCTATGTTCTTGCAGATTATTTTGGTAAAATACCATTTATTCTGCCCACTTTTCCTTACATTTTATAACATATATTAATTGTTCCCAACAAAATCTGTTTTGTCTGTCTCGAAATGTCCCATGTTTGTCTCCACACGACCCTTTATTTTCTCTACCTGTCTCTCGTGTGTCTCAAAAGTTGCTTATATGTATAGATGCAATATTTGTCTCCGTGCATATTTATTTTTCTTTTTTCCTGCCCCTAGGTTGTTGCCAGATGTCACTGGTTTGTCTTCATGTGCCCCTTTTTTCCACATGTCCTCTGTTTGTCTACACATGACACTTGTATTCCACCAAATGCCCCTCGCTTGTCTTCATTTTCCAATGCTCATCTTCAGTTTACCTCACACTCATTCCCTATCTTTCCTTCTTCTCCACAACTTTTACCTTAATCTCGCAATATTGGATGTTCGGTGATCATATTTTATGATTCAAATCTTTTGTCTTTGCATCAAGTTTATCTACCTTAAATTTCCTCAAACGAAAGGAGTCTATGTTGGAAGTACAACAATCATAGAATGGACTCCTTTGCAAGAGCCTGCAGATGCCTGAGAGCAGTTGCAGCAGTGGTTGAAGCCAAGACTGGTTCCAAGACAGTGTGATATGTGGGTGTGGTGGCCACCCAGGGCACTACCATCAGAATTACAAAATGGTCCTTTCTTTTAAAAAATTAAAAAATCTTTTTATTGCAAAAAGAACAAAATAAGGTGGTCATTACATTCAAGGAACACGGTTATTACATTCTAGCCGTTGGAGAAACACAGGTTTAACACGTCTCTTCCTAGTACAGTGACTTTCTGGATTACGTCCAGTCTGGTGAAAATCACAATGCAGTTAGTTTGTCAATGGGGCGATTTGAGGGGGTTCACAAATGTTACCACGTTAGTCATTCTGTTTGGACCACACCACCACACACTTTTTGGGACAACCTCGGGACACATACACTGTCTTTTCTTGGACCAAAATGGTCCTTTCAATTAACAGATGTGGTCAAATCGTCAGCAGTGGGGGAGCAGGGAAATATCACTTTTATCACAATCATGAATTAGAATCAGCTGAGCTTGTGAATGCGGACGACTGAGTGATAAATTGCATTACTAATTTCAGTTTCTTTGGGCGCTTTTCTGTATGGACACTTGAGGGTCAAGTTCCCTCCTCATAGCACATCCTTGTTCTGACGGTTGGGTGTTATCATGCTGAATAAGTAAAATTACTTTGCAATGATTTGATCGAACCATGCTGATATTTTCTTGGTGCTTGCCAAGATGACCTCCATCAACTTCATAAATTCCCTTTCATTAGATGTGTCCATCAACTGTAGTTTCTGTAGCAGGAATAATCTAAAAAGTCCTCTTAGGAGGGATGAATTGTGGTGCTAAAGAGTTTTTGTGGGAAACGTGTCCTAGAAAATCTTTTTTGCTTAAGTTACCAACAGGTTAGAATTTGCAAAGAGGACAAAATATGTAACTCCGTGAAGATGGAAAGATTACCACCTACACAAAACTTTGACATTACAGTTACAATTTTGCACACCACTTGGTATTTTCCTCCAGGCTTCTAAGTTCAGTATCTGGGGATGAGGGGGGTCAAAGACTCATGTGAAGTAGAATTATGATTTCTGTATGTTTAGTGCTACAAGGTCCCAGTCTGTGACAGAAAGCACTGTGAATATAGAAGTCAATATTTTGAACTTGCTTTACACACTGTACAAAATAGGCTGCTGCAAAATGCGTAAAAAGGTTTGATAAAAAAGTTCTTCCAAAATATTGATTTTAGTAATTCCCAGACTGTACATAGTGCAATTTCTTTCTATAACTGCTTTTTAAAAGCACACACTTCACAACTTAGCTAGTAGCTCCCTTACATTATCTCTCAAACAGAATAAATGTGTGTCACTAGGAAGCTATTCTTTTTAACTGTATTTTAAAAACACACTTCATAGCTTAGCTGTTACCTCTCTTACAATAACTCTCAAAAAGAATAAATGTGTGTCATCACGCAGCTTTAAGTGATTCCATCAATTAAAGTCAATACCAGCTTCCAAGCACCCTTTACATTTGCAGATTGATCTATTGCACACAATTTAAAAAAATCTGGAAAGCAGGCACCCTGGCAAGAAGGCTTGTTTAGCTGTCTGCCCCTTCCCTCGGTTTCACAGCACAGGAGACTCCCCGCATTTCAACGGTCAGAATTAACCGTTCGTGAACTGATGTATTTTCACAAAAAGTAGGAGAACTCTTTTTCTAAAATTTAAAACGTATGGCATGTTGTGCTCCTCATATCCCACCCCAGTTCGACCACTGGATATCAAAACCTTTTGTGGGTAATGGGGCTAATGTTTTTGAGGTGCCCACTCGTTGGTGTCTGATCAAATGACCAGCTCGGAATTATGAAGATGTGAAATCTGGGGAAATAGAAAACAGTACTTGGCTCAACTTAGTAGAGATACAACAAAAATGAACAGATTGAGTTTCTGCTGTAATATTTAAAAACATATTGTAGGAGGAGCTACGCTAGCAAACAAGATGGCCGCATAAGCTCCCAGCTCCGCCGACCTCTGACTCCTGCCAGAAGATCCTGTCATTTATCCTGATTTTTGGCCCTGCCTTCGTGTGTATGAACCGAACTACAGCTTAATGGTGCAATCCCGAGATTGCTACCGGTTTGGTAGATGAAGTTACGTCGTGTGGCAGTTTGCGGCCTAGACCAGCTTAGAAGCCGGGGTCTCGAGTACTGGCCCAGCTGGGTTTCAGTTGAACAACATCGGCAGTAGTTGTGCGATAGGGTCCGGTCTACCGAAGTGGAAGTATTTTTGGGCCGAAGTTGACGACGATTGGCTGAGTTGGTAAACATCGAAGGAGGGGTGACGATGCACAACTGAAGCGGTGGGCGGGGGTCCCTGGCCCGGTGGCCCAGTCTGGCCGCCACCGGTGTTCGCTGGGTTGGGATCTCCGCCTGCGGAAGCGGAGTCCGGATTGATATTGAACCGAACGATAAGTCCCCCTCTGCCGTTGTCCGTTCCACATCTATCTGTTCCCCCCTGGGGAGACCGGGCTCTCTGGGGACGTGAACAGGACCGAAATCGACCAAGGACTGATGGAACGGACTAAGAGTGACCCGTCACTATGAACTGTGCTGGCAGCCATTGGGTCACTTCATGATCATGTTGAAGCCCGCATTTCAAAAATGATAGAGCGTTTGTCTGGAATCGGGCGGAGTGGACCGGACCCTACTCCACGACAAGAAATGAAATGACTCGAGACCCCCAAGATGGCCACGTCAATGGAAGAAGCAGACCCCGTACTGTGGGAGGTGTCGGAGCCTCTGACCAATGTTTTGGTTGATGGAAGCGAGCTCGATGCTGTAAATGGATTGCCTGGCCTACGATTGTTGCCGATTAAGGAAAGACTGCTAGGTGCTCCCTTTCCAGAGTCTTTTGATGGGCACTGTTATTGGCTTGAAACCGCGTCTCTCCCCCATACATCCGCGCCACTAAGATGGTGGACGAAACGAAGCTGGGAGTCCATAACGGCGAGGAGAGTCTTTGGACTTGATGGTGTTTTCAGCGTTTCCATCTCTCTGCTACATCTTGATTTGAACTTTGATACATCGTTTTCGTGTTCTGACTATCCTGCGGAAGCGACAGTTTGTCCGGAAGGGGCTCACACGTCTGATCGGACAGGTCAAGGATGAGACTGAGTGACTGGGTTTAACATCGAGTCTTGCTGGACATGGGGTTTGCTATCATGATGCGTTCGGGAGGTTGGGCGGTGTTTAAAGTTTCCCCTGTCGCGCTACGTACATGCGGCTTAATAGATTTCTTGACCTTAGTCTGGGGAATCTTGGTTCTGGCGGGGAGGAGGGTGGACCGGGGGCATGTATGAATATGCCCTCCTCCACTTACTATTTTTAGTAGTTAGTTAGTTGGGGCGACAGGCACACTGCTAGTTGGGGTTAGGCAATAGCCATATGCAGGGGTGCAGGGCGGGGGGATGGGTTTTTTATTTTGTCTTCGTTTTTTGTTCTATGGTTTCTTTTTCTTCACTCTCTCTTCACTTTCCTTTATAAGTATAGTTGATGGACTATCCTGACTTCGATTGTCTTCTAATATCTGGTGATCATGCTTCTGTTATTATTCTGATTTTATAGATGGACAGGCTCTGAGGGCTGGCGCTTAACGTGGATTGTATATTGTAATATTGCACATCCTGCTTCTCAAACGTTAGCATAGGCGTCTCGACTATTTTTGCATTGCTCGTATCTATCCTGTTTCTATGCCTGTTCACCTTATTATTGTATCTGAATAAATGGCACCTGATATGTCTATTTATTTCTTTGTTTTGAAAATAATAAAAAGATAAAAATAAAAAAAAACATATTGTAGCATCAGCATGGGCCCCAAGATATGCAGGGTCTGGTATAAAGCGCTAAAGCTGCCCTCCCCTTGTGACTGCCCTGGTGGGGAGCAGCTTTTTAGGGGAACTTGTTGATGAGCAGCTGTAAGGTATACCAGCTTCCTCTTTGATCCACTTTGACCCTACTCGTTTGGCTGCATAGTAGTTTCTTCTAAGGGATCCCTTATACAGGCTCTTCCTATCAAGAAATGATGTCCCACCTGGATTTAGTCCTATTGAGGCTGATTTTTACTTTCATTAGTTCCTCATTTCTTATGTAAACAAGTCCATTGTGAACCATTGTTTTTGTGCTATTGGAAGTTGCCCTTGGTTCCTGGTTGACCATGGTGTTTTCTTTCCCTTTCTTTTACCCATGGCTAAGTACATGTCCCTAGGAGGATGGGTTTCTCTTGTCTAGGTATACAGTTGCCATATTAAAAGAACTGTTATGGAGGGATTCAGGGTTTTTTCTGGGACTCTTTTACCTCCAATTCCTTGTTCTCGCTTGGAACATTGAAACCCCTTCCACACGAGGCAAGCCGGGCAGTGCGCTTAGAGCGGATTTGACCTCAGGCCACAATCATCAAACACTGTAACTCACTGGCATACTTACAATTCAGTCATGCGCACTGACACACCAAGCAACCACAATTAAACGATTGATAACACAAATGCATTGAATATTAATCAGTAGATGATCTTTGATGGAATCATCAAAACCACGTTAGTGTGGCCATACTAACGGTAGAATGTTCCCTGGATAATTCAATCTGACATAACATAACATATGAAAGAGACTATGAGCTTTGAGATGATAAACAATGCTTCGAACCCCAGGAGACCATCTCCAAGTGATATGAGTCATATGTCCTTGCGCTAAGTTGGGTAAACAATACCTTTTATGGCAATTTTTGCAATCCAGCCACTATGATTGCAGAAAGATGCCTAATCTTACTACATTATCCACTACATTTAAAATGTTTGTTGCTAGGCCCAGTGGCCTCGCCAGATAGTTAGTCTTAAGTGAAATTTTCTAGGCTTAAGAGCAACCCAGGTCTGGTAAAAAAGAAGGCGGCTGGCCATCCCACTTTTGACAGATTCTAGGTTTTAAAAAGAGGTGCATAAAATTGTGAATACTATCGGCCACACAATTATTTCTCAAAATTTGTGTACTGTTTTACAAATCTTTACAAGCATTAGAAAGTTCTCAGGGGTTGTAGAGGTTAAAAACGTTGTGGAAATAATACAGCAGCAAAAGGTTTGGTAGAAAATGCTTCTTCCAAAAGCATATTTAGGCTGCGCGTTCTCTCTTTGAGAAAAAATTCTTAGCAAAAATCTTTTTTCATTGGAATGCTCACCTGCATGCAAAGTTTCATGAAGTTGTCGAAATGAGAAGTTTGACGTCAGGAGCGTGGCTAGCCAGACAAGATGGTAGATGCGCTCTAAAGAGGCTCCATCTTGTGGCCAAATAATTCTTTACTTATCCTGCTCAAATTGATGCCTTCGGATCGCCTAAGCTGGCCCGCTGAGAACCAGGCACCGGTGGGAGCCAGCACAGCAAATTTGGAGGCGCTGGGCGGCTTTCCGGCTGTGAGGCAGCCACTCACTCAGCAACGGCGGAACAGGTGAGAGTCGGAGCCGCATTACAGCTCAGGGGTGGACCGCTGAGGTGAACTCTGTGCGGCTGTGATCACGCCGCGCCAAGAACAGTGGAGGAGGGGCGGACTGCCACACCCGAAGCAACTCGGAGAGTCTGCTGGCAGAGCCTGAAGCGCACCGGTGCAGCAAGGCGAGAAGCATCGCCATCACAAGTAAGGTGCGGCACAAATGTGAATCCAGTGGCAGGGTGGCCCCGGGCAACGAGCTAGACCCGGACTGGACTACACGTAGCTGGACGAGGCACTCAGAGGAGGCCAATGCGAGACCTGTGGGCAGCCGTGGGGGCTTGTGGGACCGGAGACTGTCCTGCCCCGACGAGGAGGCTGGAATCGACCTGCCGCTGCCTGCTACACACGGTCACAGACCAGGGGGCCACAGTGCGCTCCTAACTGCCACCAACTGCGAACCGGCACAGGCCGGGGAACCACAGCCCAACCCTCAGATGATATCGTGTCAGAGCTTGTAAAAGACACCAGAGGTGTGACAAGCCCAGATCGGAAGGCCGGCCGGGGCGGGACCGTTGATGGCTCTGACTCAAGTGAGGCTGCAGCGGTCGGCCTGGCGAGCGCGGACAGTACACGTTGGGTGGTGGCGTGGCCGACGATGACAGCGTGCAGCATAAGGGAGGCAACCGTGAGCAAAGCAGGGCCTGGAGCCACGGCCTGACACAGCCTGCGAAAATCCCACGACACACCCACTGCTCACCGCAGAGATAGACTGTAAGACGGGAGATACAGACAACTAAGCAGAGCAACTTGTGCCTGCACAGGGGATGGATCCGCTGGAGCAGTGAGGTGCGAAAACACTAGAGAGGGCACCATCGGAATGCGTCAGGGACACACAGCAGATCGGACCTGGGCCACTGGTTCCTGTTAGCGCCAGACCCTACGAGCCGGTTGCAGAGACCCCAGCCCCGTGCAGTGATCCAAAACTCTGCACGCAAACAACTGCGAAGCCGCATGCAGGGAGCCTCCGATCGCTGCCAAGAACTGAGAGACACTGCAAAAGATCTCACCATCTCACACACATAAAACCAGTTCCACAAGATAGGCAGGCAATGAACAGGTACAGGCGCAACGTATATGCAACCAACTCCTGGCCCCACACAGACAGACCAAGAACGCGTAGTGCTGGGGGCTTCCAGAACCCCCATATTGGAGTCAAAAATAGACTTGGTGCTCCAGGCAGTGGCGCAAATCGGCAAAACACTGACGCAGACCCGAGCTTCTCTGGAAGGCCGCATAGATAAAGTCAGATCGGACTTCACGCTCCTCCGTGCAGATCACAAGAAGCTGTCTGGGAAAGTCAACAAACTGGCGGCAGAAGTCAAGAAGGCCGCCCTAGCCACTATGGCACTGACCGCCGAAGTAAGTGAACTCACAGCACTACTGAACTCGCTGGAGCATAGGGTGGATGATGCTGAGGGCCGCTCCCGCTGGAACAGGAACAACGTCCGTGTGGTGGGGTTAACGGAAGGCCAGGACGCAACATCATACATCAAGGCCTGGCTAAAATCCTTGATTCCAGCAGATTCACTCTCCTCTTTCTTCTCAGTGGAACAGAAGCACAGGGTACCATCGGGCTGACCACTACCGGGCGCTAGGCCTGACCCTTCCTGTTCCGACTGAACTTCAAAGACAGAGATGCGATACACAGCGAAGCCAGGAAAATGGAGGCAATCAAAGTAGACAATTCACAAGTCCTCCTCTTTCTGGACTATGCCTTGGGGGTGCCGAAGCAGCGGAGCACGTTCCTACCAGTTAAGAGACAAATGCTAGACCTGAACATAAAATACTCCCTTATATTGCTGGCCCGCCTTCGAGTGGTCGCAGATGGGTCCACTCACTTCTTCAACAAAGCGGAAGATGCATGGGACTGGCTTGAATCTATAGGACACCATACCTCTCCAAGCTAGAGGCGCAACAACATGGAGCCGAGCACAGGACTTATCAGAGCAGAACCCAATCGAATGAGGCACGCGGCAGGGCTTCGCGCTCTCCCCTCTATTGTTTGCGCTAGCCATCGACCACTGGCTGAGTCATTGCGCAGAGCACAGGACGAATGGGAAATCCCCTTAGGTGATGGTATGCATGTGGTCTAACTATATGCAGACGACCTGCTAATATATCTCAGCGACGTCAGTTACCCTACGCAACAAAAGAACGAATATTGCTCGAGTTTGCCTCCCTATCAGCTCACCCCTTTTCGAAGTCCACTCCAGTCCAGACCCGCAATTGGTCATTAATGACAAGCCAGTGCACTGGCAACTAACAGCGTTCTGGTACCTTTAAATACGTATATACAGGGAACAAGCAGGCCAGACTTGCTTGATGGCAACCTGGTGTGCGCCATCACAGTAATAAGGAGGTATATACCTTTTTGGAGTACTCTGCCCCTCACAGTTATGGGACAAATTGCTTTACTGAAGATGGTGGTACTCCCATGCCTCTTGCCAACTTACAGTTACATCTTAAACCACCACTGTTTAAAGGCCTCAAACTAGATATGCAGCAATTCATCTGGGTGGATCACGTAGCAGAGTAGCCCTGTCCGAAATGTGTCCCCTGACCGATTGTGGGGGCCTCTAGCCACCCACTATAGAGCAATATTATCTTGCATCGCAGGTCCAGTGTGTGGCAAGATGGCTGAGCGCGTGCCATTTAGAAGTTTCTGCAACTCAGATACCAGGGCTCACCCACCCCCAGATAGTGGTGCTATTCCATCCCAGCAGAAAGGGCAAACCACCTACCCAGTTATTGATAGATGTGGCCTACAACGGTTTCTGTCGCAGCCTGCGCATCACACAGGGGTTAACCCCATATGCACCGTCTTTCCCTACACTTGGCTCAACCTGGAGACACTGGGCAATTACTAGTGCAGAACTTTCCCAATGGCAGTTAGAGGGCATAAAAACACTAGGGGACTTATACAATGACGGGCAACTCATGCCGTTTGAAGCACTCACCAAAGATTGGGCTTACCAAAGGGCCAGTTCTTGCTTCACACTGCGGTGACACACGCGTTACAAGCAGCCAGGGGAAACTTGGCACAGGAACCTGTTACTCACCTAACCATACAATATCTGCATGAATTAGGCACGTCTGCCATCTCACTAGATGATTTGCACACTCTCTGAGGATACACATTGCGCGCCAGATACTCTCCCTTCGCGCCCACTGGGACGCAGACCTGCAGTGGCCCAGCACAGATCTGGAGTTGGAGGCCATCCTTGGAAGCCCCACACGTATCCCTGCAATGCCAGATTCCGACTCATTCAATATTATATAGCGTATAATAGATCAGTGCTTCAACCGCAATGACACCAAATGCCCAAAATGTGATGCGATAGGTGGTGACATTCTACGCATGTTGTAGTCCTGCACAGCAGGGTCGGATTGGGACTGAAAATCGGCCCGGGCACACAAAAAAAATCGGCCCTCATTTGCATAATGCCTTTCCTCAAAT
Organism: Lissotriton vulgaris; assembly: GCF_964263255.1. NCBI lineage: Eukaryota > Metazoa > Chordata > Amphibia > Caudata > Salamandridae > Lissotriton > Lissotriton vulgaris. The sequence continues at coordinate 105,366,857 of NC_141693.1, read as the reverse complement.
CACTGCTTCAGCGTAATTGCATTAAAAAGAAGGAGGGGGGTGGGACTTAAAAAAATGCACGCATTAGTTTACACTAGTGAAACACACCAACAAGGCCACTTCTACTGAGGCCCCCTGTCTCGCTCAGTATGTGCACAGATTAATGGGCCGGCCAGCGAGACAAAGGGAGTGACACCCCTGCCTTTTACTAAACCGGGGGTGGGGGATCGGCGGTGTTGGTGGCGAAGGGAGGGTGGTAATGAGCGCCCATCTGCCTGCAGAGAGGCCACTCAGCCACCCACTGGGCCGCTGGCTGTATTGCGAAAATGGACACCCCTCCCAAATCAGCCCCAGACTGCTCAAAAAAGCAGCCCAGAGCAGGAACTCGGACACCGGCCCCTCGGGCATTGCCCGAATGCCCACGTTACCAATCCGAGGCTGCTGCACAGCTATACAGTCATACTGAGAAACGGTCACCAGATGCCTAATCCAATGTACAGAATGCACACTAGGCTGGTAGTGGGAGGTATGCATATTAGGACTATACCAGAAACCCAGAAGATACAAAGCGATGTCCCGTTACATAGACTTGAGACTCATAGTGGCCAAGCGGCTGCTCACAAGACGCTGGAAATCCCCTGAGCCCTCAGCAATGAAGGCCTGGTTTCAATCGCAGCTCTGTTGGACACAGGCGGAAAGTATAGCGCTCCGTCGTGACGATGCAATGGGGATACGAAAGTGACCACTGGCGGCGGAATGGGATGTGATATTGACAGATTTTCGCTCATCCTGGTGGAGATATTTTGAGGCGTTGAACAGCGTGTCCGAACGAGATGAGGGATAGAATAGGCAGAGCGCAAGACACATGACTAGACCCATGATAATCAGCCACTGGCACACATAGAGCGATAGATATGGCCTACCCCTGACAATCAGCCAGGCTAAAAAACAAAACATTTACGGATTAAGTGGCATGAGTATTGACATGGGCATGTGTCCAGGTTAAACCACAATAAAGTGTTGCGAGCGAGGGGAATGGAAGGCAATACATATTAGTGATATACGATGGCTAATGTGGTGCACTAATTTAATGACTCAAGTCCTAGAGAAAGGGTAAATGTACTGTTTTCCTTGTTACATCAATGTTATGTTGAAAACTGTTCAAATATAAACCACTAGGACATCGCAGCTACGGTTAACACGCTGAACGCGACTCTGGTATTAACCATTGAGGTAAACTATGTTGTAAATCTACTCAGGAAATTCTCTATGTATAAATTGAATCGTGTTGTAGGTGCATGACCTCATATGCGAAATAAACCTGAAAATCAATAAAACAAATTTAAACAAAAAAAAAAAGAAGTTTGACAACTCCACAAAACATTCGTTTCAAACAGTGTTCCGAAGTACACTACAGCAGAGCATGATTCCGGCAAACAAGACTTTTGTTTCAGTCCCTCTCGGCTAAGTAGTTGATCTTGCATAGCTTTCGGGATTTTGTAGGTTGGTTAAATTTTGCTTTTTGGGTCAGTCCTTTGGCTGGGCTTGTTCAAGGAGCACAGTGCAGGTAGTGACCTTGTTGGGGACCAGGTAGCACAATACCAGCCTTACTAAGATGATAAGAAAGATAGTGAACTGTGATCAGAGTTAAAAAAAAAATCTACATGGTAACATCTTCTCAGTAACGGCACATAGGCACCCTTTTCAAGTTTGATGGGTTTTGATGAGGGTATACCCAAGCCAGAATCTTTAGTTCTATTTTCCTAGGTACTAATCCATTTTAGGATTCCAAAAAGTTTTTCAAACTCCTAAAATGGGATTGTAAATGGATGACAATTCTGTATCTGGAAGGCGCATGTTTGAGGCGTCCTTTCCAAATACTGAATTTGTATTTAATGTATTAATGTTTTATGACCAAAAAACAGTCAAAAATATTCGATACTCTACTGACACCTCAAAGAATGTGGTAATACATTGCAAAAGGGGAAGAGGCCCCCTCGGGTTCCCTTCACCTTTGTGAATGTAGAAAAATATGAAAACCCCCCAAACAAAAAATTGACACTTTTCTTTTTAAACAATTTAGTTTCCTTCAACGAAAACAGGCTCATTTAAAAATAAAAAGTTTACTTTATTGAAAGGTAATTACAGACGTTGGTGTCCGATAGCCCCAGCATTGCACCACCCTTGTGATGGCCTCCAATCATTGTGAGTTGCAAATTGTGACATACCTCAATAATATTCATGACATAGGTCGATTGGGTCCCACTATAAATTAGATTTTTAAGGACCAACCCATTAGTACTTAGGTTGGTTCTTAAACATCTTTAGTGATTGCAAAAATACTGGGTGCAATTTGCAACTAGAATTTTGCAGCCAGATACTCGTGCATCTGGCCCCAGGTTCTGATCAGCACTAGGTAGACTGTCAGAGTGGGTTATGGGCACTCTCCGCTGACAGGGGACAGTGGACCCCTCTTGAGGCGAAATAGCCGGGAGGTAGTTGGACTGCACTTTATTTTGTGTTTTATTGTGCTATATTGCTGAAAACGAGCATTTTTAAAAACGAGGCTTTTTAATTCACCTACCTGTCAGCACTAGCCTAATATTTGCATTAAATAGAACGTGAGCCTGCACTTAGTCGGTGACAGCCGATTTTCGGGCTGAACACCGATCTCTCACCTGCAAGGTCTCAAAATACGGCGGACATCTTAGGTAGGGGCATGAGCCTAACAGCGCTCTAGCCACCACTATTTAAGGAGCCCCAATGTAAAGAACGCGAGATTCTTTGTATGCCATAACCTTTGGACCCCTCTTGAGGCGAAATAGCCGGGAGGTAGTTGGACTGCACTTTATTTTGTGTTTTATTGTGCTATATTGCTGAAAACGAGCATTTTTAAAAACGAGGCTTTTTAATTCACCTACCTGTCAGCACTAGCCTAATATTTGCATTAAATAGAACGTGAGCCTGCACTTAGTCGGTGACAGCCGATTTTCGGGCTGAACACCGATCTCTCACCTGCAAGGTCTCAAAATACGGCGGACATCTTAGGTAGGGGCATGAGCCTAACAGCGCTCTAGCCACCACTATTTAAGGACACGTGAACTCTCCGCGATAGCGGACGCGATTTGTGGACGCGCCTGCATCAGCGCTGGAGTCACGCCTGAGTCAGCCCGTCTGCGCCCGTCCGCGTCACAGACGCGTCCAGCGGCCATGACTCCTACTCCCCAGCCAACTTTATCGGTATGTGCTAATAACCAGACAATTAGCGATACTATTGTTTCCCCTACACTAAAATATAGTACAAAGCAACTCTTAGCTTTAAGAACACTTAGGCAACCAGATTGCTGTCTTTTAGACCTTAACCGACAACATAACATCTGTTACGGCTGTTCACTAACAACGAATGCTGTTAGAATTAAAAGGCTTGAGACCCAAACCAATTCTACATGCATTAAATCCAACTCTAAAATATTTACTTTCTTTAGTTTGAACTGCCGCTCTCTGCCCAGACATAAAACTGAAATTTTTAATTTCCTACTGGACGAAGCCCCTGATGCATTGTTCATCACTGAAACCTGGCTCCATGCAAGCTCTGGACCGGATGTGGCCATGGCCCTCCCAGACTCATATGCGATTATCCGCCTTGACAGAATAAATAAAACTGGTGGTGGCATAGCTGTTATTTTTAAAAAAGTCTACACCTGTTATGTTATGTTATGTTATGTTATGTTACTTTATTTCTTTTATAGCGCACGGCTACTCCAGGGAGCATCCCAGCGCTTTAGCAAAGAATAACAGCATAAAAACGGCAGTCACACAACAGAAAAAAGCAGAGAAAGAAAAGGGTCTATTTCATGAAAAGCCATGTTTTCAGGTCCTTTCTAAAGGCAAGAAGACAGGGAGCCTGTCTCAAGGAGAGTGGTAGGTTGTTCCAAACTTTAGGTGTTAAATAGCGGAAAGACCGACCTCCCAATCGTGCGCGACAAATTACAGGAACAGTCATCATAGACAGACCAGATGACCTGAGAGTCCTGCTCGGTGCATACCGGGAAAGACGTTTCCCGATATACTTGGGGCCAATACCATGAAGGGCCTTAAAGGCCACAGTCAGGCATTTGAAAGTAATTCACTTGGCGATGGGTAGCCAATGTAGAGTGTTCAGTAAGGCAGTGGCACCAGCTCTCCTCGGGAGTCCAAAGATAGTACGGGCTGCCGAATTCTGGACAACTTGCAAACGGGTCATAAGATATTTTGGAAGACCCAAAAAGAGAGCGTTTGGAAAGGGGCGACCACTCGGTCCCCCCGAACGTATGGCTGAGTGCCTCGATCCCCCCGGGAAGCCATTTTTGGGCGGGAGGCGCGTCTCGGCTGGTATGCCCGAAGCGGCGTAGCCGGGGCACGCTTTTTCCCGCCCTAGAGTGGGCTGGCCTAGACACCGACGCAGCCGGCCACGCCCTCGGGGCGGGCAGGGGCGGGTTTTCGCCCACCCTGAAGACGGATAAAAGAAGGCGCAAGACCAGAAGACGTCCTCTTGTTCTTGTGCTCCGAAGCTGCACCCCCTCGCTACACGTGAGCTCGGGACGGAACGAAGAGCCAATTTTGAGCGTTTTGATCTTTTTCTTTGTCTTCTAGATACTTCCTCGGAGAGATGCCCAAGAAAGGCGCAAAAAGAATGACGACCGAACAGATGGTGCGGGCCCTTTGCAAAGAAGTGTCCGACATAAAGAAACGGTTGGCGGAGCGAGATGGGGAGGAGGGTTCGGGCACCCCGCCAGCTGGAGGGAGACCTAAGAGGCCGAGAAAGGTTCCAGCCGGTGGGGCCGTCCCGGTTCCCTCTGCCCCGCTCGAGGCGCCGACCCCAGTACCGATGGAGGGGAATCCAATCCCCGTTGTCGTCACCCCGACATCCAAGGAAGACATGCCCCCCGAGCTGGCAGCACAGCTAGCAGCATGGTTGGGGGATAGTAGTGATGGCGCCACGGCTGCCGAAGCACAGGCGCTGATAAAAGGGCTTCGTGAGAAGAAAGAGGCAGCTAGAGTGGCTACGCCGTTGGCGGGGATAGACAAGCCGCAAGCGGCAGAAGCTGCGTCCGGTGCAGGTAAGCGGCCATTGCCGATTGCAAGGGACGAGTCAGCACCCTCTCGTAGAGAGAGATTAGGACAACATGTGCCTTTAGCTATAAAGGAAAAGATCTGGGCGGGGGAGTACGTGAATATTTTTTCCCTGCTTGTTGATCATTATGATGTGGAACATGTAAAAAGTCAGAAGGACTTAATGCATCCGAGTGTTTGGCGCGCAAAGATGGCCGCCTTTAAGGTAAATGAGAACATTGGCAACTGGGGCAATGCATGGGGTATTTTCACATCAATTTTGGGGGAACGTAGGCCCGAGTTGCTTCCTGAGTTTCCCGTTTATCAATCACGAATTATGGGTTACTCGACAGCGTATCAAGGTAACCATTGGTTTTGTTATGACAATTTGTTCAGGAAAGAAAAGGAACATAACAAGAGTTTGACTTGGGATTGTTACGATTCTTTAACATGGGATAAGATGAAAGAATCGGGAATGTTAAGAATGCCATTGGTCGGGAGCACTGTTGTTGATTACTCCCGCCAAAATGTGGGGACGCCCTTTCGACCAAGTACGAGCACCGACGACCAGTCGAGGCCCGCAGGCAATACAGGGAGAAAGGGTTTCTGTTTTAATTTTAACAAGGGGAAGTGTACCAGGCCTCCGGGATCGTGTAAATTCAAACATGAGTGTAGTACGTGTGGGTCGTCCCATCCTGAGTCATCGTGCAGAGCCAGAACGAGTGAGAATGGGGGTAAGGGAGGCGCCAAACAGGCCTAAGCTAGGCCGAGGGGCGCCTTTACCAACCCCGATTGATACCTTGGCAATGATTCCCTGGCTCAGCGAATACCCGGATCGTACTTCTGCCGGGGTGCTGCGGAACGGTTTTACACATGGTTTCCGCATCCCGGTAGGGGACTTTCAGGGTGTAGGGATGTGCAAAAATCAACTTTCCGTTTTACAACATGCATCTGTAGTGCAAGAAAAAATTCAGAAAGAGGTTAGCCGGGGACGGGTCGCCGGCCCGTTTAGTGAGCCCCCGGTACCGGATTTCGTTTGTTCTCCGTTAGGGGTGGTCCCCAAGAAGGACCCGGGTGAGTTTCGTTTGATTCATAATCTATCTTCTCCATATGGTCTTTCGGTGAACGACGCAATTGAGCCAGAAGTTTGTTCGGTGCGATACGCATCTTTTGATGAGGCGGTAGCCATCTTGAATCGCCTGGGGCACGGGACGTTGATGGCGAAATCTGATATCGAGTCAGCGTTCCGGTTGCTTCCGGTACACCCAGACGATCAGCGTCTTCTGGGATTCGGGTTCCAGGGGTCATTTTACATGGATAGGTGTATGCCAATGGGATGCTCTATATCATGTGCTTACTTTGAGCAATTCAGTACTTTCCTGCAATGGGTGTTCACTAAGAAAACGGGTTTCCGAAATGTAATGCACTACCTTGACGATTTTCTGTTCCTTGGCCCCGCCGGTACTTCCGAATGTGCCCGGGCCTTAGCTGAATTCTGTGTGTTAATGGATCATCTTGGCGTGCCATTGGCACCAGGTAAAACTATGGGTCCCACGACTTGCCTCGAGTTTTTGGGGATCGAGTTGGACTCAAGGGAGGGGTGCTTCCGTTTACCAGCTAGCAAAGTGTCGAAATTCAGGGCAGCCCTCCAAGTATGTTTAAAGGCATCCAAAGTTACACTGCATCAGTTGCAACAGTTAGTGGGAAAGTTGAACTTTGCCTTGAGGGTGATACCAATGGCTCGCCCCTTTTCCCGCTCAATTGCCCAAGCGATGGTTGGCTTAAAGGAGGGTCATCATCGCACAAGGTTATCGGCCGAGGTCCGCCAGGACATGCGGATTTGGTTAGCATTCTTGGCGGACTTCAATGGCCGGGTCGTCTGGAACAAGCCAGCCGTCTCCTCTGAAGAGCTTGGGCTATGGACAGATTCAGCAGGAAGCGTAGGTTTTGGCGCCATCTTCGGCACAAAATGGTCGGCACAAAAGTGGCCCCTATGGTGGCACGAGAAGGGGCTGACAAGTAACATCGCTTTCCTCGAACTATTTCCCATTCTGGTGGCCCTGAGAACCTGGCCAGAAGGGTTCAGAGATCATTCTGTTGTGTTCTGGTCCGACAATATGACCGTGGTAGAATGCATCAATAGTCAGGCAGCCCGTTGTAAGTTGATTTTGAGGCTCCTCAAAGAAATTGTCTTACTGTGTATGCAACTGAACGTAGTATTCAGAGCAAAACATGTCCCAGGGGTGATGAATCAGGCTGCTGATGCACTGTCTCGTTTTCACATGCAGGCTTTCTCGGGTTTCCTTCCTTCAGCGGACCCGGAGCCGGCACCCTTCCCCGAAGCTCTCTGGTCTCTCGGTGCCCCGAACTTCGTCACCTCGTGGGAGAGAGTCTAGCACCCAGGACAAGGAAGGCATATGAAGGGGCGTTCCAGGCCTATTTAGCCTTTTTGGGGGCAGAGAGAGGAGGACTTTGGGGTCAGGAGGAGTTGGTAGTACTTTTTCTGATGTCCTTACGTAGGGCTGGGAAATCGGTGGCTACGGCCCAAAGGCATCGTGCCGCCATTTCCTTTGTTGCCAGGGCCCATGGCATCCTGGACCCAACAGCGTCTTTCACGGTACAAAAAGCGCTACGTGGGTGGCAACGTCTAGAGGGTCGCAGAGTAGATGTACGACGACCGATAGGTCTAGACAGGTTGTCCCAGTTACTGGTCACGCTCCCGAACACATGCTCGTCCCCGTTCGAGACCTGTTTGTTCCGGACTGCATTTACGCTGGCATTTCACGGGGCTATGAGAGTTAGTGAGCTGGTTGCAAGGAACAAACGGGACGTGACGGGGGGCTTGTGCAGGGAGCATGTCCAGATCAGGGGTGATGCGATGATTGTCTCCTTTCTCAGGTCCAAGACTGATCAAGATGGGAGAGGGGACTGCACGATCATCCGCAGGAACCCCGACTCATCCATGTGTCCGGTACAGTGCTTAGAAGATTACCTAGCACGAAGGGTGGCATCATGGGGAGGGACATTGTTGAGGCATGCAGACGCCACCCCGCTGACGAGGTTTCAGTTTCAACGGGTGCTTGCAATGGCCATTGCCGCAGCGGGCTTGGACCCGGGCGAATTTGGGACCCACTCCTTTCGTATAGGGGCTGCCACTGAAGCTACAGCCAGAGGTCTTAATGTAGAACAAGTGAAACGTGTGGGGCGCTGGTCCTCCAATTGTTATAAGAGGTACGTGCGATTGCACATGTTGTGAAACTGTAATCATGTACTCACGCCTCTTGTTTTTGTTTGTTTTCAGTTGCGCAAGCCTACGCGGCAGGGCAGACTGAGCAGTCGACCCAACACCAGGTCAGCGGTCGCACGTCACCGGCTGTGAGGAAGGAGGTTTGGGTCGTGGGCCACTCATACGTGAGACGGGCTGCAGACGTATTCAAAGCAGGTGACATGGTTCACGTACCTGAGGAATACGGGTACAGAGTGTCCTTCTACGGAAGGGGCGGTCTCTGTATTGACCAGTTTCAGGAATTTTTTGAGGGCTTGTTAGAGCGGATGAGGTCACCGCCGTCCATAGTCATAGTGCATTTGGGGGGCAATGATTTGGTCACCACCGGTAGACGACTTCTCCTGGAGGCTATGCTTTCCACGGTAAGTTGGTTAGCGAGGAGAGTTCCGGGGTGCCTAATCGCATGGTCTCATATGATCCCACGAAAAGTGTGGCGGGGGGCTATCTCGATCCCTGCTTTGAATCATTCGGTTAGAAAATTGAATAACAAAGTGAGTAGGTTGTTCCGTTCCAAGGCATTGCATTCGATCTCGCATAATTGTATTAATGATGACAGTATGTATCTGGGGGATGGTGTGCATTTGTCGAGGGCGGGGAATGAGTTACTCATAGGAGACTTCCTAGCCTGGTTAAAATCTTTGGAACATGACCTTTAGGTAGGAGTTTTGTGGGGGGTCCGGATAGCCGGTCAACTATCCGGACCTGTGGCGGTAAGGTCATGATCGGTGAGCACTAATTGGTAGATCCCTATGAGTGGGCGTCACCCAACACGGATGGGAGCGCTCGGGAGAGGTGGCCATTGGCCCCTCAGTGGGGAGGCGGTCCCGTCTAAGGGCGGGTCGCCGGAAGTAAAGGAAAGGCGGTCAAGGCCCCTTCCTTTGTAGGAGGGGTTACAGCCCCCTCCTGGGGAATTTCCCGGGGCCAGGGTCATCTGCGACGGCAGATGCGGTAAGTTGTGTGGGGTGGGGAGAGGTCAACGATACCTTCTAGATACCACACACAAGTGTTCGAACGACCTTTAAATGGCGTCGAGTCTTAAGGGCCCCCGTCAAGTCAAGGGAAATTGTTAGTAGTTGCACTTGAGGTAAGCCTCTGTGCTGTCGCCCCTCCCAAGTGGGAGGGGTAAGTCTGGTTAGGGATCTTGACACCGGTTATGACCTTGCCGTTGGCCCTTAAACGTTAGGATGTACAATTTCAGTGTTCTTAGAGAATGTTTTGTAGGATGCTAGTTCGGCTAGGAGAACCTCTGTATTAGAGATTATGTTAAGGTTAGCCAAACATCGTAATGTGATAATGAAATTGTACATAACATGAAAACGTTTAATGTTTTAATTTTGTTTTAATAAATACGGCCGGGATGGTCACTCCATCCCACATCCAAAAACTTTAAGAACTGTTTCCGGTTTCCCTCCTTTTGGGGATTGTGTTGAGAGGGGGTGGCGGGTATCTCAGCCATATGGAAAGGGGCGACCACTCGGTCCCCCCGAACGTATGGCTGAGTGCCTCGATCCCCCCGGGAAGCCATTTTTGGGCGGGAGGCGCGTCTCGGCTGGTATGCCCGAAGCGGCGTAGCCGGGGCACGCTTTTTCCCGCCCTAGAGTGGGCTGGCCTAGACACCGACGCAGCCGGCCACGCCCTCGGGGCGGGCAGGGGCGGGTTTTCGCCCACCCTGAAGACGGATAAAAGAAGGCGCAAGACCAGAAGACGTCCTCTTGTTCTTGTGCTCCGAAGCTGCACCCCCTCGCTACACGTGAGCTCGGGACGGAACGAAGAGCCAATTTTGACCCACCCACCAGCCCCTGAGGACAGCAAGTTGTTGTGCAATAAAGTGAAGTTATAAGTTGGTTTTTCCATTTCGTTTACAGGCTGTGACAGTATCAGTTTGTGGTTAATCATAATAAAGTATGGTGAATACAGTCTAGGTTGTTACGATTAAAATGAGTTGATGTAGTGTTGCATTTCTAGCAGGCTCTTTCGGTCGTAGTGACCAATGTTTTCATAGGTTTCAGAATTGTCGTATTTATTTTTGGTAGGCGGTAAGGTCATGATCGGTGAGCACTAATTGGTAGATCCCTATGAGTGGGCGTCACCCAACACGGATGGGAGCGCTCGGGAGAGGTGGCCATTGGCCCCTCAGTGGGGAGGCGGTCCCGTCTAAGGGCGGGTCGCCGGAAGTAAAGGAAAGGCGGTCAAGGCCCCTTCCTTTGTAGGAGGGGTTACAGCCCCCTCCTGGGGAATTTCCCGGGGCCAGGGTCATCTGCGACGGCAGATGCGGTAAGTTGTGTGGGGTGGGGAGAGGTCAACGATACCTTCTAGATACCACACACAAGTGTTCGAACGACCTTTAAATGGCGTCGAGTCTTAAGGGCCCCCGTCAAGTCAAGGGAAATTGTTAGTAGTTGCACTTGAGGTAAGCCTCTGTGCTGTCGCCCCTCCCAAGTGGGAGGGGTAAGTCTGGTTAGGGATCTTGACACCGGTTATGACCTTGCCGTTGGCCCTTAAACGTTAGGATGTACAATTTCAGTGTTCTTAGAGAATGTTTTGTAGGATGCTAGTTCGGCTAGGAGAACCTCTGTATTAGAGATTATGTTAAGGTTAGCCAAACATCGTAATGTGATAATGAAATTGTACATAACATGAAAACGTTTAATGTTTTAATTTTGTTTTAATAAATACGGCCGGGATGGTCACTCCATCCCACATCCAAAAACTTTAAGAACTGTTTCCGGTTTCCCTCCTTTTGGGGATTGTGTTGAGAGGGGGTGGCGGGTATCTCAGCCATATGCGTAGTCCAGTCGTGAACCGATTAATGCCTGAACAACTGTTTTCCTGTGGTTAAGTGAGAGTAGAGGAAGAAATTTCCTCAACATCCGTAAAATGCCGAAGCATTTCCCAACAAGAGACAGGATGTGAGGTCTAAAGGATAGTTCACAATCTACTATCACTCCCAAATTCTTGGCCTTAAAAGAGACCTTGTCGGGAGGAAACATACCTTGTGGCCACCAAGATTTCCAATCGGGTTCAGGGGCGCAACCGAAAAAGAGAAGCTCTGACTTGTCTGAGTTGCATTTTAAGCCATGACATCTAAACCACTCAAACACCGCACCAAGGCAATCCCTGATCTGTCTGCCATTGAAAAACCCACCCCTATCACATGTGAACAGGAGTTGGGTATCATCAGCATATGACCCGATCTGGGCGCCAAATGATTCTGCGACTTCCGCCAGAGGGGCCATAAAGATGTTAAATAGCATAGGGCTAAGAATGGAGCCCTGTGGGACTCCCACCTCTAGCGGAGCCATATCAGCGGAAAAGGGAGGCGCCCAGATCGTTTGTCGGCGGTCGGCCAGAAAAGATTTTAGCCAATTCCACACCGTTCCGCGAAGGCCACACTCCCAGAGTCTTGCAAGGAGGACCTCATGAGGAACGGTGTCGAAAGCCGCCGACAAGTCAAGCATGACTAACACGGCCTTTCCCCCAGAGTCGAGTACTTCCCTGATGGCATCGGTGACCTCAAGCAGGGCCGACTCCGTGCTAAAATTAGCGCGGAAGCCGGACTGCGAGGCGTGCAACAGGTCGTTCCCTTCGATGAAACTGGAAATTGTCCTGTGCACGTATTGCTCGGCCACTTTCGCCAGAGCAGGGAGAAGGGAGATTGGCCTGTAATTGGCATGGATGAGGGGGTCCAAGGTGGGTTTCTTGAGCAGAGGTAGAATCATGGCACGCTTCCATGCCTGCGGCACCACCCCTGTCGACAAAGATGTATTCAGCAGGGGGTTCACCAAGATGTTAATGGCGGGTGCCACTTTCCCCAAATATTTAGCCGGACATGGATCTAAAGGAGAGCCGGATTTCAAGCCTGACAAAAGCTCCAAAGATGTACTAAGATCCATGTTAGGGAATTCGGAGAGGAAAGGACCATGACATTCCACAGAGCACGGAGGCACTAGATGGCTCAAGTCCGATTGAGCGCTGGAGAGAGAGGCCTGGATATCGGTGATCTTACTAACAAAAAAGATGGCTAGTTGTTGTATCCAAGAGTCCGTGTGAGTGTGTTTAGGGGTACAGACAGCAGGAGAAGTAAAATCCTGAACGACTTTAAAAATTTCTTTGCAGACATTATCAGCCTCATCAATACGATGTTCAAAATAGGCCTTTTTTTCATCCCAGATTGACTGATGATAGGCTTTAATTGCTGCACGAAATTTCACTTTCTCAACTGGATCATAGGCCCGCCTCCAGGTCCTCTCAGCCCTTTTACACTCCTGTCGTTGTGTCCACAACTGAGGAGAAAACCATGGGGCCGACGCTCTACGCTCTCCAGGTTTAGGTGTCTTAGCGGGGATTAAAGTCTCAAATCTGGCTAGAAGCCATTTTTGGAGGAGGACAAGATTCTCTTCCAAACTTCCCAAAAGGGGGCAAGGAAAGGTGATAAGAGCCTCAGATAGCATCTCCCCAGAGAGCAGATGAAACGGGCGTGAAGGCCGTGTAGTCTCAACCTCTCTCTCCCGCATAAGGGAAGTGACCGGCAGAGAGAAGGAGATTAAAAAATTGTCCGACCAGAGTACTGGCTGTATAGCACAGACAGAGATAGGTCTCGTTGAGAATACCTGATCTAAGGTATGGCCTTTGTTATGTGTAGGACCTTTCACAAACGGAGATAACCCTAACGGAGCCGTGATATCAATAAGTTTAGTAGCGTCGGGGTCACAGCTAATGTCCATATGGACATTAAGATCTCCGAGAAGAATGCAATGATCAGACCTAAGACAGGGAACTGAAAGAGCTACTTGCAATTCGTCAAAAAATGGTCCCGTTGATCCGGGGGTTCTGTACAAAAGTATCCCAGTACAAGCCTGGAGAGGGGAAAAATGTAGGGTGAAGCCAAGTGCTTCACAACCCTGAATATTCTCCACCGGAAAGGTTGAGCAGGAAATACTCTTTTTCACAATGAGAGCTACTCCACCTCCTTTACCCAGTGTTCTGTCCCTCCTAAAGATGTTATAATCCGGAGGGATAGCATTGACCAGGTCCGGTGCGGAAAATTCACCTAACCAGGTCTCAGTCAAAAACAAGCACGTAATATTGGAATTATACAGCAAATTCCAAATATTCAGAGAATGGCAAGTCACGGACCTGGTGTTAAGGAGAAGACATTGAAAAGAGACAGATGTATTGTCATGTCCGGTTCCATCAGCAACCGGGAACCGCCATGCGCATGACGGACAGCCTTTCCTTAATTTCCGACCACCGGGAAAAATATGGGAACAGTTCCCTAGAGGGAGGCGTAAAGCGAGAAGCTCGGCCGAAGAGTAGATCAGCATATTAAACAGAGAATAACAACAAGGACCGAAATAGTACAGGCCAGACAAGCCACACGCCGTCCGGCCCCGTCCGCCTCCGAGACGCTGACGGGCGCAGACGGGCTGACTCTGGCGTGACTCCGGCGATGTGTAGGCGCTCCCGCTGCGCGATCCCGCTGCGCTCACAAGGGAGCTTTATTTAGGCGAGCATCCGACCCCACAGAGCGCTAGTCCGCTCGTAGTCACCGCCCCCTCTCTGCAAAACACCACTCAGAGATGGCGGCCGATGTTTGTTTTCCACCCCGGGACCCGGACCCGCAACAACAGCGGTGGTCACCGCAATTAGAGTGCAAGTACAAGGGAAAGAAAACCCCACGTTAAAAACCAGGGATACGAAAGAAACAGCAAATCAAATATTCCAAAAGGTCATTTTTTTAAAAAGCAGCGCGATGTAAAAGCGCTAGGTGCGAGGCGCTAAGCAGGGAATTCTTTACCTGTGAGTTTCTTAACCTCCCATGTCCTGGATGTGAAGGCGCCACCTTCAAAATTATACTCTCACCTAATTTCACCTTTTTCGGTGCCCTTATCTACCGCCCACCTGGTGCTGCTTCAAATTGGTTAAATAACATTTCAGAACTTCTAGGCCCTTTCATTATGAACACTACCAATTTTACAGTTATTGGTGATCTGAACCTTCACCTGGATAACGAGCATTGCTCCAAGGCCACTGAACTTATTGATGACTTCATGTCCCTCAATCTAAGTCTTAAAAATTCTGGCCCTACTCATTCTGCAGGTCACTTATTGGACCCAATTTTTTCTAATATTCAGAACTTAAACACTTTCCCTGCTCTACCTATCCCTTGGTCAGACCACTTACCCATTAAATTCTCCTTTCAAATGCCAACATCCAAAATCCCTCCTATGGCGCGGCCTGCCATGGTGAGAAAATGGAAAAAGCTAGACATTAACATTCTTAATACCTTACTAGAAGACACGACACCATGCACCATTTCAGGAGTACAAAATCTATCAATCTCTGTTCAATCATGGCTTTTAACAGCCATTGACTCCTGTCTTCCTCACACTAAGCTAAAAGGCATTTACCAACGTCCACCCGCTCCGTGGTTCAACGACTCTCTAAAGTATGAAAAAACCAAATGTAAGAACGCTGAGCGTCAATGGAGAAAGTCCTACTCAGTTGAGGCAAAAAATGAATAAAAAAATCAATTAAATCAATACCAAAAGCTGTGCAGTAAAGAAAAAGCCAACTTTGTCTGCTCAAAAATCACTGCAGCTTTAAATCAAGCTAAAACACTTTTCAAAACAGTCAAAGAGTTAGCCGGCTCAAATACCTCACCAACTCCACCTGATCTAAATAAAACTCAATGTAATCAACTTGCCGCATTTTTTGTTGACAAAGTTGATAAAATCTATCAGACTATCCAACTTAATCAGGACAATTATGAGGAAGATCATTATGACGGTAGTGATGATAACAGATCAGACAGTGAAGAGACCAATTATGCCACCCCTTCTGATAAACCCCCTACCCCTTCCCTGAGTACTTGGCCAACACTCAACGTTGACATTGTCATCGAACTTCTAAATACGATAAAATCAGGTTCGCCACGAGATCCGTTACCCTGTTCCATTTTAAAATTACTTAGTAAGAAAGCCTTATCTACCATCACAGACCTTTTAAATAAATCCTTGCAAGAAGAGTACGTCCCACAGGAATGGAAGCACGCCATGATCCATCCCCTTCTAAAAAAAGCCAATGCTGATCCGAAGGTTCCCGCAAATTTCCGACCAATATCTCTCCTACCTATTTTTGCAAAGATCCTAGAAAAGCATGTCCATCGCTGTCTTTCAAATTATATAATGACACATGACCTGTTACCTCCCCATCAATCCGGCTTCCGAGCAGGTTTTTCAACAGAAACCACGCTCCTAGGTGTAACAGAAAATATTCGTTCAATGATAGACAAGGGTGAAACAGTGGCACTGGTGCTTTTAGACCTTAGTGCCGCATTTGACACTGTTTCACATGCGGTACTAATAAAAACTCTTCGTTCAATGGGCATCTGTGGCCCTGCCTTAAATTGGATCACATCCTTACTTGAAAATAGAACCTTTCAAATTTTCTCAAATTCCGTGTACTCTGATACATACACTTTTAAACATGGAGTCCCTCAAGGCTCAATTTTAAGTCCATTACTTTTTAATTTATATATGAGCCCTCTTGCCAAAATAGCTAAGGATACCGGACTGATAATGTTCTCCTATGCTGATGACTCTCAGCTTCTCTTTTCCCTTCCACCAACAGGCAATAATGATCCTTCCACCCTGAGAATAGGGCTTACAAAAATCGCTGGATGGATGAAAAATAATTTCCTAAAACTAAACGGTGAAAAAACCGAACTTATAATCCTAGGAAAAAACAAAGAACTCTGGGGACCTCAACATTGGCCTCAGGAAATGGGCCCTCCTCCGATTCCATCCAATCAGGCCCGAAACCTTGGCTTTGTTGTTGATGACACACTCAATATGCACCAGCAGGCCATAAAAACATCAGCCACCTGCTTTGTCATCTTGAAGTGGCTAAAGAAAATCTGCTGGATGCTACCAGATCATACTAAAAGAACTGTCATTAACGCCCTAATAACATCTAGATTGGATTATGCCAATGTATTATACTTAGGGTCCAACAAAGCCACAGTTCGCAAACTACAAACTGTGCAGAATGCTGCTGCAAGACTGCTAGGTAAAATCCCTATCCATGCACCCACTACCAAACTCATACGTGAATTGCACTGGCTAAAAATTGAGAATAGAATTAAATTTAAATCACTATGCTTTATGCATAAAATCTCTGCAAACAAAGCTCCTAAATATCTGCAAAGTCTGGTACAACGCTACCGTCCATTTAGGACGCTGAGATCTGCAACAGCGAACAAATTTGCTGTGCCCAAAATAAGACTATCACGTATGGGAGGCAGATCCTTTGCCTACCTTGGTCCCTCTCTGTGGAACTCCATGCCACAATCTGTGCGCTCAGAGGCTAATTACATCAGATTCAGAAAAGCCATTAAAACCTGGCTGTTCAACATCTAAGCCAGCTGTCCTTCTCTCTACACTGAATCACAAGCGCCGGGAAACCCTTTGTTGGGTAGCTGTTTGCGCTATACAAACTAAACAAACTAAACAAACTAAACTAAACAGTAGATGTCGGTCTGTAGTTCCCTCAGTGTACACTCCCTGAATGTGGTGTTTTTTTAGTGCGAAAGCCCTGCAAGCAAACTTTAGGAGTTGCTTCGCACTGTGGAGACAGTGCTTCTAAGAACGTTTTGTTTCTTTTTTTTTCTGCTAATCACAGACCTTTTTAATCTCGCTCTCTATGCTTCCTTTGCCTCCTTTTGTTACAAAGAAAGTCTAAGAGTGAGCCCCAAGTTATTAGCAAACCAAGCTACAGAAGTGGTGCACTGAGCATAAGGAGAGGTCACTGCTAGACTAAAGGATCCGCGCCTGTTAGTGAGTGGGTGTGTGTGTAAGAGAGTGACAGTGAGGGATTGAGCCAGTGCCACGATGGCGATGCATGCTGTACTCTACAGGTGGGAGAAATGATGCCCTATTTCAGTGTAATTGAGGGCTATCAGTGCATTTTGTGATGGTGAAAGGTAGCGACTGCCTTACTAATTCCAAATGCCACCCACGCCTGCTTCTTGCCCATGATGCGCATGAATGCCCCTTTTTAGGTCAAGCCTAGACAGCGCATGCACTGTCTCTCCGAGACATGCTGTATGGTGCAGCCCGCCAAGTGCTTTTCATTTGTTTGCCAGTGTCCTTTAAAAATCCTTCTTAACATTGTAACTTTGTTCATGATGAATGATTTGTCTTGATGGTTTATGCGACAATTAGATTCTCCCTTTGGACAAATTGTAACATTCTGGAATGCCGAATGAGAGCAGGATTCAGGCTGTCAGAGTGAGCAGTGTGCCGGCCCCTCTCCCACCTCTCTTAGGGCTTAATTAGGAGTTTGGTCGTCCACTGCCAGACTCGTGGAGGTGGTGGTTTCCCAAACACCCAATTACAATAAGAAGGGTCGGACTGCCATTGCCCCACCGCAGCCTCCTGGGAATCTCTTGTTCCCTGTCGGTGGTGCGGTGGTCAGGAGGCCGTAATATACTTGGCCGTACCGCCGCAGTCCCGCCAAGCTATTACAAGTTTCCTCTCTGTTATGGTTTTCATGGTGGTTCCACGGCCATGAAAACAACGGCAGAGAGAAAACAAAAGAGGCCCTTGTACCGCTACCCCATGTGGATGCACACGAGTTCCTGCATGGCATGGACTTTGCAGTAAATTCTGTGCAGGAACTGTTTTGGGCGTTCCCATTGCGGTGCCCTTTTTTAGCACCGCCGTGGGAATGTCAAAACAAAAGTCTGCCAGACATGAGTCACACTCGTAATCTAGCTGGCGGGCTGACCACGGCTTTGGCGGTGCGGTAGCGGTACGGAACCAGCACCGCACCGCCAAAGTCGTAATCAGGCCATTAGTAGGGATTTTGGCCATTAGAGGAGTGATCAGAATAAGGCGGTGACCTGTAACTCCCTGCCCTAGAGTGCTGCTAAAAGAGGTCCTCGGCTTAAACCCCAAAACATGTCAACATGTCGCATTTACGCTAAAGAGTCTACATTTTTAAGCCAACAATAACTTTCCTTTAGATTTGTAACACAAAAAATCTTCCACATCAATGGAAGTTAATAGGGTGGAGCACATTCCCCCTGTTCTTTTTCTAAAAACTTCTAAAGCTCCCCCTAACTATTCCCAAAAGTTGTCATGTGGGTCTACCTACTGCTAGATCTCTTCTTTGCATGGATGTGCGATTTTCCTGCCAATTTATGTGCCCTGGGATTCAGACTACAGAAGGTGTCATCCTTCAGCTAAGCATTTCAGTTCTCCCATGCTATTGGCAATCGACAGACACGTGTTTTCCCATGATACTGGCAATCAGCCGACACGTGTTTCGCTCTGCGGTATAGCACCACATAGCTTTCAAAGCAATGCACTTCTGTAATCTGATATTAGTTTTTTTCTTTTTTGGTCACCTCGATATGGTCAGGCTGGGGTCTCCTCTTTGGCACTGCAGTCTGATGGAATCTGACATCTCCGTCATTACGGCATCTTGTAGTCTTGAAAACTTCATTGCTTTAAAAAAAGCTCCTTGTTGCATTTTGCCAGAGAGAAAGACACGGGGTGTGATGCGTGAGGTCCTGACACGTGGCCCAGTCATTGCAAATTAGGCTTGTGGAGCATTGTACATCATCGAATCCTGGTAACCTGGCTGTGCTCTAGACGCATCCCATCATGGCTATTGATTTTTTCCTCTCTTCAGTTCTCTTTTAATCACCGGTTATTACTTCAGACAGTTGTGTACATGTGATTGAATATTGATTGCTGTCTGTGCTGTGAAAGGATGTTTGAATGGAGTCATAGAATGTATTAAGACATCCCTGGCATTGACGGAAGGGCTAAGCAGCTTGAGAACAAAGACCCAAGCTTCACCTATACCCTGGGACATCAGTTTACACCCAGTTCAGGCAGGAGGAAGGAAAGCTGCACATTAAGGTGATAGCTGGAAAAGGAAATTAAAGTAATTGTGTTATTGTAATTCAAAAATATACACTAAAAAATTACAGCTAGCAGTAATTGGAAAACGATTTAAGAAACTAACCCATAGAGGTGAATGCATGCCCTTCGGTAAACCAATACCACCCTCGCCCAATGCCTTCGATATCTGCATGCCCATTTATTTATTTTCCAGAGTTTCATATAGCGTGAACTGGAGCCGAAGGCATCAATGCGCTTTACATGAGCACCAGTTGTGTTATATAAGGACACATTAATTTTTTTTTAGTCATGGCGAGATTAAGTGATTTGCCCAGAATCACAGGAGGTTGAGGGTCGTTTGCCGAGACCCGAACCCAGTTCATCAGATTTGAGGTGGACCGCTCTAGCGATTAGGCTACATCCTCGCCCATTATTCTAGGATTTTATACTCTGCATAATGCAATCTAGCCCTTGTAGGTCAGAATGTCAAGGGAAAAATATTGTCATCTATAAATACTGTGTCCTAAATATTGACTACAAAACATACTCGAGATCCAAATACCTTAAAGATATAAACATTGTCCAGGTACATATCTATGCAGTTAAGATTAGCAAACCTAGACTTACCTATAATCCTTAACATCATAATATTTGTGTTGTCGATTTATCAGTATATTCTGCCCACTATATTCTGATGGCAAGCCTGTTCTAGCCATGAATACAGTAAATAGATCATCTTGGGGCTGCCTTAATAGTTTTTTGGTTGGTTGGTCATAGAAGAGTCTCTTTTGAAATCCCATATTTGACACACTGTGCAGTGGGGGGAGGGGGCATATGAGGCTGTGGACGTAAAATGGCTATATTAGGACCTTGGAATAAACATGTGGAAAGTTTCTGCGGCTCGCGCTTCATGTCATCTCAAGACCCTGCATTTAGTCACCAGGCCTACCTTCTATAGGGTTGCTAGAACAGAAGTTCCTGAGAATCCTCTTCGCGTCATGCCTTACTGGGCAGTGTGTACATTTTCTATACATATGTGACTGAACATAGGAAGTTGAGCTTTAGGCCATGTTCGTCGCAGGGTTTGGTGCATCCCTAAGAGACAGAAGTCATCCGGTAAAGCCAAGGCCAGATCTACCGCCTAAGTCCCCCTGTCATGTGGTGTCTCACAACATGTGATGTTTCAGGGTTCCAAAATTATTTTCTTCACCACTGTATGCAGTTTGGATTGTTCATTAACTGCCAGTTCAGTGACACGAATAATTGAGTCCATCACCTCTAATTGTGCAGCATGACTGTACTGTGTCTTGGCAAAACTGAATGTTTGATAAAACACAGCTGCATAAAGGGCCCATCCAGTGACAGATGCCACAATACGTCTCAGAATCGCAGCAGGCACCATCAAAACAAGCAACATTCTCAAATGCCTGTTATTGGTAATTGTTAGAGATGTGGGCAGTTCAGTGCCTAATTTGAGCCGGTGGTTTCCAGTGCTCAGCACCAGCACTTAATTATCAAAACCGGAGCTTTTCATGAGCACCAGTTAAGGACACTTCCATTTATGGGGAGATTAAATCATTTGCCCAGAATCACAGGATGTTGAGCCAACTCTGAGACTCGAAGCCGGTTCCCCAGCTCCGAAGTTGGCAGCTCTGGCCTTTACGCTATATCTTCTCCCCCACTTTAATGGTTAGCACTTTGCTCTCTTTTAGGCGGCGCTAATAGGAGAAATGGGCAGTTGCAAGCTGGCTTCTGATGAGAGCTCTGGCACCTATTTTCTTTATAAATTAACTACTGGGGCAGTTCCTACACTGAGGATCTTCCATTTTTCTTCTTCACAGTGATGGTGACATGGCTATGGTTTGCAAAAGTTCTACAAGAAAAAACTTTAGGTTAAAAAATAAAAAGATTGTAAATTGTAAAAAAGACCCGCGATTGGTAGTTTGATCACTTTTTCATTACAATACTCTGTATGCTATTATTCTGACTCTGCATGATCAGCCTGAGGAAAGGGAACCATGGTCAGATGTATTAAAGGACGTACACATTCTGTTGCTATGCGAGAATGCATCTGACATAAAGCCCCAAGTCTCTATAGCGAGAAGTAGGTTTTTAGTGAGTATTTTTTTTATCATATTCACCCAACACCCTCACTGAGCATAGTTCGGCCTAACCCAGCTTACCACCCTTCGCCAATGGACGTTGTGGGGTGCTTCAGGGCCTGGACCCAACAAAGGAGGTGCTCTTCACCTAAAACGTGGGCATTACCCAGAGCTCACCACTTGGTAGTTATAGTTAAGATTGTGTTTCCCTTGGTTTGCTTATATCTTTTGCGCCGTTTGATGAATCTTCATGAACATTAAAAAAAAACATTTTTTACCTCAGCTCCTAACTGAACGTTTCAGGGGGATCCGCCAAGCGGGTGCTAAGAAAAGGGGAGGGAGCTCCCAAAACACGCTTTCCCCATTCATTTGTCACAGGAAATGTAGACACAGCCATAGCACAAACCGCTGAACAGATATACAATAAATTTAGCAGAAAGTCAATAAAAAGTGCTTTTTGTTATTTAGTGTAAATCCGTTTAGTCGTTTTTGAGCAATAAATAATTTATGTTTTAAACATACATGCGGGAGCCAGCGCAGCCCCCTGTTCTCCCACAAGACTCTCTCAGGAGGAAAGGGGTGCCGCACTGGATTTTGCACTGGATTCTGCAACAGTCCCACAAGATTGTGACACCACAAAAAACATTTGTTTGGTTCTGGGGGAAAGCTGATCCCTCTGGCACCCCACACTAGGTACAGGAGGTCAGGGTACCCCTAACTTGCTACCTTAGGTTATTTCATTTCCAGCATTCAAGGACTTGGTCTCCCGTATCCTGTAATGGCAGCTGCAACATTTCTCTTTACATTGCAGTCAGTTAATCAGAGTGCTAGCGCCCGCGAGATGCACAGAAGCAAGGTAGCCAATGGGAAAACAAAGCCCTCTTGGCCAATTAGATCCCTCTATTATTTGAATTTGCATGTCCCTAGGAAAACCCAACCATCCAGATATCGATAAACTTTTATCCTTAATTTCTCAAAATCTACAGAACGGATTGAAAGCAAAACACATAAAGCATGCTTTCTGGGTATAGGCTAGCTTTCTGCGAACTGTAGTTTAATTACATTCAGCCATTTTTGAAATTGCATAGGGAAATATAATTTTGAGAACCCCTTTTTTCAGCCTCTCCTTGATGGATCACCCTGTAACGTTCAAGGAAGGAGCTGAGGTGGATGAACTTTATTGTTGGAAACGTTTGTGAAGATTCATCAAACAGTCCAATCTTTTTCCTATGGTAATTAGGCCCTAACTATATCTACACAGTGGCGACGATATATATTATAGTCAAGTCATGTAATAATATAAAAATAATGTTTTAAATCCAAAGAACCACTGAAATTCACCAATTATACGTTATTGAGCTAACATTAACTTGTGCCCCCACCATTCTCTACTTATGACTCCACAAATTACATCACTCATGATATGTTAACTGACATCATTGATGACATCACTGATGACATCTCAAGTGACATCATTGATTAATTACATCACTGATCACATCGCTGATGGCATCATCCAAGCTATTGCTGTACAAACATAAACGAAGCAGTACTGCAAACAAGACTCATTCAGTATGGTAAAACTTACATGGTGCACACTTTGGCTAACAGTGAAGCTTTAAATGCACGCAGTAGTTCATTAAAGGAAGGTGGAGAATGAACGCAATTGGTCTAGGTTGCCGTCATTATTTTCAAATAGGGTGTGTCTTAAATCAAAGGCCTCTTAATACAAATATGTGAGAAAAACAAATGGTCCTCCTTGCAATGCATTATTATTCTCCTGTGAATTTCTGTACAGGATTGAAAAGGGACAGAAAATAGGCCTGGGCACCAAAATAAACTTAGCACAATTAGTGGAACGAGGCCGCTTAGACCAATCCTGGTGCCGCTCTGGTGCTAGGTATAGCTTGAGAGCAGCATTTGAATTGGGTGGGGAATTGGGTGGAGAGGCTGTGATTTATGGCCCATCCACTTCTGAGCCAGACAAAAGGAGCAACGTGGTGTCCAGCAGAGTCAGTGGGAGCGGCAGGTACGTCTTCTTTTATTTTAATTTTAATCCCCAACCCCTCACCCGGCTGCCCTACCACTTTAGATAAGCAGCAGCCGCCACTGCCTTCAAGCACTGCCAGATTTCCCTATAGGCCAGTCTGACACTGCGTCTGCGTACATGCAGGCGTTAAAGAGTTTTCATGTAGTGACAGAGACAATTTCTATACAAACTGGACATTTATAACGTGCAGATATTTATTTCCTGATGTTCAGTGAAAATTCAGAGATATACATTGTTGTAGAATATATAGTGTATGGGTGACTCATTCACAGATGGTTAAAATTACAGTATGATTAACAGTATTGGAAACCTGGTGCATACTGGTATATTGTATTGTACTGCTGTGGGCGCTGGAAAATCCAATATAGAAAGTTTTGATTAAAAAAATGGTGCATAGCATTCTCGTCATTTCAAGAATATATGTAGGGTGGTTTTACGTACTACGGAATGCTGTTTATAGGGCCTGATAATACATGCCTTATTATTATAAAATTCTATGTCAAATGAGGTATTTAACAGGCATCTGAATAAGGTAAATACCCATCAAACACTGATTTTGACGCTATTCACTGTTTGATAACTTGCTGATCCCATTAATGTCAACAGAAATATTACATTTCATATGCACCTCAATACCAGTAAAAAAATAGCATAATTTCGATGTAGGCACACTTTTTTTTGTTTAACTTTGTTTTTATTGATTTTACAGCAACGTTGCAGTTTGCAGTGCATTATTTTCGTTTCTCTGCTTTGATCAAATTTGTTAATACGAGACAGAGCATGGCTTTACAGATATAGCCCATCCAGTATCTACATACATGCCGGCCGATATTAACTGTTATAGTGATCTTTGTCCAGCTTGACATCATAGTGCACTGTTTTCAATTTACTTAATGCTCAGTCAACACCATAACATAAAAACCTAACAACCGACACCTGGACCACTTACAGTGAACCTATATATGCCCACCTATGTCGCACCCGCAATCCCCCCCCCACCCAACCACTCTATGTAGGCACACATTATGAGTGCCCTGCTTATTATCGAACCCTTTAAAATCTGATACCATGGGGATCAGAATCTAAAAGATGCAATAATTATTGCCTGTTGGAATGAGGCATAACAAGCGGAATCAGTATTTAACACCCCCAATTCTGCAAGTTTTGCTTTTTTATGGGTATTTTCCCCAGATAAAGTAGGACATGTTTGGCCTGCCAGAATATATCAGGAGAAACCTCTGAGTGTGTGATAACTGTCACACAGCTTGGAATTCCGTTCCCTGTGCAAGCATGTTTGGGATCTGCCCTTTTTCTTGGCCCCCATTTGACTAATCAGCCGGAAAACTTTCCAAGAAGGAGCTGAGATGGTTGAACTTGTTTTTTCAAGGGTTTGTGAAGATTTATCACACAGTGCCAAAGTTATTATCAAAAACGCTTTTCCTATGAAAACAGTACCTCCTTGTAAAGCAAGCGCTGCTAGGGAATACTCTTTTTCTCATAGCACAAGACTGACTGTGACAAATTGTGTGCTCAGCCAAAAGACTAGGGTGGTGGCCTGGGCTTATTTAAATGGGGGGCTTGCATGCAAATGGTTCTCTTTCTTCCACCAATTCATTGAAATGCCGAAACAGTTTACAGAGCCAGTGGTGCAATGGCCTACGCTGCCCAGAACCAATGCAGTATTTTGCTAGTCCATTAATAAGTGGTGCATTCGGGCCATTATTGAATCACTTTGATACTTTCTGCACTTTTGGTGGCAAGGTGACGACACCACCCTCAAGAAGGGTTTATAAAATCCTGTTCCTTTCATAGAGATGCACACAGCCCTCTCCCTGCTCATGAGGGACAATTTTTCTGGTGATACACTGGAGCACCTAACAGAAAGAGGAAAGCCGGCAGGAGACCAGGTCACCTGGTCTTTTTCCCCACCTCAGCCAATGTGGGTTACATTTCTGTAAGGTACTTTTGCCTGCACCCAAGTAGCTGAGAGCACATTTTGAACAATTGGGGCAAGGCTTTGGCACCTTCGTAAAAGCTGATACAGTTTTTCCTTGCATTAGATTTTTTCCATGGTCATTTTCCAGCATATCAGCTAAAACATTTGCCTATAATCAGGGTCTCTGCAATTAATGCTATTGTACAGCCACAGCGTCTTCTGAATAGTTATAGATTAGCCACTTTGCTACTTTAGTCACATAATCCATCATCAGCTGCATAATTTGTCTTTTCTTGCCACATAATCAAGTAAAGCAAACTGCATAATTTGGTCCTCGGATACTGTATAATTCCAGACTCCCGACCTATAGTGTATTTACCCGATCTATTGTTGCGCACACACTAATTGGAAATTGTCATACATTTTTTGTTGCTGTTTTATATAACACAAACTCAACCTGAAGGTAATAGAAGGCTTTCCATGAGCACCGGTTACATTATACAAAGACATTCATTTTTGCTAGACAAGGGAAGGTACCAGGGCTGATTATGAGTTTGGTGGTCTTGTAGCGAGCCGCCACACGAGAAAAACCCGTAGTCAGACCGCCTGCCGGATTATGAATTCATCCTGTGCGGGGGTCCTGCCGCAGCAGTCCTACGACAGTGCGTATTTAAGGCAAATAAATATGCCTTAGACATGTGCTGCCGCAGCCCGTTCTTGCATGAAAAGAATGCACAATGTTGTGCATTTGTTTCCGTGCAGGAACCAGGGGAGGCAAAATTACAGGGAGGGGCACAATATGTGCCCCCCCTCCATTCACCTTCATGGAGAGATGTAACCAGGAGCCCTCTTACGGCCCCGTGAGTTTCCTCATCACATCCTTTTTCAAGGCAGGCTCACAGCCATGAAAAGGAGGGCAGTGAGGAAACTCGTAATATGCTTGGCAGTACCGCCGCGACAGCACCAGCATATTGCAGCCTCTTAGGACTGTGCCACCGCTGGGGGATACATGATCCCGAGGAGTTACGGTGGTCCTGAGGTGTTCCCACTGCTGCACTTGTAATACGGCGGTCAAACCGTCAGTGCAGTGGTGCACGGACTGCCACCATGGTGATCGGACCGCCACCTCAACTCCTGTGGTCCTATGTACCATCATAGTTGTAATCAGCCCCTAAGTGATTTGCCCTGAATCACAGGATGTTGAACCGGCACCGAGACTCAAATGTGACTCCACGGTACCTAAGTCGTCAACTCTGTCAAGTTACGCCACATTCCCTCACCTCTTCTCAATGACTTTACAAAACGCTTTCAGTAAATTTCATTTGAAAATTGTGCTACAAAATACAGGGCTAAAGCGCTAGTTATGTTTTGTCATCACCCGCCTGCAGGATTCGAGCAGGCGCACACGCGCACACACGCACACACGTCACGTATTCATGACATGGGCGATGGGTTTGCCTGCTATATGTGTCATATAACGGCTAGCATTCAGAAACTTTCCAGGGTTCTTTTGTACGTAGTAGGACTGTAAATGGATCAAACAAGTACATGAAATATTTAAATATTTAGAGATGTGCTTATTAATCCTTTGCTGGCAGACACCATTTCGCTCCTGCCAAGGGGAGCACGTGAAGCAGAGCCGAGAAAAGGTGTGAACCCTCTATTTGCACTTTAACGGAAGTTTGCAAACTGTAAGTGCGTGGTCGCCAATCACTGGAAAAACTTCACTTGAAAACCCTATGCAGAATTAAATACTACTTAGAAAGGGGACACATTCAAAAGGTGTATTCTCAAAATTATAATCAGAAAGGAAAACTCCCCTTTCTCCCCCCACTTTAAGGCGTCCGCGTGCCAAGGTGGAGACTCTGCAAGTACTTGATGAGAGAGAGACATTGCACTGTGTTAGCTTAGCTATGCATGCTCCCTGCTGTCACTGCTCCACTGCCTTATACCCTCTAGACTTGCTCTTTTCTAAAATATAAATCAATTTTTCAAGGACTTCTTCTGAACTTCAGCTTACATTGGACGGGCAGAGACCCACCATGGTAATTTAAGGATTTCAGCCGGCAGCAAATACTTTAATAGCTAGCAGGAGGTGGGATTCACACACTCATCGAAGTGGCAGACGCATTTTACAGCATCTCTGCAGCCGGAGGTGGAAAGGCTTAGAAGGAGGATCCCCCACTCTGGTTCATGTAGCAGAATTTCAATGTATTTGACATTTAAAGCATCATTTCTTAGAGAACAGATGTCTTCATTTCTTTGGATGAAAGAAACAGGTTTCTTCCCATCCACTTCAGAGAGACAACTGTCTGAAATCAGGGTCAGTGTTATAGTAAGGCAGATGCCTTATGATACCATTTCATATGGCCTCAAGAGGGTGCCAGATTGTGACAAATTGCTTTAAAATCTCCATGCTATGGGAAAGGCAGTGTTCAATTATCAAACATTGTTTTTCCTGGGGCTTCACAAATCCTTGCACCAGCTGTGCCTGAAATGTCCCCTGTAATAATAGCATTTGAAACAGACTGCAGAGTGAAATATATAAAAAGTTTATAATCCACTCAAAGTTGGTTGATGGTGGGTGGGTGGTCGGAGCAGGTCTAAGACACCAACTGTAAACGGGGACATTAAACTTAGCTCTATCCATGATCCAATTTTTTGACACTTTCTTTTTCTCTGGGACTCAAATCAGTGTTGCGGCCTGAGGGCGAATGTCCTATGCGGATCAGGAGGGAGGACAGTAGCTAAAAAGTAAAAGCGACGCGAAGGCCACGCTAAGGCCACACCTCCTCCTTCCATCCATAAGCCGCTGTTTTGTTTGGATATTTGTGAAAATAAACACAGCCATTCTCAATATTCCACCATCAGGGAACCATGGCCCAACAACAGGATTAGTATATTAATTAGCATTGCTTCTGTTTTTTAAGGGGGGGAGTTTGGCGAACCCGCCTCCCCTCCTACGTGCTCCAGCAGATTACATCTGGTCATCCCAATGCCCACAAATGTAATAGTGGGGCCAGCCATGGCTGCCGCGCTGACAAATGTATTTGCAAATTATACAGCCTTGAAATGAAGGTCTGCTTGTGTGATACAAAGATACAATGGGTGGGTCATGACAGGCTTCACCACATGGTGCCATATTCTGGAGCTGTTTGCAAATGCTTCCCTGGTCATATTTATATTTTGAACAAGGTACTTGTGCTGCCAGAAAAGCATAGAGGGTCCAGCATGAAGTTTATGACCCCATAAAAGCTTCTGAAAAGCCTGCCATTCCCCAAAATGTTTAATCGTGGACGCCAATAGGAGTGGGAAGTCTTCATCTCAGGCAGCAAAGCACCTGCACATTTAGAGCATGCACAGCGCCTGGCTGACCGTCCTGAGCATGAAGGGACTCTTTAAGGCTGTCCTTTGTTCAGCCTGACATATACTCTTCCTGCGTCAGGAAAAAACTGGAGGGGTGCGGCCCCTCTGCCCTTAATGATGGACTGTATCTGAAATGCACCCTATTTTCTATGACTTGAAGTTTTTAGGAAATGGAGTTTTTCTTTTAACATTGCAAATATGATCTCAAGAATATCTGCATGCTGCTGGCTAAAACGAAGGGTTGCCAGGAAGTGCTTTGCCCTTTTCTGTGAAGTCAAACGATATTTATTTTTACATTTGTTGTTTCAGACATTTGTAGCACTTTGAATTTCTTGTTCCTTAAGCCAAGAGTACAGCATACTCCAAATGATTACTTGCAATCAACCAAACAATGGTTGCAGCTGTACGTTGTGGCATTTGCTCAATGAAAAGTGGTTTTGTGTTATTTTCACAAAGACAAAACCAAACATAGCAGGCTTCATGTAGAAGAAGGAAGACTAAAAAGGGACAGAGTGCGATTTTGATAATGAATTCCCAATCTTCAATGTTGTTGTTCAAAGTCTTTGAAAATTGAAGGTTAACATCTAAAAGTTTGAAATAGTCAAACTTTTTAGGAGATCTGGACGCACCCAAAATTGGGGAACAGACTTTTGGGTTAGGGCTCAATCATAATGGAAAACAATGCAACCTCAGGAACCAAAAGGACTAAGAAGATTGTTACAAAATCAGGAACATTTTCCCCATGCGATCAAACCAGATTTTAACTAGCTGGTAGAAGCAAAAAGCTCCTGGGCCCTCTGGGGCTGAGAAAGGGGCCAATGTGTCCACCAAAAGGATGCATGTCTGGCTGAGAAGGGAAGGACTTTCAAGTTAATAAAAAAAAACACCTTTGCAATCTTGTGATCCAGGCAATGCCTTGATTTTTCACAACTAGCTAGGCTACGGGGATCTTGTTGCCCATAGATGGTCTCAGTTCTTGGAGACTTTCTCCATGCAACGACTCCAGTCAGTTGTGTCTTGTACAAGTCTTCCCAGGATAAGAAGACTATTTCTTCTTGTAGGGGCAATTATTCCAGATGCTCTCTAGGTAATATTTATAGATTGCAGTCCCTAAATATCTACTACAAATATATGTATGTACCAAAATATTGATGTAAAAATATCAATTACCAACATTTTGACTTTCTACGCTTAAAATAAAATAACCAAAATATCTACTACCAGAATATTGACCGTAAATATTTTAGACAATATAATATCTACTACCAACAGATCTGCATAATATAATATGTTTTTTCTTTTCATTTCCAAGAAATGCACTTAACGTATTCTGTAAAATGCATTTTAACATTATGCATAGACATTTCTGTTCTTTTATATTCATTTCATGTTCAAGAATACACTTTCTTCTTCTCTAGGGGTTTTCAACTGAAATGAAAAAGTTATTATATTGCATTTAATCATGGATATTTTGCAGGATAGTAATTTTAGTTATGCTTTTTTTCTTATGTTTTTGTATGTAATGGTTTTAACTAACTATGCACTTTCATAATAATTTGAATAGTATGTTTAGAATACCATTATAATTAACAAAACATCTACAAAATATAGTGCTGCAAAATATTGTTCAAATACTTTTTTTAAATAATGTATTTTTATTATTAGTAAAGCAAGCCATTTGCTAAACAAACATAAAAATATTAAATATTGTAATATTTTTATATTTAAATGCACAATATATGCTTCACATTTATTTGAAAAATGTAAGTATAATTTTAAAAGTATATTTAACAGATTTTTTTCAGATCATACATCATAGATAACATTTTATATATATATATATAAATATATATATATATGAAAATAATATACAGTTACAACCTTTTATATAAAAACGACATAGTGAAAAATATGTTAATTTAAAAATCAACACAATAGAGACAGTTGATAGTTAATAAATATAAAACTTTCAATTAAGCAAAGACTTTAAATTAACAAAACTATTTCAAATAATGAAAATCATATTTACATAAATATATGTTCTTTCACATATCTTTAATAAATAACAGGACAATCTATAAAATAATTATAAAATGTGTTCTTTTTCACTCAAAATCATTGGGAAAAGTGCATTTATTGGAAGCGGTTTCCAATTTAATATTCCAACTCTAGTCTCACAAAATTAGGAAAAGTTTATATAATTGGGAGGGGCAGTGCTTAATTCGTAAAAAAATTAAGTGCCAGGGCCCATATCAGGAGACTACTGCAGCCTTTACCACCCATTGCCCCTGTCAGTGCTGCCACTGACAGTACTAAACCAGCAACTAATCATCACACTCCTACAAGTGACACAATTCAGACTATTCCAAGCCCCCAAAGCTATAAGATTAGCATGGGCGGCAGGTCATAGTCGTTTTTGACGTATTTTGAATTAGTAAACAGCTGTTGTGCTCACCAGTGCTGCCAATCAAGTCTTGGTGCCGAGCACCAGAAACCACTAATTCAAATTAATCACTGGGGGAAGCATATTTTCTATTCTAACTCCAGTCCGACAAACATTGAGCAAAGTAATTTTCATTGGATAGGTTATATTTAATATTTTAACTTCAGTCCCACAAACACTTGGTAAAGTGCCTTTATTGGGGGCAGAGTGGAAGGCCAGGAGTCAGTGTTACTATTCTAGCTTCAGTTCTTCAAACAAAAGGAGAATTGCATATATTGGGGGAAGAATGTCTATTGAAAATCAGGTCCTACTACACTGGTGAATGAGCATAGTGGGGGCAGATGTACTATTTTAACATCAGTTCAGGAACATTGGGTAAAGTGCATATATCTGGTTGGGGAGGGGCTTGGAGTAGTAAACTGGATTTACTATTAGAACTCCATATCTGATATTTTGTCATCTTCCAGTCCCCATCAAAAAATGAAAGAATTGATGGAATACAGTGACTCAAATTCTATAGGTGCTAGTCTAAGAAGTGCTATCTCTTAGCATGCACCATTCATGCAGATGTATGAGGTTGGCCAGCAGGCCTATATGTCAGGTTTCACAACTTTTTCAGATTAATGCCACACATAGGAGACCTATCCATCAAAATAAGTTCATGCTTTGGCTTTAGACAACCAAGCTTCCTCTTTGTCCATAGAAAACTTATAGGTCCTGGTCTGACATAGCAACGTTTTTCGTGCTATGACACTCAGAATGTAGAGCTATCCCGGCTCAGACCTCAAACCCCTAAGTGAGCTCTCTGATTATACAGATCTGGCAATCTGAGGTCTTAGACATCAGTGCTGTTGCTCAGAATAAACTGTGCATGTTACATAGGATTACTCGGAGTATTTTCAAGGAGGTGGATCAAGTCACTCAAAGACCAGATCCTCTACCAGAGCCTTTGCCCTGTTTTGTTTATTCTCTGATGGATGCTACATGAAGTTATTTTAGTATCCATATTTACCTTTATTCTTTTTTTATTGCATTTAAGAATTTCAAATATGCATTAAATATGTCTCTTGGACAGAATGGTAAGCCTGTAAGCGTATCCTCTCATGCACCAAGACTCTTTTTAACTCATGCTTATTACAGTTTCTTAAGTTTTAGTTTATCATTCTGCTATCAAGAGTTCCAACTAGAATCCCCTAAAAGTTCTAAAAGCTGTAGCTTCATATCATGCCTGGAACATAAAGTCAGTATTTAGCAATCGTGCCATCTTACATTCTGGGACTGATAAACCCATTCAGTAAGTTCCATATTTTTATTATGTTTTTATTACATTCTCCCAGTTATCTGCTGTAGACATCATGGGGCAGATTTGCTCATTTTTCATGCAACGCAGGGCAGCAAGTTAAGTTAAGATATGGCATATTTCTGCTGTCTCCTAGAGCTGGTAGACTGTGTGCTACCCTGCATCAATGCAGGCACCCTTGCACCATGATGCAACGCTGCCTGCATTACAGGCAAGGTTGTTTTTTGTGAAGCAGGGGATACCTTCGGCACAAAAACAATTCTTAAAGGCATTTTCCTCTGTCTATGTGTGCTGGTAAATGCAGTCACATCAATAGAGGAAGTAACAAGAACAAAAACGTATTTCTCCTTGTTACGCCTGCCTCCGGGAGCGTAGGTTTTTTACCCATTCCCAGGGTTACTAGCGTTATTAAGTCTGGGCCTTTGCCAAAATCTAAGGGCGGATTCATGGCAACGCCCATGCCCCTCCCAGAGAAGGCCTCCCTAATGCAACTCAACACAAGGAAGCACTATGCACTGCCTTGAGTTACTTTCTGGAACAAATCCAGCACAAAGCTGATTTGTGTAACTTTGTACATCACAAATAACATTTTGCGCCACACCTGCTTCAAGAAAGTGGTGCATCCATGACGCAGAATGTTAGTAAATCTGACCCCATGTAGTTTGACCTCTAGAGGCCCGGTTGCCTGTGCTCTGTTTAATAGGATATGTGTTATTATTTCCAAATTGCCACACTTTCACACAGGTAAGGCAACAATTTATTGCACAGACTACAGGCAGTGAAAAAATACATTTAGGTTATGCTTCTTAAGCATAATATCATCGTAAATTACATTGACAGATTTACTGCTATATGAGGTTGACGCAGCCTTGTTTTTGGGAAAGTGCTATTGAAATCATCTATTGATAACTATGACTGAAAAGACCTTTAGCAAAGTTATATTTGTATTTCTTGATAGCCTTTGAGCAGTTGGGGAATCTGAAATAAACATATTTAGGTTTTTTTTGATGTGCAAGGTCACCGATGGTAACATGTTGCTGAAAAAATATATCTGCAGCACTGGTAAAAAAATGTAATCTGGGCTCACGCCCTTTTTATATGTTGGCTCCCGGTGCAGGCACAGGCCTCGGGTTACTTATATATTTGGGGGGGAAGTGGATCTGCACTCTAGCCTCAAACCATATTTGGACCCTGGGAAACCCATCCCCAGGTGCCGCCTTTCTTTATATGGGGGTGGGCTGAGGCTTTTGTTATGCCCCAGGGTCCCTATTCTCTGGGGCTGAAATTTAAATTTTGGGGGACATAATGACTTAAGCTGTGTCCCTTGAATCCCATCTCCCAAGACACTAATGTTCCCTGCCCCGGAGAGAGTACGGGCAGGAAATATAAACTATTTTCTCTGTCTGCATTATCTGTGGTAGGGAACACAATTTTGTTCATGCCCGGACGGGAGCAGAGAAAAAACTTGCGCCCACTGGTTGGGAGCAAAACCACAGATCCGGCTCCCGCCAGGACCAACATGGTTTCTGGGTAGGTAGCCAGTAGGGGTTGGAGTGCAGGGACCACTTGTGGTTGGTTCTACGGTTGCACTTTGTGGCTGTAATTTTTTAAAAAAAAGACTCAGATATGTTTCATGTTTTTTTAATGCTTTATTCAATATTGGGAAAAATCACTAATATTAAACATTAAAATGTGTGAATTTATGAAAAATACTTTTGATTATGTTTATTGGTGATATTTTGACAAAGTCAATAGGTCTCCTTTATATATGTTGATGTGATGACCCCCTGATAAAGCCAATAGACCAAGCTACTTATATATGCTAATATTTTGGGCCTTTGACAAAACTAATAGGTCTGCCTTACTTGAGATGACGCTGTGTATACTGTTACATAACACATTATTATTATTATTATTATTATTATTATTATTATTATTAATATTATTATTATTAATCTTGTAAAGCGCGTGGCTACCCCCAATGGGAGTGTCCCGGCACCGCACGGAGAAAAGGAGTGAAAAAGTCAGCACCGTTGGGCCCGTGAGAATCTACGGTAAACGGAAGAGCCATGTTTTCACTAACTTACGGAAGCTAGGCTGCGTTGGAGCCTTCCTGATTTGTAGAGGTAGGGAATTCCAGAGGATGGCTAGAAGTTCTTGGTGGTGTGATTTTAGGTTTCTTGTGTAATGGGATTTTTTAATTTGTTTCCTTAGGTAATGGGGGCCTGTGCCATTTATTGCTCCGAAACTAAGGGTGAGTGCCTTGGATTCTTTTCGTTTCCTCACTGGCAGCCAATGAAGGCTGCGCAAATGAGGTGAGATGTGATGTCTTAGGGGGATGCTTCTTATAAGCCTTGCAGCTGCGCTCTGTATTGTTTGCCTTGCACAGCAGGGGAGGAGGGTGACTACAGAGGTTAAGGAACAGGGCCTGTTACACCCAACACCACACCGCATGCGGTAATGGGCATCTAACTTTATGTTAAAAAAAGCATTTAATTTCACTGAAAAAAACAAAGGTTAAAGTGATGTTATAGTTGGGAGCTCTAATGGTAGGTTACTTAACATGAAAGAAACGTTCAAATTCACTAAACAAATGAAAGCTGAGAGGGACATTATAGTTAGGTGAAAATGTCAGTTAAAACATACCATTTTCAACTAACAGAATCACTGAAATTCACCAGGTATAGTTGTTTCAAGTAACAAATAACTTGTGTCCTAAGGTAACTATAACTTGCGCCCTCACCATGCACTGCTACGTACCTTCCACATTACATCACTCATGGAATGTTCCATGAAATCATTTATAACATCAGTGCAACATCTTTAATGACAGTAGAGATGACAACTCTGCAAAGCAGGGGCATGAGATATAGCTATTTTAGGTCACTGGTTATAGTTTCTGGTGGCTGGGAATTTCTGAAGCATCATCTAGCTCTTAGAACAGATGAATGAATTTTTCACCATTTAAAACACTCTGCCTGACTCTGAAGAGAAGGTAACACCTCCCTCCCTGTTGCACTGAGAAATACTGTATGCCAAATGAGTGGGTATAGTTGTCTCAAGCGCTATCTTGAATGTGAGAAATCCAGCATTTTGCTGTAGACCGGTGGCACTCTTCTCTTGCAGCCCATAGGGCAATAACGGGTGAGGCTCCTGCCTGTTAACACTGCTTGCACCTTCTTAATACTAAAGAACCCTGAAAGTCTGGTGACAAAGGAATCTGCTGCCTAATTGGAAACAGTGCAATGTACTAGCTAAAGTGCACATTTCAACCTTCCCTACTAATTCCTAGCTAGCCACCCTACGAGGTCGCCTCTGTTATTTTCCAGCGCTTGGACGCCTCCAGGCAGCAATTTGCGCTTTATAAATTCACATCTATTTCCATTTCCATTTCCATTTCCATTGGAGACTTGATAGCAGAGTTGTAGGAATTTATTTGCAACCACGAAAAGAGAGCTGGGCAATGAAGATCCGATGATTCATTATGTGGCAGTTTTTATTAGGTCTCGCATAGGCAGTGCATGCGCTGCCTCTGTGAGGAATCAAGTGATCTCTATATGTTGGCCGGTAGTTTCTCCTGCCGCTTGCCATTTGCTGAATGTTGGCATAGCTTCTGTTAGCTTGCTTTTTAGCGGCTGTTGATGTTAAACTGACTTCCGTGTAGTCCGGACGCAGCGGCCACCAACTACAGTTTTCGTCCGCCAGATCACACTTTTTTTTGTGTTGCACATCTCTGCCTGACGTAAACATGGGAGTGGCGCATGCCCAAGGCTGGGGCAGGAGCCGGTGTACGTGAGGGGTGGGCAGCGCATGCTGCTTGTTACATTTTGATGACCCACAAGGCATCACTTCATGCTCGTTTTTTTATTCTGTGCGCTATGCGTGCTTTTATTTTCACAATGCCGTCCGGCGCTGCACACAGCACTTGCTGGACCCTGCCCTTATTTTTGCTTCCCCCATCCATTTTGCTTTATGAGCCCTCCCTCCAACCTCCAAGCACAAACACAGGGTTTCCCTTCATCGCCAATGCTTCCTCCCGGCTGGTGACTGAGCAAATGCCTCTGCCAGTGCCATGTGGGCTTGCCCCCATTGCCTTCCCTCCTCCCACATTCTCCATGTTCTTTTAATGACCCTCCTGCCCTCTCTGTGTTGCTTTCATAATTATCCCCACCCAACCTCATGTTGCTTTCATATTCATCCCCCATACTTCCCTGTGTTGACTCTGTGCTCACTGCCCCACCCTCCCCCTTCTCCAAACAGAGTGCAGCCTATTGCACAAAGCATAAACTCTTACTCCGGTGGTCCAACCATGCTCCATGTAGGCCACGTGGAACTTTCCTCCAGGCTCTCCCATCTCCTCATCCGGTCTACAGCATGTCCACTGAGCTGCTATCCAGTGCCAAACACGGAGCCTGACATCTAGTATAACAGGGTAAGGCATGTGCAGTATTGGCGCTAAATTCACTGCTGTGCTGTAACGTAAAATGAAATTGTGTCTTTGAGTTTTACCAGGTGACAAATAGCAGATCGTCTGTGCCCTGAAATCACATGGATAAAGTTTGACTCGTCAATCGAATGTTCATAGGATGAAATGCAGGCTACAGTGACTATGCTATAGCAGACATGCTGTTACTCTTTGTAGTAGGAGCTGTTCACAAGCAGTTTGTGTTGAGCCATGATGTGGTGTATTGGGTCACTTGCTTTCTCTATGATCTTCCTTTGCTTGTAACATGTGAGTCTGATAAACTAGTTGAGTAGTGTGTGTAGTGAGCAGCACAAGTCGGTGC
This sequence comes from Lissotriton vulgaris, assembly GCF_964263255.1. Lineage (NCBI taxonomy): Eukaryota > Metazoa > Chordata > Amphibia > Caudata > Salamandridae > Lissotriton > Lissotriton vulgaris. The sequence goes on along the minus strand of NC_141693.1, from coordinate 105,329,604 downwards.
ATTAGGACAAGTGCAGGATTTGAGGACAGTACTAGAGAGAGTATATGATGCATTTGTTATTCTATTAGATGTATACTCACACCTGTTGCGGTCCGTGACAAAATGAAACTTGCACTGCAGGGTTCTTCCCTGTATCAGGGAGGGTGCTATGTTCATCCAAGCGTTGTGATTTTTAACAACGCACTAGTGGGTAAACCTGTTGATTTGTCATGCATGCAAGTCTTCTGTGGTTGCACACAGGTGCCTAAAATCATAATGTATGTGAGTGGTTCAATTTGCATGTTTGTCCAAGACAAAAAAGGAAATGGAGGCAGAATTTGTTTCTGTGCACACAGCATGACTTTTAGAACATAAAGCATAGTCAAATTATTATTATTATTATTATTATTATTATTATTATTATTATTATTATTATTATTATGTTCTTATATAGCGCCAGATTCGACCCCCGAAGGGGTATCTCCGCGCTTGCCTTGGGAACCCGTCCTGGCTTTTCCCTGTGAGATAGCCCCTACAGGGCATCCCCAAGGTGAAAGCCAGGCATCCCGCCGCGGGGGGGCCGTTGTGGAGATTAAGCAAGCTTAATGCCCAGAGTTGCAGAGTGTGAACCCATGATTAGATCAGGCACCGAAGCGAGAATTATCGAGTCCATGGACATTTGAGCTCAAGACCCTGCCGCGTCGGGAATTGAACCCTGGTCCCGGGTCTGACCTCTGCTTCAGGGTCTGCCTGCTCTAACCAGTGAGCCACACTTCTCCACTGAATCAAGGTAAGATGGTCATAAGTAAGAGATATGTTTATTTGTTCATACATCTAGTTATTCAGAACATTTTTCATATGAATAAAATTAATATTTGAATATTCATTACACATAATTAATATTGAACGCAGCCTGATTGTCTTTATAATATGGTGGCCTTGCCTTTTATCTCCAAGGTGCCATAGTACCCTCAAAATTGGGTGTAGTTCAGTAACCGTTTTGTCACTTCCTCGCATAGGGTGATGGTGTCTTATTTGGGGGCCCCAGTTACGTCTTAAACATATTTATAATAATAATTCAATTCAACTTACATATTTCCACTTCAAACCACATCTATCCACTACACTACAAAGAAAAACACCTAGAAGAAAAACATTGTAATTTACAATACTAATAGCCCAAACTCTCGCAAATGTGAGACCTATTGCATTGTAAATGCTTGTTTTCTTTATAGCTTTTGATACGTGTCTCCACTTTTATCATATTTCTTTTTAAATGATTGTTTTTCAGCTGCCTTTGGATGCTTTACGACATGGATGCACCAGGGGGCATATTATCAACAAATAGCGATATTTATCGCTCAGTAGGGTTAGCGGCAATTTTTTTATCGCTGCGCATCACAGGATTTTATCGCTGAGATAACGTGCTATTAACAACGTTTATCTCAAAAGCGATAAGATTCCCGGCGATAGCAGCAACATCCGTGAATATCGCTGAGAATACTGCGATATTCTCGCATTATTGCTAACAGGATCTTAGACATTATATCCACCTCCCATTGGTTATAATGACTAAGAACTGATCTGAACAGGTGTTAGTTTTTGGCGATATTCGCGCTTAGCGCAAATATTTCCATCGCTACGCCTGTGTTGCTAATAGGCGATAGCGATGTTAGCGACTGCTTTCAGTCGCTAACAGGTTGGGTACGCCCACTTTGCATGTCATTAGCGATAAAAATCGCTGACATCCATAGCGGGCCTCAAACCGCTCGCTATCGCCTCAAAGCTGCTAATAGGGCGGTAGTATTAGCGACGCTTACCGATCAAAAACGGCAGCTAAAGCGGCAAAAATTGCCTATCGCCCCCCCTTGGTAATATGCCCCCAAGTTCCCAAAGCTGTGCCAGAGGTGCCTCCTAGAAATCATTTTTTTTAGTTCTAACAAAGATCATCTCAAGACTACCGACTTTTCCTTCCCAGAGCCATGCTCTTCAATTCCCTATAGATACTTCAGTCACAAAATTAAACTGCTAGACCTGTCAGCCTAGGGTGGTCTCCCCCCAAACCTTTTGCCTTACTCTTCCATTTTTTGCTTGTTTTGTTTTTTATTAGCCTCAGGACTCTGTGCACTTTACCGCAGCTTAATAGTGCTAAAGTGCTTGTGCTTTAAACATGGTAAAATTGGCATACACCCAACTGGCACATTTCATTTGCTTGTAAGTCCCTAGTAAAGTGGTACTGCATGTACTCATTGCCTGTAAATTAAATGCTACGAGTGGCATTGCAGCACTTGTTTTGCCACCCACTTAAGTAGCCTTTTAAACATGTTTCAAGCCTGCCATTGCAGCATGTGTGTGCTGTTTTAAACTACCATTTCAACCTGACAAAATGTACCTTTTGCACAGCCTAAACCTTCCTTTTTAATACATATAAGCCATCCCTAGGGAGGGCCCTTAATGTAAGTGCATAGTGTAAGGTGCAGTGTATTTAAAAAGTTGGGCATATACATTTAATTTTGGCATGTCCTGGTAGTGAAAAACTCTTACATTTGTTTTTCACTTTGCAAGACCTGCTTATACAATAAGATAACATTGAGTTACCTTATTACATTTAATAAGTGATAACTTTCAATAGGGAGCAGATTGCAAGTGAGGATGAGGAGGAGGTGCTGTCACCTACCACACTTGCACCTCATAAAGGTCCTCCTGGGCACACTCACAAATGGCTTGACAGTAGTCTTTTGTGCCGCAGACAAGCTTGGGCCAGGACCAGGAGGCAGGAAATCCAAACTCCTCTGGGGGTGGAAACCTCCAGAACCTTCTCTTACTTCAAAGTGGGCACTGGACATAAATATTAAACCCTCAGATCCAACTCTTCAGTACTTCTTTAAAAGGCTCAAAAGTATTGCTGTGCTGCTCTGCAAGAAGGATGGCTGCTCTGTTTCCCTGCTACCTGAATGAAAGGACTGGATCTGCATCTTGAACCCAATACCACCAGAGGGACTCCAAGGACTAGCTGAACGGCCTTCTGATCACAGCCCCAGGGACAGAAAACACTCCAACCACCTTGAACCCAGCACCTGGACTATGTATGCTCTGTGTCCGATCCCTCCAAGTGGTACCACCCCAAGTACCCTTGGAATTAAGCCTGAAGGCGCTCTGCCAGCCCAGCTGTGGTCCTGTGGGCAGAACCGACACAGCACAACAGATGCCCCGCAGTTTCACTTCAGAACTACCCCTGGCGACGCATCCCAGACACAGGGCCATGCATCGCAGCCCTGCAGCTTCTTCAGAACCGCCAGTGCACAATGCATCTTCGATGTAGGACTTTGAATCGCAAACCCCTTGTCGACGGCTTCCTCGACAACAATGCCGGACTCCGTATCGCAGACCCTAGGAACCGCCACTGCATGATGTATCCTCGACCCAGGATGCCTTAACACTCCACAAACTAGGTTTAAGGTATTTGTTCAGCGGGCCTAACTTGGTCCCTGTATCCGATGTGTGCTCCATCTCGGTTGGCCTGAACTTGTGGCTTTGTCTCTGTTATACCTGCTGCTCGGCCAGTGTGACTGGGTTGATGGAATGTTGCTGTGAGAGGTGGCAGTGGAATGTTGGATGAGTGAGGCGGTCAGTTGGAGGATGGGCTGAGCAGCAGGAAGGGTGCTCCTGGTGGGGATGTGCTCTTCTACTCGTCACATCTTATCTTGAATAAACCTACTTAACCATTCTACATGGAATTGGACCTTCATTCCTTCTCTACAGTCTCGGTCCGGTGAGACCAGATAACTATTTTCACTTAAATCTTTCAATTTGCATATCTTTGGTTTTACTGATTGGATTTTTAGCGTTTTGATCTCAAAGAATGTATTACATTTTAATCTATTTTTCTAATTTGCTCGTGGATTTTTTTTGTGTTGTATTTTCACTTTATTACTGTTTGAAGTTGTGCATCAATACTTTACAAATTGCCTCCACGGTGAGCCTGACTGTACTGTGTCAAGCTACTGGAGGGTTAAGCATAGGTTAATTTGGGGTTCCTTGTTGCTTCACCCTGACAGAGATTGTAGTTGCAGCTTGAGTAGAATTTCATTCCCCTCAACTAGCAACCCAATTGCCAATATATACTGTAAGTTACCCCCCTTGCCCTACACACAATTAGCAAACTGGTTTGAATGTTTAGCTAGAGCCTGAAAGTACTCTGACATTTTCATGGAAGTGTTTACAGAGAATGTCAGAAGGCCACACTGTTACACACTAACATACTGGAATCATCAAAGGTCTGGAAAGTTTTGCAAATTCAGAAGATTACCAAACCTCATGCTGGTGCCCTCAGTCAATCACACTGATCAAGAAATTACAAAATAATCAATGGAATTTAGAGAAATGTAAAGTATGTTCATCAAAGTATTGAATAAAAGATAAAGGCTACTTTCATTTACTTCTAACCTTGACTTCATATTGCTTTAACAACAGGCCGTTGTTCCTTTCTCTAAAAGTGAAACTGGGACATATCACATCCCTAACAAGGCAAATAGATCTCTAACGCAGCAGAGAAAGACTGTGTTTAATACATGTATGTATTGAGAATGTTAAGCATGCAATCAAAGTGATTAGTTCATGAAGTGTTTGAATATTTTCAGTAATTGGTTGTAATGTAATAATGTCATATGTACTAAGACCACGTGTAGAGAGTTCTGTGCAATGCAAGCTATTTCAAAGCATTACCTCATTTCACCTCAGTTCACAATGAACTATGTTGATTCTTTAAGTATAGATGTCTAAGACAGCTGTTTGGTTCAGGGAATTTGAATATTGCTTTTAATTGCTATTTTCGGCAATACGAATGCACATTAAAGAATGCAATATTAATACGCCCGATTAAATTATTCTGGTAGAACTAAATTCACAATTCTTGCTGAAATTGCAGCCTATTGCACAAAGCATAAACTCTTACTCCGGTGGTCCAACCATGCTCCATGCAGGCCACGTGGAACTTTCCTCCAGGCTCTCCCATCTCCTCATCCGGTCTGCAGCATGTCCACTGCAGCGGCTATCCCAGTGTCAAACCCTGAGCCTGACATCTAGTTTAACAGGGTAAGGCATGCGCAGTATTGGCGCTAAATACACTGCTGTGCTGTAACGTAAAATGTAATTGTGTCTTTGAGTTTTACCAGGTGACAAATAGCAGATCGTCTGTGCCCTGAAATCTCATGGATAAAGTTTGACTCGTCAATCGAATGTTCATAGGATGAAATGCAGGCCACAATGACTATGCTATAGCAGCCATGCTGTTACTCTTTGAAGTAGGAGCTGTTCACAAGCAGTTTGTGTTTAGCCATGATGTGGTGTATTGGGTCACTTGCTTTCTCTTTGATCATCCTTTGCTTGTAACATGTGAGTCTGATAAACTAGTAGAGTAGTGTGTGTAGTGAGCAGCACAAGTCAGTGCATCAGGACAAGTGCAGGATTTGAGGACAGTACTAGAGAGAGTGTATGTTGCATTTGTTATTCTATTAGATGTATGCTCACACCTGTTGCGGTCCCTGACAAAATTGAACTTGCACTTCAGGGTTCTTCCCTGTATCTGGGATGGTGCTATGTTCATCCAAGCGTTGTGATTTTTAACGAATGTCTGACAAAATATCGAAATCAAAAATATCGAAATACAAAAATATCGTAACAAAAATATCGAAGTCAAAAATATAGGAATCCTATCCCTAACAAGGTAAGTACAAAAATATCGAAAAATTAATATCGTAGTACAAAAATATCGAAATTAAAAATATCGTTTTTTTAAATGTATTAATAATAATGTAAAAATAATTATAAAATACATATAATGTTACAAATATTAAATAAAAATATTAAAACATAATTAAAAAATTAAAACTAATACATATACATTTAAAATAAATTAAAAACTTAATAATTTAATGTAATTTTATATTTTTTAATTTCATTTAATTGATTTAATTTAAATTTATTTTATTTTTACCCTGTACGACTGTACCCCAAAAACCCCAAACTGACCCTGAACCCTAAAAATACCCCTTTACCCAAAAACCCAAAACTGACCCTGAACCCTAAAAATATCCCGGTACCCCAAAAACCCAAAACTGACCCTAAACCCTAAAAATACCCCTTTACCCAAAAACTGAAAACTGACCCTGAACCCTAAAAATACCCCTTTACCCAAAAACTGAAAACTGACCCTAAACCCTAAAAATACCCCTTTACCCAAAAACTGGAAACTAACCCTGAACCCTAAAAATACCCCTTTACCCAAAAACTGAAAACTGACCCTAAACCCTAAAAATACCCCTTTACCCAAAAACTGAAAACTGACCCTGAACCCTAAAAATACCCCTTTACCCATGAACTGAAAACTGACCCTGAACCCTAAAAATACCCCTTTACCCAAAAACTGAAAACTGACCCTGAACCCTAAAAATACCCCTTTACCCATGAACTGAAAACTGACCCTGAACCCTAAAAATACCCCTGTACCCATGAACTGAAACCTGACCCTGAACCCTAAAAATACCCCTGTACCCAAAATTAAATATTATTTAATTACCAATTAATTATTAATTAACAATAACAATAAAGTAAATATATTAGCACATTTGCTGTAATTAATTTAATTTAATAATTAATATTATTTTGCCCAATTAATTAATTAAGAATAACAATAAATTATATATAACAAAATACTATAATTAATGTAATAAAATAATTAATAATAATTAATTACCAACTAATTAATAATTATAAATATGTAAAAATTATAATAATTAATTAACTAATCAATAGAAATTAATTACCAATTATTTATTAATTAAAATATGTACAAACATATCAATTATTAATTATTATTAAATTACTTCCCACCCTATTCCCCTATAAACCCATAACCCGCTACAGAACATATTTATCAATTAATCAATTAATTAAAAATAATTAAAAATTAATTCTCAATTAATTAATTGATAATTCCTACTAATTAATAATTAATTTAACATAATTAAATTACTTCCCACCCTATTCCCCTATAAACCCACAACCTGCTACAGTAGTAAAAGACAATATTTAATTAAATTACATTAAAAATAAATAATAAAACATAATAAATACAATATAATATACACTAAATTTATTTAAAAATTGATATTAGTAACATCAAAGTTATTAATTTCGATATTGTTAACATCGATATTTACAACTTCGATATTACTGATATCATACCAATATCGATATTTAGACTGTCGATATTACTTACCTTCGATATTTTTGTATATCGATATTTAAACTTCGATATTTTGGTATATCGATATTTAAAACTCGATATTTTGTCTGTGTACCATTTTTAACAATGCACAAGTGGGTAAATCTGTTGATTTGTCATGCATGCAAGTTTTCTGTGGTTGCACACAGGTGCCTAAAATCATAATGTATGTACGTGGTTCAATTTGCAGGTTTTCTCCAAGACAAAAAAGGAAATGGAGGCAGAATTTATTTCTGTGCACACAGCATGACTTGTAGAACATAAAGCATAGTCAAATCAAGGTAAGATGGTTATAAGTAAGAGATATGCTTATTTTTTGTTACATCTAGTCGTTTTTCATATGAATAAAATGAATATTTGAATATTCATTACACATAATTAATATTGAACGCAGCCTGATTGTCTTTATAATATGGTGTCCTTGCCTTTTATCTCCAAGGTGCCATAGTACCCTCAAAATTGGGTGCAGTTCAGTAACCGTTTTGGCACTTCCTCGCATAGAGTGATGGTGTCGTATTTGGGGGCCCCAGTTACGTCTCAAACATATTTATAATAACAATTCAATTCAACCTACATATTTCCACTTCAAACCACATATATCCACTACACTACAAAGAAAAACACCTAGATGAAAAACATTGTAATTTACAATACTAATAGCCCTAACTTTCGCAAATGCCAGACCTATTGCATTGTAAATGCTTGTTTTCTTGATAGCTTTTGATCCGTGTCTCCACTTTCATCATATTTCTTTTTAAATGATTGTTTTTTCTGCTACCTTTGGATGCTTTACGACATGGATGCACCAGGGGGCATATTATCAACAAATAGCGATATTTATCGCTAAGTAGGGTTAGCAGCAATTTTTTTTATCGCCGCGCATCACGGTATTTTATCGCTGAGATAACGTTCTATTAGCAAAGTTTATCTCAAAAGCGATAAAATTCCCGGCGATAGCGGCAACATCTGTGAATATCGCTGAGAATACAGCGATATTAACACATTATTGCTAACAGGGTCTTAGCCATTATAACCACCTCCCATTGGATATAATGGCTAACAACTGGTCTGAGCAGGTGTTAGTTTTTGGATATATTCGCGCTTAGCGCAGATATTACCATCGCTACGCCTGTGTTGCTAATAGGCGACAGCTAACAAGTTGGGTACGCCCACTTTGCATGTCATTAGCGATAAATATCGCTGACATGCAAAGCGGGCCCCAAACTGCTCGATATCGCCTCAAAGCTGTCACTAACATCAGTTAGCGACAGCTTGCTAATAGGGCGATAGTATTATCGCCGCTTAGCGGCCAAAAACGGCCGCTAAAGCAGCGAAAATTGCCTATCGCCCCCTTTGGAATATGCCCCTAAGTTCCCAAAGCTGTGCCAGAGATTCCTCCCAGAAATCTGTTTTTTTTTTAGTTCTAACAAAGATCATCTCAAGACTACCGACTTTTCCTTCCCAAAGCCATGCTCTTCAATTCCCTATAGATACTTCAGTCACAAAATGAAACTGCTAGACCTGTCAGCCTAGGGTGGTCTCCCCCCAAACCTTTTGCCTTACTCTTCCATTTTTTGCTTGTTTTGTTTTTATTAGCCTCAGGGCTCTGTGCACTTTACCGCAGATTAATAGTGCTAAAGCGTTTGTGCTCTCTCCTTTAAACATGGTAACATTGGCATACACCCAACTGGCACATTTCATTTGCTTGTAAGTCCCTAGTAAAGTGGTACTGCATGTACTCATTGCCTGTAAATTAAATGCTGCTAGTGGCATTGCAGCACTTGTTTTGCCACCCACTTAAGTAGCCTTTTAAACATGTTTCAAGCCTGCCATTGCAGCATGTGTGTGCTGTTTTAAACTACCATTTCAACCTGACAAAATGTACCTTTTGCACAGCCTAACCCTTCCTTTTTAATACATATAAGCCATCCCTATGGAGGGCCCTTAATCGCCCATAGTGTAAGGTGCAGTGTATTTAAAAAGTTGGGCATATACATTTAATTTTGGCATGTCCTGGTAGTGAAAAACTCTTACATTTGTTTTTCACTTTGCAAGACCTGCTTATACAATAAGATAACATTGGGTTACCTTATTACATTTAATAAGTGATAACTTTCAATAGGGAGCAGATCGCAAGTGAGGATGAGGAGGAGGAGCTGTCACCTACCACACTTGCACCTCATAAAGGTCCTCCTGGGCACACTCACAAATGGCTTGACAGTAGTCTTTTGTGCCGCAGACAAGCTTGGGCCAGGACAAGGAGGCAGGAAATCCAAACTCCTCTGGGGGTGGAAACCTCCAGAACCTTCTCTTACTTCAAAGTGAGCACTGGACATAAATATTAAACCCTTAGATCCAACTCTTCAGTACTTCTTTAAAAGGCTCAAAAGTATTGCTGTGCTGCTCTGCAAGAAGGATGGCTGCTCTGTTTCCCTGCTACCTGAATGAAAGGACTGGATCTGCATCTTGAACCCAATACCACCAGAGGGACTCCAAGGGCTAGCTGAACGGCCTTCTGATCACAGCCCCAGGGACAGAAAACACTCCAACCACCTTGAACCCAGCACCTGGACTATGTATGCTCTGTGTCCGATCCCTCCAAGTGGTACCACCCCAAGTACCCTTGGAATTAAGCCTGAAGGCGCTCTGCCAGCCCAGCTGTGGTCCTGTGGGCAGAACCGACACAGCACAACAGATGCCCCGCAGTTTCACTTCAGAACTACCCCTGGCGACGCATCCCAGACACAGGGCCATGCATCGCAGCCCTGCAGCTTCTTCAGAACCGCCAGTGCACAATGCATCTTCGATGTAGGACTTTGAATCGCAAACCCCTTGTCGACGGCTTCCTCGACAACAATGCCGGACTCCGTATCGCAGACCCTAGGAACCGCCACTGCATGATGTATCCTCGACCCAGGATGCCTTAACACTCCACAAACTAGGTTTAAGGTATTTGTTCAGCGGGCCTAACTTGGTCCCTGTATCCGATGTGTGCTCCATCTCGGTTGGCCTGAACTTGTGGCTTTGTCTCTGTTATACCTGCTGCTCGGCCAGTGTGATTGGGTTGATGGAATGTTGCTGTGAGAGGTGGCAGTGGAATGTTGGATGAGTGAGGCTGTTAGCTGAAGGATGGGCTGAGCAGCAGGAAGGGTGCTCCTGGTGGGGATGTGCTCTTCTACTCGTCACATCTTATCTTGAATAAACCTACTTAACCATTCCACATGGAATTGGACCTTCATTCCTTCTCTACAGTCTCGGTCCGGTGATACCAGATAACTATTTTCACTTAAATCTTTCAATTTGCATATCTTTGGTTTTACTGATTGGATTTTTAGCGTTTTGATCTCAAAGAATGTATTACATTTTAATCTATTGTTCTAATTTGCTCGTGGATTTTTTTAGTGTTGTATTTTCACTTTATTACTGTTTGAAGTTGTGCATCAATACTTTACACATTGCCTCCACGGTGAGCCTGACTGTACTGTGTCAAGCTACTGGAGGGTTAAGCATAGGTTAATTTGGGGTTTGCTTGTTGCTTCACCCTGACAGAGATTGTAGTTGCAGCTTGAGTAGAATTTCATTCCCCTCAACTAGCAACCCAATTGCCAATATATACTGTAAGTTACCCCCCTTGCCCTACACACAATTAGCAAACTGGTTTGAATGTTTAGCTAGAGCCTGAAAGTACTCTGACATTTTCATGGAAGTGTTTACAGAGAATGTCAGAAGGCCACACTGTTACACACTAACATACTGGAATCATCAAAGGTCTGGAAAGTTTTGCAAATTCAGAAGATTACCAAACCTCATGCTGGTGCCCTCAGTCAATCACACTGATCAAGAAATTACAAAATAATCAATGGAATTTAGAGAAATGTAAAGTATGTTCATCAAAGTATTGAATAAAAGATAAAGGCTACTTTCATTTACTTCTAACCTTGACTTCATATTGCTTTAACAACAGGCCGTTGTTCCTTTCTCTAAAAGTGAAACTGGGACATATCACATCCCTAACAAGGCAAATAGATATCTAACGCAGCAGAGAAAGACTGTGTTTAATACATGTATGTATTGAGAATGTTAAGCATGCAATCAAAGTGATTAGTTCATGAAGTGTTTGAATATTTTCAGTAATTGGTTGTAATGTAATAATGTCATATGTACTAAGACCACGTGTAGAGAGTTCTGTGCAATGCAAGCTATTTCAAAGCATTACCTCATTTCACCTCAGTTCACAATGAACTATGTTGATTCTTTAAGTATAGATGTCTAAGACAGCTGTTTGGTTCAGGGAATTTGAATATTGCTTTTAATTGCTATTTTCGGCAATACGAATGCACATTAAAGAATGCAATATTAATACGCCCGATTAAATTATTCTGGTAGAACTAAATTCACAATTCTTGCTGAAATTGGATTAGCCCACTGTTTTATGCAGATTACAGTAATTTTCCCTGTGGAAAGTTAATTATATTTTGCCAGCTATTTGATCTGCAAATGAAGTGAATCTAAAAGTTGATATTTGCTTTGAAGAAATGTACATACAAATACATAGCATTATTCCCATGATGCATAAAGAAAGCACATAGGTAGTAACATCAATGACCAATATGTTTTATTGAAATGAGGGTAATTAATATGTCATTACATAGCCTTCAGTAGTGAGTGCCACCTTCTCATCATGCATTTAGAATTAGTAATATCTCTGATCTCATTAATCATACATACTCTATGATAGTCATCTACATAATTGTGTTTATTTCAATCAGTACTTAGAAAAAATACCAAATACACCCCAAACTGTCCACATAAGGCATTTCTCTATAATGCGTTTCTTTATGTCTACTCAATAGACAGTCAAAGACGCTGTAAAGGTGTCCGGGTGACAAAGGTGAGGGAAAGAGTGCCCCAGTTGAAATTGATGGTAGTTCTACAGAGTGGTAGCCAGTGGCTTCCAAAATGCAGAAAAGGCAGCAGTGGGATGTGTGAGGGAACCATTTAAAAAGGCAATAGATACAAACCTCTAGTCACGCAAAGGGGAAACAGGAAAACGTATACCAATGACAGTAGGGGTAGTGAGATGTATGCAGTAAAAATAATAATAAAATACATTGAAAACAGGCACCATGCAGAGCAGAGCACTGCAGTATCCCAAGACAAGATCTATGCAGAAGCTATTTAAAAAATAGAAACTAGGGTGTCTACACTGAAAGATAGAGAAGAAAAGAGGCACAAGGGGTATTTCTTGTGCAAGGACATACAAAAGACAAGCATTTGCAATGCAATCTGTCTCGCCTTTGGAACCTTATATGTATTTAGCTATGCAGCACATTAGCCTGGATGCTGAAACATCTACTGTACTTTAACATGGAGGGAAAGTAAACACCAAACTGTGCGACTTGCCAGGTGTGGGAACACATGGAGAGAAATATTGCCTTTCAGCGGGAAATGGAATAGTCCAAAGTTCTGTTTTTGATATAAAAGCAGGGCCTTCAGTGGTCATATCACTGAAAATACAAGATTTGAAAAAAATATTATTATCTACGGGTGCTCGTGGAAGACAATTTCTATGGACTGGAATCTAGAGAATGCTAAAGTGATTCTGGTTTTTTACTGACCTCTGCTGGTCGTTTTCTATCAGGACAGTTAAATAGAGGCAATTGAACAAAAAAAAAGTCCCTAAGCTGAAGCAGACCAGTCCTCGGGCTGATCTCCAGAGTCCACAAAGTACATACACATATAGGTATATACTAAAGTATATACTAAAGAATATGTCCTAAGTATATAATAAAGTATATACAAGACGTCTCAAATGTGGGTCATTTTCTATCAAGTCAGTTAAATAAAGGCAGTTGAACAGAAAAAAAGTCCCTAAGCGGAAGCAGACAGTTCCTAGAGCTGATCGCCCGAGTCCACAAAGTACATACACATATAGGTATATACTAAAGTATATACTAAAGTATATGCAAGAGGTCTCGAATGCTTGACCTAAAAAACAGGGTGGCAAACAGAACAAGTACCAGCCAAGCCAATAAGTCTGAAGAACACCGTCTTATAACACTCATCCTTTTACATCATCATCATGCAAACAAGCATTAGCAAGGTCAATAATTTTTGTGATGACAAATTTGGTTATAGTGATGTATTCAAAAACATATTCCTTCAAAGGTTTGGTAAAGTCAAGTTTAATGTTTTAGTTTGCGATAGAGAACAAGAAGCTATGAAAATCAACAAGGACCTTACAGACGTAATATAGCATAAGCCAAGGAATCTATTTAACAGCACAATTTTCACGTTTGACACACTTACATATTAATACATTTTTTACACATATGATACACAGATCCTTATAAATGTTTCTGCTCCCAACGTTCCTGATAGATATGGGCTGGTCCAGAAAAAAATTATTGCATTAGGCATCATGTGAATGCTTATATTTCAAAATAACCTTCAATATTGATCTACCTCAATCGAACTCAAGAATTACCGCCCCATCTCGCTCCTCCCTTTTCCAGCCAAAGTCATCGAGAAGACCGTCAACAAGCAGCTGGCCGCCTTCCTCGAGATGAATGGATCCCTCGACCCCTCTCAGTCTGGCTTCCGAGCCAACCACAGCACCGAGACCGCCCTCATCGCCGCCACCGATGACATCCGAGCCCTGATGGACAACGGAGAAACAGCGGCCCTCATCCTCCTAGACCTCTCAGCGGCATTTGACACTGTCTGCCACCGCACCCTAGTGCAGCGCCTCAGCAACGTCGGAATCCAGGAGAAGGCACTGGAATGGATCGTCTCCTTCCTCGACGGAAGAACACAGAGAGTCCGCCTACCGCCGTACAAGTCAGAAGCCACCAAAGTCATCTGCGGCGTCCCTCAAGGATCCTCGCTGAGCCCCACCCTCTTCAACGTTTACATGAGCCCCCTCGCGGCCATCGCACGCCAACACAACCTCAACATAATCTCCTACGCCGACGACACCCAGCTGATCCTCTCCCTGACCAACGACCCCGCCGCCGCCAGAGCCAACCTTCACGAAGGGATGAAAGACGTAGCCGAGTGGATGACGACCAGCCGCCTGAAACTGAACTCAGACAAGACGGAATTCCTCATCCTGGACTCCTCGCCCTCCGCCTGGGACGACTCCTGGTGGCCCCCCCGCCCTGGGCAGCGCACCCAAACCGACAGACCACGCACGCAACCTGGGCTTCATCTTGGACTCCTCCCTCACCATGACCAGACAAGTCAACGCCGTCTCCTCGTCATGCTTCAACATCCTGCGCATGCTACGGAAGATCTTCCGGTGGATCCCCACCGAGACCAGGAAGACGGTCACCCAGGCCCTCGTCACCAGCCGACTGGACTACGGCAACGCCCTCTACGCCGGAACCACCGCCAAGCTCCAGAAGAGACTCCAGCGGATCCAGAACGCCTCAGCCAGACTCATCCTCGACATCCCACGACACAGCCACATCTCCGGACATCTGAGAGACCTGCATTGGCTCCCCGTCAACAAAAGAATCACCTTCCGCCTCCTCACCCACGCACACAAAGCCCTACACGATCAAGGCCCGAGCTACCTCAACAACTGCATCAACTTCTACGCTCCCAAACGACATCTCCGATCAGCCAGCCACGCCCTCGCCGCCGTCCCCCACATCCGAAGAAAGACAACAGGAGGAAGGTCCTTCTCCTACCTGGCCGCCAAGACCTGGAACTCCCTACCGACCGACCTGCGCCTGACCCAAGACCACCTCTCCTTCAGGAAGAAGCTCAAGACCTGGCTATTCGAGCAGTAGCAGCACTCCCCCCCCCCCCTTCCCTAGCGCCTTGAGACCCTCCGGGTAAGTAGTGCGCTATATAAATGCCTGTGATTGATTGATTGATTACCTTGTATTATGTCATATATATATATATATATATATATATATATATATATATATATATATATATATATATATATATATATATATATGTGACCTAGAGCTCGGGGCTCACTGCGGAATCATTACAAACAGCAAATAGGCAATTTTTACAGTACATTCCCCGGGTAGCACCTACCTGATGCATCTTGGGACCTGCAGTTTCCATACATTGCAAAGTTGGTGAGCTAGCACAAGGGAAAGGGGGCGGAGCCGATCCCCACCAATGGGGAAACGGCAGGACACATATTATAGGTGTTTTAAAAGCCGCCTGAACATTCAAGGCAACCGAAGAAGGCCAGTGGTGGCCGAAATGCAATATGCCAAACCCGAATAAAGTATTTCCTGACTGTCCCCCGTGTGGCCTCCACTCTTTCTTTGGGAGGAGGTGTGTTGGATATATATATATATATATATATATATATATATATATATATGCACCAATAATTCCAGCCACTTCTGTTTTTTCGCGCCGAAGCAGGAACTTCGACCGACCACAGCGTTTATATATATATATAGTTCAAACAGCGCACCTTTCCGCTTCCATTCTGGTAAGGAAAGAAGGAGAGCATGAACTCCTCTTGTGATTTTCTTGATTCTGCTCACAGGTTCCTCATATCATGACACGTTTCGGTCACCAAGTGACCTTGATCACATAACGAAACGCATTACGGTAAGCTTATTTGTACAACCCCTTTGTGTCACTTGATATAGATAAACAGTGTGAAAAGACTCAATTTGTCACTTATGGCATTGTGCATCTCAGTATCATTACCGGCTTGTAATGCAGAAATTCAAATACATTCACAGTTACATTTGATTCTCAATTTTAAACAGTTTTTTAAAAATCTTTAAACTCATATATACATACATATGTACATATATATTGTAGGGATATATATATATATATATATATATATATATATATATATATATATATATATATCTCTGCTCAGGCCAAACCGCCGAGCATGCAACACCACATACCAGGGGGCCTCAGGAGCTGAATGTTATCGGCGACCAATGGAGGAGAAATTCCACAGGATGAGAAGATGCAACCCGCTGGGGCCCATTTGTGGGTTTTGAACCTGTTCAGCAGAATATGACACGGACTTTTTAAGGGAACCGAACTACCAATCCCAGAATACGCTGCGCAGTTTCATTGAGGACAGCCATAGGGGGCGCGCAAACACGTATAAATAAAGAGATTGTTGTTCGGACTGTGCAAGTTTTCTGTCTCACCCTCATGCCTTTGAGAAAGAAGTAAAGCTTCGAAACGCGTCAGGCGAAAGTAACGCAGCTGTGAAAGAGACCGGCGGGCTGACGATCTCCACACCTTGCAGTGAGTTGAGGCTTGCAGCTCAGTGGCGTTTCTCGAGTGCATCTCACGTTGTTGGCACACGCCTGAGCAGATATATATATATATATGTATATATATATATATATATATTTTTTTTTTTTATTTTTTTTTTCACTTTATATTATCTTGATATGAAAACATTAAAAAACTTCATTTGTTGAATATCCAGTTGGTGTGGAAGCGGCAAAGAAATATGAAAGTCTACCTCTTGGACACTTGTAGACACCGGTTAAAACATGATCCTGTAATAGTATGTGTATACCGTGCAAACATGGTGAGTAAAGCTAATAAAATCGTAGATAGGCATTGAAGGTGACAGTGTTTTCCCTTCATATTTACTCAGGCTGCTTCTCTTCCCTACATGTACCTGTATTTGCAAAGTCTGTCCTTTGGGCATTTCCTGAAGTGGAATGTTTCCCCTTTTAAGGTCGAGCCTATCAGACAGCTCATTTGTCTGAGTCCGAAAGGCATATTGCAGGCTTAGCAAGATCATGCAGGGGCTTGCAGTCCATCCATGGTTTACCTTTTGTTCTCTCTCATGTGCCTGCTTCTTATTCGATGGCTTGCCTTGTCTATTTTCTGTCTGTCTGTTTCTCCATGGTGCATATTCATGGTCCTTCTATCCTTTCACTGCTCACTTTTAGGGAACTTATGTTTTTTCTTAAGCACTCCATTGAGAGTGGATGCGTTCTCAAGCTGTCTCCTTTGTGTTTCTCTTTCCCCTTCTGCGCTCTGTGCTGCTCTCTCTCACATGTATGAGTCTTCCTCCCCCTTGATAATTCTTCCCCACGTTGCTTTTTCACCTGTGCTTGGCTACCCCTGCTCCACCTTGCTCTCTCTCTCTTTGCTGATTGCTTTTCTCCCCTCCCCTGCTTTCTCTCTCTTGCATGCTAACTTTTCTTCACTCCCACACCTGCATCCTCATTATTACTTCCTCCCCAACTGGCCCTCTGTGTTGCTTCCTTCCACCCGGGCACTTTTTTTCTTTTTATTTATCGATCGAAGTCGGATCAGTAAATAAAAAGGAAAAAACAGCCTGTGTCATTTTGTAGGAGCACACATGTATGGTTCCCACGCCTACACAATGAGTTTTTTAATCTTCTTTAGCTATGGTGCAAAGCATTGGGGATGCTGTACATCATGAATAAAAACCATTAGCAAAACCTTTATGTTCTACAGACAAGACCAATTGGTTTTGCCAGTGCTTGTTTTGTATGTGTAATTCAATTAGCCATCTACTGAGAAGATAGTGAAGTGAACAAATAGAATTCAAAACAGAGTAAAGGAAAGAAATCGGCACAGGAAAGGAGCCATCTTACAGGCTGTTATCTATGAACAAGCAACAAAAACTCCACTTTATAGTCTCAAAGTTGTATGTCTATTGTCTAGCTTTGCTAACAAAAAATCAAAGTACAAAACAACAGGCAGGTAAAAGGGCGAACATGTGGAGTTTTCTAAATAAAAGCATTAAAGTGCAAAGAGTGTACAAATATAATGTAACTACTAAAAGTAGGTAATGGTATCATCAGTTATTTACAGGGCTTGGAACCAGCTGAAGCTCATTATGAAAAACTGCATAAAATAGATTATTATTACTGTCATAGTGCAAATAGATAAATGAAGGAGAGGGCCAAACCTGCTGAGATACAGGAATAAAGCAAAAAAACACACAAATGATGAATGGAGTGCAGAACAAATCAAACATTCAGCCCCAGTCACAGATCTGAGTTACATCCATCGTTTTTTTTGTTCGCCAATCCCCCCTCAGTTTGGACTCTGACATATGTAAAATAATCTTTGCACTGCTCCCCATGGGAATAGACCAGCCGAAACTGCCAGGCCCTTCCTGAACTGGAAAACAAACATACTGGGAACGGTTTTGAAGTATCACTTCTCATTAGTCAGGCTAGCTTGAATTAAATGGTGTAGTGAGCACGGGACTCACGTCTGGGCATACCATTGCAACGTAGGGCGACAACGCGAAAAGACACACACATGATTGATGGAATGCAGAACAAATCAAACATTCACCCCAATCACTTCTGTTAAATCCATTGTTTTTTTGCTTACCACACAACCCCATTATGGACTCAGCCATATGCAAATCAGTCTTGACCTTGCTCCTCATGGGATCAGTCCAGCCTGATATGCCAGGCTGTGCGAGGTCCTCACTGGACCGGGAAACAAGCACCATGGTACCAGTATAAGGTTATCACCCCTTAACAGCCAGGCTAGCTTGCGTTCAGTGGCATAGTAAGCACGGGATCAACGTCTCGGCATCCCTTCCCACTTAGGGCGGCAGAGCAAAAAGCACACAAATGATGGACGGAAGAAGAAGAAATCAAACATTCACCCTGCATAGCTTTGGGTGGCCTCATAAAATCTTGAGTATGGCACTGCAGCCTCTCTTTACTCTGCGCCTGGGAGGCATTTCATTAGTGTTGAAGTGAATTTTCCAATGCAATACCCATGGAATTTGATGTTGCCCGAGATTTACAAAGTGCTGTAAAGCTGGAGAAGTGGCGGGGAGGATGGAGCATGCCATTGATTCTGCAGTACCTACCTTCAACCCTGGGCTGACGTACAGGGTAGGGAAATGTTAGAGGTTGCTGCAATGCCTCACTATATCCAAATCACTGGTACTGGGTGGGAACCGCAATGAACATAGGTGTTGGAAATGGCCCTTTTTGCAGGGTTATCCCCAAACATTTTGCTTCTTTCTCCCTTGTTTTTCCTGACCTGTGGTTGTTGGCAATAGGACTCTGGGCACTTTACCACTGCTGAGCGGTGCTAAAGTGCATATGCTCTCTGTGTAAATTGTTATTGTGATTGGTTATCCATGATTGGCATATTTGTATTACCAAGAAGTCCCTAGTAAAGTGCACTGGGTGTGCCAGGGCTGGTGATGGCAAATGCTAATAGTGGGCCTGCAGCACTGATTGTGCCACCCACATGAGTAGCCCTAAAATTGTGTCTCAGGCCTGCCACTGCAGTGCCTGTGTGCAGTCTGTGAACCGCCATGTCCGCCTGGCCAGTGTCCCCACTGACCAGGCCTAACCCTTCCATTTCTGTACACATTAGACACCCCTATGGAAGGCCCAAGGTACCCCTTTGGGCAGGGTGCAGTGTATGTGAAAGGTAGAGCATGTACTAGTGCAGGTGACATGCTCTGGTAGTGAATTACAGCAATTTTCACTATTGTAAGGCTATCTTGCCCATAGGCTATCATGGGCAATACTGGCTACAGTGGCTACCAGCATATCTTCCCATAGAAGCAAGATAGGACATAAAAGTCTGGTATCCCTGAATTCAGAATTTAATAACACATCGTTTAGGAAAGGTTGTTTTTAAATCCTGTGTTTGAGAACAGCACTTTTAGAAAGTGTCTGTTCTCTTGTCTGACCTTTCTGTTTGCCTTGGCCTCTTTGTGAATTGACTGTCTGGTTTAAGAGTGACAGGGGCTGTGGAGCCCCCAGGAGGTTGGATGAGTCAGCCGTAGGCTGAATGACTGCATCTTGAGTGGTGGGAGGGGATATCAGCTGGACTGAATAGGGCTGTGCCTGCCTTCCACAATGCTGGCTCCACCTCCTGCTGGACGGCTGACGACCCTCCCCCTCACTCTGAATGGAAAGGAGAAACCAGGAAATAAAGTGCTCAAGGAACACCCAGAACTGGTTCATACCGGGCTCAGAGCTCTCCTGCACAAAGGGAACAAAGACTTTTAGTGGTATAAGTACAGGACCTAAGACTACAGAAAATTAGATCATCCTGGAATCAGGACGGAACCTCTGCCAAGGAGAAAGCTGGAAGACTGAAGAAGGAAGACTGTCCTGCCGTATGCTTGTGGACTGACCTGCAGTTGCTTTGCTGCAAAGGAGAGGGGAAGGACTTTGCTTTGTGCTGTGTCCCCTTGCTTGAAGGAATCTCCAAGGGCCTGAGAAGTGCTGGCTCCCTGTTAAGAAGTCCCAGGAAAAAAAGGACTTCACCCCCAGCTTCCCTGAACTCTACTGGGAGAGTTCTGTCCTTCCTAGAGTGCTTGGGCCAGTTGTGGTGCCTCTGTAAGTTGTACATGTGTTGGGAAGCTGGGAATCAAGATTCTAAAGACTATCTGCAAAGTTTCATGCATCGCTCGCTTTCGGAGCGCATCCCCGTCAGTGTGAGGAAATTCCAACCGCGGCGAAGGCGGAGATCGTCGCAGCGCCTGTTACCCAGCCAGAGTCTGCGCATCCTCCGCTTGCGGAAGACACCACTCCGGTGCGGGAAGATTACTATCGCTTTGAGTATCGTCGCAGAGCCTGTCGTCGCTTGGTAAGATCGTCGCACCGCTTGCTTGCGGACCGCATCACGTCGCTGCGAGTCGTCGCAGAGCCATCGCATCGAGGGGCCGCGAGAGGAGAAGATCGACACTGAGCTGCGCATCGTCGCCGCATCGGAGATCGTCGCCTCCTCAAAGATCGTCGCATCATACCTTTGCGACACGCTTCCTACGAAACCTGCGCACCAGAATCCATACAAGGTATGCATCTCTCCCCTTACAGATCGGAGTCACTGCAACACGCCCGCTACGTCCATCAGGGTTGTCGCTTCGCCACCCCAGAGTCTCAGGAGTGACGCATCGCTTGTTTTCCAACGCTGCAGCTTTTACTTGGAACTTTTGTCGCATCTAAAGGTACTGTTGGCTAAAACGTGACGCAACAAGAACACTTTTGAAACCATATTCTGGAACGGTGTATGTTGGATTTTTGTAGTTTTGGTCTTGTTTAGTTTAGATTAAATACCTTTATTTTTCTAAACTGTTGTGGAGTCCATTTGTGGTGTTTTCACTGTGTTACTGTGAGTGTTAGTACAAATACTTTACACATTGCCTTTGATAAGCCTGATTGCTCGTGCCAAGCTACCAAGGGGGTGAGCAGAGATTATCTAAAGAGTGTATCCTCCTTACCCTGACTAGAAGAAGGGGTCCCTATTTGGACAGTGGTAACAACCTCTGCCAACTAGAGACCCCCAGATCTAACAATAGGGTCGTTGGGAGTTGGGATTTTTTGGAATAGATGGGGGATAGATATCCAACTGAAGCTGCATGGAACCAATTGCTGATAGAAAAAAGCTTGGGTCCATACATTGATGACAACATGAAGAGGTGAAATAGAGCTGTAATGATAATGTAAAGCATATTTTATATTGCCTTAAAACCCAAATAAATTGTGTTTAAAAATAGAAGCTGGGGAAGTGCCAAAACTGTACGCCTCCCAAGATGAGGCTTAACATGGAGAAATTCCCTTATTTATCCTCTTTTTTTCCTCTTTCCATTGGCGTACAGCTTCTACTTCCTCAGTATAAACTGTGTGTTTTTTGGACAACATAAAAGTTGTGATGGTGCTAGACTGATTCCATGCAGCCCCTCAGGATGTGTTGACCTATAGTTCTGCTAGTTCACTGTGCAACAGTATGTACCCCTGAACCTTGGAAGGTAACAAATGGATTGTAGAACCTCAGAACATAACAACCCTGACTCCCCAAGGAACCGTGGTAACAGATCTAGAACCCTTTCGCTCAGTCACTCGTGCATACCCAAAGAAATATACAAGAAGTCCACAAGTAAGCATTTTAATATTTATTGAGGCATTGAGAGTCTTCCATAAAAAATATGTGCTGCAACAATTAATGGACAGAAACAAATCTGAGTTATTAGCATCTTGAGAACAGTGAAAAGGATAAACAATTCCACCATTGTGCTAAAGCAGTGTGTATATATGATGGCATAAAAGTACTGTCTATAGTGTACTCCTACTATGCGCTCCATAATCTTGTTACCTACAGCGGGGTGATGTGCCAAAAATCCCCTACTGGTTGATCTAACTCCCCATTTCCTGAGGGTAAGTGTCTTCAAGGGTCCGGTTTGGTTGCATTCTGTCGTTGTTTATCCTCTTATGATAGCTATGTCGCCTAACAGACAATCAACAAACAACAACATTAGTGCAGTAATCTTTATCCCTTGTAATAAATGTTCAAGGTGTTGAGATAATGTTTCAAGGATGTTGAAATGTAAGCAAATGTGGTTTCTAAGAACCATATCCTGCACAGTCATGCAAGCAAATAGATGTCAACACGTAGGAATGAAGGCAACTTAAGAAACATGTGTATGTAAAATGGCAGCTTTTCTCCCCTGGCCTAACCTGGCCACGTGACACCATGTGTGCTGCATTCTGCAGCACACATAGAAAGAGGTGGCCCTTCCTTTGCAAACACAATCCTGCCTGCATCAAAGGCACCTCAGTGCAAGGAGTGCCTATGTCAGTGCTAGGCTGCCAAAACTGCACCAGCGCAGGCAGAAAGGACAGGAATGCACCATTTTGCTTAAATACCATGCATTTCTGCCTTTCACTTTAGTGTAGGGAAGCGCACCAAGGTGCCTTGCTTTACTGCCCTACTCCAAAATGTGAGTAGTGGCAGCTATGGGGCAAGGAGCCCTGGGGGTTCGCAGGGCCTACTGGGGAAGTCCCAAATGTTTTATAAAATGTAATAATATTAAGATTGAAAAATGAAAATGAAAAAAGTGTATACAAATAAGCAAAATTGAACATTTGAAAACCTTTTCTATATTTGTTTGTGAATTAAACAAAATATTTAAATATTTGTTTGGTGAGTACTTATTTTTGTGTTTTGTTTTGAGGTTCACGTCACAGAAATTGCTTGGTCCGAAGGTCTCTAGAGAAATGCAACAGGATACATTGGAGCTGATGAAGATCTGGCTGTGGTCATACTTTTTTCTAATGATTTGGCAAGTTTTATACCTTCTATAAGGTGAATGTATATTTCAGCTGGTAACTTTGAGAACACAGGTATCCTGCCCTCAGGCAGTAATTAAAAGACTAAGGCAGCTGCTCCCCATACAGGGCAGGGAAACTGATATGAGCATGCAATGTAAATAAATTGTAACTGTGTAAAAAGGAAGCATGCCAGTGATTTGTACTGAATAAGTCCTCCAGCATTATATGAGTGTCATTGTCTGCTGCCCATAGTAAACAAGATAAATGCAACAAGCATCGGTGAACACAAAAGGTCTTGCAGTTCATGTCGATCTATTGGTTTTGACACTGTTTGATTGTATTGGCTCTTCCACATCGCCCAGCATGTGTGCCGTCCTACTGCTAATGCAAACATGACATAAAGGGTATAGCCCATTTCTAAATAGCTGGCAAGGGTTCATAATTCCACACTCTACTTAAATCTTCAGACAAAAGCAACTCAGTTCCTACTCTGACTCTTCATATGATTTAATATGGGAACTGTGTACCTGCAACAATTGCCAAAACTTTGATTATGGTGTAAAACTGGATTGAAAATCGTAATACTAAAGACTTTTAACATTGCACAAGGGGTTAAGAGCTAAAAACACAATGCCAGAAATTAGGGAGCAAATTCTGTGTAATAGCAGTACATGCAAGGTTTAACCTTCCCTAAACCATATAAAATGACCTATTGTGAGTCACCTTGGAGTTTCCCCAGAGACTTAGAATATCCTTTTTACATACAGAACTAGTATATTCCATATATCTTTTAGTGCAAAACAAGAACCAATAATCCACAAGGTTTACTAAGTGCTACTGAGGTTTGCAACACCACCACCACCAAGGGCCTTCAATGTTGGAAAGGTGATTAGTAATTAAAAGCAACTTCACTGGCAATAGGCTTTTAGGAATATTTAGAGACAGTGGTTCACAGCCTTTGCCAAGCAGGAAAAATAGCTTTAAATCGTTTCTGCGGGTAAAATTAAAAATACATGCCAGCTGTGTCTGCCAAGCTGCCACTGAGGGATGGAAAGTTAAGGGGCATTTCATCTGAATCAACAACTTCAGGTCTACAAAGATCGCATGAGCTCCTATAACAGGGTAGCATTCTTTACAGAGGTAAACAAATTCATTGCTAAGCCTCGTTATGTTGAATGTAAAGCATGCTGCTAACCTTTTGCTAAATTGTGCTATAAAAATACTACGGACCTTATTTACAAGAATGTAATGCAGCGCTGTGCTGCATGCCATTTCGTTGTGCTGCACTTCAAAGCACAGGGCTGCATCATATTTACAACAATATGACGTAAATGTAAATGTAAATGTAAATGTCAAGGTATTTGTAGAGCGCACTGTCACCAAGCGGTTTCCTGGCGCTATTACTCATACCGCTGTGGAACCCCTCCTGGCTTTCCCTGTGAAGTGTCCACTCCTTGGCACCCCCAGGGTGAAGCCAGGCATCCACAGCGCTGTTGGGGCCAGTGTGGAGGTTAAGCAAGCTATTGCCCAGAGTTGCAGCGTGGGACCCATGATTAGAATAGGCACCGAGGCGAGAAATCAGGTCCGAGGAATTATGAGCCCAAGACCCGCCGAGGCGGGAATTGAACCCTGGTCCCGGACCAGAACTCTGCATCAGGGTCTGCCGCTCTAACCATTGAGCCACACTCCTCCACGTACCACTGAGCTCTCCCCTGCGCTGGTGCACAATTGGCTACGGTGTGCCAATGCAGGCACCTTTGCACCATGGATACCTTCCTGCACAAAAACAATCATGATAGGTGTTTTCCTCTTTCTGTGCGTGCTGCAAAATCGAAAGGTTCCGAGACATTCTCGGATTTACGAAATGTAAATCTGGGAATGCAGCAGAATAACGGGGTGTTGCATGGGAACACCCACAGCAGCACCCGTGGTGTGCCCCTTTCACGCAAAGTGCTGCGTGAAAAGGGGACATATTTACAAGACCACAAATATGCCGCTACATATAAATAAAGTGTTCAATTGACAAATGTGCCGTTTGAATCTCAAAGCTTTGTGCTACTGTTGTTGAATTGAGGAGTAGTGCCCTAGAAGCGATTTAAGCGACAGATGCCCTCCGCTATTCTAAGCACCCTACTGTGGTGGTGTGGCAGCGACAAATGAAACACTTGTAAGTATCTGTAAAGGCCCAGCATAGTCTACCATGGTTGATCTACAGAGCCTACAAATTACTAACGAAAAGAACATCCAGCTTCCACTTTTAAAAAGCCAAAGAGACTTCATTTTAAGGACCCGATTCACAAAGGGACATACGACTCGTAAAGTTAGGAGTGCAGAGTCCCCGCACTTGTGGGGGAATCTCCAGCCTTGTGGGGGAATCTCCACAATGCAGTGCTCAGTGCAGAGATTTTGCCCGAGTCGTAAGTCCCTTTGCAATTCAAGCCCTCCGAGTTTTCGTTTTTGTAGGTGTGTAAATTTGATAGATTAGCAGTGGAGGGGCGGAGAGAGGATTTATCCTGCTGGTCACTGACTGCCACCTCTCCTCCATCCTCCCTCTTTTCCTTGCACCCAGCAGTACCCAGACTCCCCTAAGCCAAACACAATGCTGCTGTCACCAGCATGATAGCAGCGTCATGATTGGTCTAAGTGGCCTGTTTGGCCACTCAGGCAGAGCCTGGGAGCCTGGGACAGTTCTCCACCCTGCTGAACAACCGAGCCAGGTGGAGAAATGCTAAGTGCGCATGACGGTTTGGTGGGCCCAAGACGGCTTTCCAAACCGTCATGCACACTTATGGTGCACCAAACACTCCTCCTCCATCTGCCGCAAGCCTAGACCCGCCCCAACCTAACCTGGCTTCATACTAAAAATAAAATGATAATAACGTTCTGTTATTACTTTTTTATTTTTTCTTTGCACTACCCAGAGAGCAGTGGGCGACACTTTTCCGTCTCAGCGCAGGAGCCATGAGACATCTAATTACTGACTAGAAAGAGAGGGGCTTGAAACACAGAACAGCTCATACTTTCACCTCTCAATAACAAGCATTTGCAAAGTCAATGGGTCTTGGTTCTAAAAGTGGAGCTTTTGGTTTCACAAATGTTCTCTTGCAATCACATGCCTCGTTATACATGACTTGCAGTCTTTGAATGAGCTTCCTGATAAAGAAAATGCATTCCAAAGTAGCAGCTGATGCATATGCATACATCATGACGCATGTGTTGTGACACAGGTGGTAATTTTTAATTTAGCATTCTTCAGTGCAGACATCCATAACAGAAAGATAAATGAAAAGAAAAAAGGAACAAGAGTGTGCACAAAGCGAAACAAGGGGAGGGAGAAGCCTGACTGCACTATGCTGCATCTAGATCTGTGTATGGGGAAGATGAGAACAGGATCAGGTGACTGAGAGACAACAAACCCATCCAATCATAGCACAAGGCTAACCCTAGGCCCACTCTACTATAGGTTATATAACGAAAACATTAGGTCTCCCTATAGACAGCTAATGCTGCCTGTAGATGAGAACTACAGAGGTGCTATATTGCACAAATACACTAGAAGGACACGCCTGTTAGCAGGTGGTTCTGACACTATGGGCCGCCCAGATTTTTTGCTTTTAGAGCACCTAATTGTTGAGCTTTTACTGTGGGGGAGCCTCATAATCTGGGACTCACCCACAGTGAACTCATAATGAAGGAGACTGCATGGAGATTTTACTGGTGTCCCCCTGGCTTGACTAGGCCGCTGCGTAGCAGCTGGAGTATGGGACACTGTGCTGGTTACATGCAGACACGGGTGTACATGCGGGTGCACACGTGTAGGGGCTGCGCAGGGGAGATTCCTAGTGTGTGCAGTCCAGGAGCAGCTACAGAGTGAATGGTGTGGCAGGACTTATGCAGAATTGGGTGGTGACATGGAATAGGCTTTATACACTAGAAGGGAACATGCCAGGGAAAGTCAGTGTGTTTTACTGTGTTTTTCTCTTAATTATTCCCTTATGGGAAGGTGGAACCCATGGCTGGAGTAACTTCCACCAGCCTACAGATTCCAGACATGCACGAAAGTCCAGAATAGCGGATGTGAAAATGAGTATTCTGCAGAGTCCAAAGTCATATTTGTACTGCTTTTAGGTCATCCAGAAATGTCATATTTCTCTGAGTCCTAGGCTGGGGTCTGACCCAGGCAGGTTAGATTAATGACCTTTCTTCCCAGAGCGAAGATCTTCCCTCCAATGAGAAAAGATAGGTGTAGCTACAAGCCAATCCATCAACTGCTGTCGCTGGGTGCCAGGCACCAGGCTGCACCAAGGAGGGCTGGCAGTGAGGGGGGAAGGAGTTGGGTTTCAGAGGCCATGTGGCCAGAGACACTGGAGGGCACCATTTTGAACAAACCCAGAGGCTGGACAAGAAGGAGGGAGCAGGGGCAGGGAAGTGAGGTGTCGCTGTTTGATAGGACACGCAGAGACTTCCTGCCAACCCCCTACTCAACTTTTAAAAAGTACTTGCACAGGAAGGAGAGCTTTTTCTGGGGTGTGGTAGGTGGAGGTGAAAGGTGCTGGAGCCTGGCGCAATGGGCAGTTGAAAGGAGGTACCCCCTGACTGCCCCCAGGCCCCTAACCGTGCCAGAAGAAGAGCCCAGGACCGGTGCGCAGGAGTGGAAATGCAGGAAGAAAAGTGGCGCAGGGATCCAGTGAAGACCGCTTCTGGCAGAATGCACCCTCTTGGAGACCCGTAGGACAAAGGAGAGTGCTCCCAGTGGCTGGGGGACGCCACCAGGAACGGGAGGACGCAAAAATGGGGCAGATCGGACCCCCAGGGGCTGAGATATGGCCCCCGGAGGTTAGGCAACCTTTGACCCCTAAGAAGACCGACGACGAAGCGCGTGGGGCTCTGCCGCCGTCTCAGTGATGCCCCTGGGGTGGGTCAGGTCCCAGGGGCTGCCCCAGGAGGAAGCAAAGCCGGGGGCCCCGTCGCGCCCCCTGTGAAGATGCCCAAAGGAGGCCAGGAGCCCACCTTGGCCCCCAGTGATGTGAAGGAGGGGGCAGGGGAGCGCAGTTGCACACCCCGTGAAACATTGCTTCCAGGGGGTACCAGGAGCCCACCCGAACATGTCTGGGGGCCTGGGAACCCATCCCAGGCCCCAAAGTCATGGAGGGGGCCCGGGACCCTATCCCTGGGCCCCGAAGTGAGGCAGAGGTGGGGGGAGTACTGCCGCACTCCACAGAAGATGTCCGGAGGCCCAGGACCCCATCCCCGGGCCCTGACACGGAGGAGAAGGTGCAGCGGCACTCCCCCGAGGTCCGGAGAAGCCTTGCCCATCTGCCCGGAGCGGGCAGATCAGAACTGAGTGGCCGGCTCCCGCTGCAGCACGCGAGGGTGCTGGCCGGTCAGGGAGCCAGCAGGGGGCGCCAGGGGTGGGCTCTCCAGGCTGCCCTCCAACGAGTGGGCATGCGGGGGTCCCGGAGGGGACCAGCCCTCCCCCCCCCCCCCAAGAGGAGCGAGAGAGGTGCCAGGGGCCCGGGCGGGACCGGGCCCCAGAAAACCGGCGGATCGGCCGGGGGTGGGCTCCCCGAGCCGAATGACTCACCTGAGGGTCTGGGTGGGGCTGGACCCTCCCACCAATGTCCGAAGCAGTGTGGGGCACAGATCGAGGCTTTCCCCGGCACAGCGGGAGAGCCACTCATTTAATATGTGGGGAAATCGGCATGGAGTGCCCCAGAATACCTTGCAAGGCATTAAGAACTCTGCTGTCTTGGAAACTGGTGGCCCTCAGAGGAGGGGTGTCACCCTCATTTGTTGAAGGAGGGGTAGGGGGCGCTGCAAGAGCAACGCAGCCTCCCCCAGCTCAAAGAAGAAAAGTCCCTCCCTAAGTGTCATGGGGACTTAAAAAGGATAACCACTCAAGGGCTCAGTCACCAGTTCATCTCCTCTTTGACTGGAACTTCTGTTCTGCAGCTGGAGGAGGAAAGTGCATCAAGGAGTGATCGGCTGAGTTAGGGATGGCTGAGTTAGGGATGTCTGTAGAAGGGCATCCCCTGGAGGTGAAGAGTGTAATTGTACTGAAAGCCATTTATTAAAGGTTATTTCTTTTAGAGGGACTGATGTTCAATGTGAAGTATTGGTGTAAGGTTATGTCATAAGCAAAGTGAATTTAAGTAGCTAGACACTCTTGCTAGGGTGTTTGACGGTATTTATCACTTAATCCTGTGATCGTCTGTGATGCCTTTATGGGCTGTAATTGCAATGCATTCTTAATGATATCCAAATGTGCTAAGTACTGTCATTCTAAAGTGTGCTGAAACATGTATTCTTGCTGCTGCGCTTAGGTGAAGACCCCAGACTGTTAGCCCTTAGGATGTAGAGGTGCATACTGTTTGGTCAGTAGGAGATGCTCAGGCAGGGTCATGTGTGGACCCCTGTTTAATGCTCGTTTAGGTAATGGGGGGGAACGCCACCGGGATGGTGCCAGTGTGCAGGGTCCTCGCTCCAGGTTATGTCCAACTAATTGCATTGGGGGCTAGATGATGTGCATACATGGGAGTGGTGGTACTAGACCTCACCTCCCTGCGGGAGGGGTGGAGATGTTATGCAATGTCACAAAGTAATTCCAACAGCTTATGTATATTTGTAAATTGGTGCATAGTATTGAGTAGTGTGTGTGCTTAATAAATGTACTCTTACTTTTATAAAGCAAAGTACAGACTGGACTATCAATTATTGGGAGTTATTTCTGCGCACTTGCAAATGGCGATTACTAGCCCACACCACCTCCCTTGAGTAAGCCTCAGACTGCTCTGCAACGCTACCCACTGAGAGTCAGGCGCTACAATTGGGTGCTTGGTTCCCAGTGAAGGACAAATGTAGTCATGTTATTTGTGCAGGCCTCACAGATGCTGCCTCGTTTTCCAACAACGCCATCATAGCGGTTCCTGTCAATGCTTTTTTAAGTTTGATGCAGGACTCTGTCAACATGATAGAGCCCTGTACCAAACTGTTTTCATTTCTTTTTCAAAAAGAAAATCCCAAAGTGGAATTTTCTTTTTGAAAATAACAAATAAAATGCTTTCCTTGCCATGGGAGCCCTTTCATTGCCCCTTCCCGCCACGGTTTTCCTGAATGTGGTGGGCAGTGAAAACTGATGTCTAGTTCCTCCGATCTAAATTAGGTTGGCAGAATTAGAGGTCTGCCTCCAATGGCCTTTACTCCACAGGGCCGTCAGAGGGGTTTAATCGCATCAGAGATGGAGTAATCTCTGCTGTGATTAAACATTTGGTCTGGCTGCATTTAAATCGGATGGATGGAGCACTATGGTGGGAAGGGAACACTGTCACCGTTGCAACAGAGTTTTGTCTCAGCTAACATGTAAATTTGGCCCCAAAACTGTCTCAAGAATACCTGTGAAGTTTTATTGACTCCTGAATATCTATGATTGGTCCTAAATCCTGGTAGAGATTACCAGATCTCCCCAATGCGCTGAGCTCACGTTTCTCCCTGGCTTGCTATGAATGTGAAGCACGTGCTGTCTCTGAGACATCAACACAACCCTCAGAGGTAATATGGCCGAATAGGTGCCACAGGACGCGCAATCATGTCGCCAGCGATTAAACAATTAAAGTTGACTTTTTAATTGTTTTCATTGTGGCTGCTGAAATGAACTTTTTAAATCAGGACTTCTCTTCAGGATGAATAACATCGCTCTCCTGTTGCAGCTTCCAATAATGGGATTCGATTTTCTATCTTGTGCTAGTTAATTTTCCGAAGAGATGGCACACCTTTTAGGCATGCAGTGTTTGTTAATCCTTTCAATGTTTGATCTGCGCTAACTGCATTAAAATGTAATCAGAGATACATCTGCTTCTGGCTGAAGACACAACGTGTTGATAAACGTGATGTTTCTGTTTGTCCGTCGGACACAACTACCAAACTACTGTTAAAAATAAAGGGGCAGATTTACAATAACTGGCGCATCCCTGCATATCAGCAGGGATGCGCCAGTTATTATGCGTCACAGCTGCGCCACCATGGGGCAAAAATGTACAGATGTGACGCATCTGCTGCCGTAAAGGCGGCGCATTGCTGGAGTTGCGTCGCAAGCGTGACGCAGCTCCAGCAAGGCTCGGGGTGCCCTATCCTTAGAATGCTGCGTCAATCCTTAAGCCTGCTTCAAGCAGGCGCAGGATTTTGCCGCAGCATGGCCTTAAAAGTGACTGAGTGAAATCTTGTAGATTTCACTCAGCCACTTTTAGGAGGAACGCCCCCCACCCCTGCGCCGGAACGCCTACATGTGGCGCAGGGTTTTACAACGAGAGGCATCTCCCAGATGCGTCACGTTGTAAATACCCCGCAGCATGGCGCTGACTTTGCGCCTCTGCTGCCTCACAAAAGTGATGCAAGGGGGGGTTAAAAGAGGTGCAAGGGGCTTTTAAATCTACCCTAAAGTATATAAGACCTACGAGAATAAGTACCACACCTCCAACAGCCTAGGAAGTGAGTTGAGGGTGAAGGTGGCCTCAAATGTCATTCATCTCAAGACTGAAATGCCAAGTGGAGAAGGAAACGATAAGCTACTGAGCAGTCTAAGACCCTCATTGCAATGGTCTCGTGAGAGGTAAAACTGCCCTGGAAACTACTACAATGGAGATGGTTTGCTCAGATATTACCTCACCATTCCAAGTTCCGCAGATAGCAATGGGTGATAACTCAGTAATACAGCGGGTTTTCACCCACCATGGAGGTGCAAAACAAACTCTGAGCTTTGGGGTAAATTTACTAAAGGACTTGCATGGTCGTTGCGTGACAAAAGATGACACAAGGTCACGCTAGTCCTTATTTGAGATTTACTAATCCATGCAAAGCTGCTTTCCGTGGCTTAGTAAATGCAAAGTAAAAGAAGTCAGCACATAGAGCGGCCTTGCAGTAGTTTGCTCTAGGTTGGCATTACATGGGTGAAGCATAGGCATTCCCATCCATCCACCCATGTACTTTTATGCAAACCCACATTTATGAAGTCTTGTGAACCTGGGTTTGTGTAAAAATAGTATGCGTACCGAACAGAGGTGTAACAAAGAAAAATATATTTATTTCTCCTCGTTAATTCCCCTTTCCATATGTGCTGCATTCTGCAGCACCCATAGAAAGAGGAATATGAATGAATGAATGCATTTTGGATTTATAGAGCGCGTGGTTGCCCTGGAGCATCCCAGCGCTGTACCACTGGGGAACCCGTCCTGGCTTTCCCTGTGAGATGGTCCCTTTACTGGGCATTCCCAAGGTGCAGCCAGGCATCCCCGGCGGTGATGGGGCCAGAGTGGAGACTAAGCAAGCTATTGCCCAGAGTTGCAGCGTGGGACCCCATGGTTAGAGTGGCACCGAGGCGAGATTTATCGGGCCCGCTGACATTGGTCCTGCACCCACCCGGCTGCGTCGGGAATTGAACTCTGGTCCCGAGCCGACCTCTGCCTCTGGGTCTGCCACCTCTAACCGTTGAGCCACACTTCTCCCCTATGCCTTTAAGGATTATTTTTGTGCAGGAAGGTGTCCCTTCATACACAAAACAATCCTGCCTTAACACAGGCACCCTTCCACTACAGTGCAAGGGTATCTGCATTGGTTCATAGACAGCACAAAGTTCACAGGCACAAAGAGAGAGCAGAAATGTTCCAAATCTTTGTAAATATTGAGAACGTTTGTCCTCTCCCTTTCACACAACGTAGTTCAGCAAGTTGCTTTGCCGTGTAGCGTGAACTTGCTAAATCTGCCCTTTGTCTTTTACTCTGCTCAAATTTTGTGAGGGTTTACCTTTTGCAGTTTTAGTGGGGAAATAGCTGTGCAAGTTTTGAGTATTACTTGCAACCCCATGCAGAGCTTAAACTATTGTTTGAAACTAATTCAGAATTATCGACCCAAATGGAATTTGGTTCTAATAATCAAATTGCTAGATTTGCAACCAAAAGATGCATGGTTGATCTTGGCTTTCACATATATTATGTGCACATCTCCTTGAACAAGAGTGTTCTCCTGAATATTGACACCAACAATATTATGGCGCAAGAATATCGAGGGCAGAACATCAAGGGACAACATTTCGAAAGGTAAGTAGAAATAGGGAAGCATAGATTGTTCTATTCCAAATTCTGCATCTATGAAGATATCTTTACCACATAGGTACATATATGTGGAATTAGGTTTAGAAAATCTAGAATTACTTACAGTCAGTATTTAATTTTCGATACTCTGTCCTCACTATGGTGTCCCATTGATATTGTGTTTTGTTACTCAGGGGTCACACCCATGAACAGTGATAATAGTGGTGCGGCTCTTTAAAGGCATTTGGGGGCAGATGTATCATCCGTTTTTTTTCTCGCAAACGCTGCGATTTGAAAAAAAGCAGCGCTTGGGACAAAAAAAATCGGCAAATGCGATGTATGAAAAAAATCGCATCGCAAAATTAAGGAATCGCAAAATTTGCGATTCCTTAATTTTGACCAAGCATTTAAGGAATCACTAATAGCGATTCCTTAAATGCTATGTAAGAAACAATAAAGTTTTGCGATTTCATACTAAGAAATCGCAAATTACCACCAACTTGTAGTTGGTGGTAATTTGCGAATTCTTTTACAAATGCACTTTTTGGCATTTGTAAAGGTGCCATGTGGCGCTCAACATGCCCTTAGGGCATGTATGTGCGCCATATGCGCACACATGTAAATTTCAGGGGTGCAGCAGGGTGTCCTTAAGACACCCTTGCACCCTTGAAATTATTCTTAATTTGCGCTTAGCAAATTGCGAATCGCAAATTGAGAATAACTTCCCATTCCTTCCTATGGGCCTCCTGGCCCATAGAAATAAATGGGAAATTATTCCTTAATTGAGATTAGCAATTTGCTAATCGCAATTAAGGAATTTTAAGAAATCCCTAAAAAATAACGATTTTCTACATACATCCAAAATTGCAATTCTCAAATAGCGATTTCTAAAAAATCGTCATTTGAGAGTCGCAAATGATGGTGATGATACATCTGCCCCTTAGTTTATTTTCATCAGCCTTGACAGCACAGCTGTCGCTGGACAAATATGTGAGCATCACTAGAGGGGCTTTGGCTCCGCCCACATTCTGGGGGCCAGGAGTACATGTTTTGATTGGCTAAACGTGTGCTTCCACCAAAAAAGTGCTTGACCTCCACAGAACTGTGATCATTTTCTTCATTTATCCAGCTGCCTGAGCTTGAACCTTCAGGGGCGCACACATGAGGTTGTAATGTTATTAAAATGCCTTATCTAACTAGATAATTTATGGGGTTTTTTCTCTGGCAGCAGTACTGATAGGAAGAGGGCCGTCCTAAACCTACATGGATGTTTAAGTCTGGCTTGACAGTGAAACTGACACCTGACCTTTTAACCTACATCAATATTGCTCTACAGTTCTTTACTTCCACACAAATACATATCCACTCCCATGCTATGTACTTTAAATGCTTCATATTAACATACAAGATTGCTTTAAAGCTAGACCTTTTAAACCAGACCTATTCACATTGCCAATGCTTGTTTATTTAGCTTTACTTATTTGCATGAGTGACGCATGCACTGGTAATTTGGTAAACTCACACACATCAATGAGTGGGGAGCCTTAACACAGAGCCTGTGGCATACTCTTAAGGGCGACACATTCTGGGACAATTGTGTTCTTACATATAGACGTCACCGCTGACCTTTGTGGCCTCACTCGAACAATGTAAACGTTTCATTGTGGCCTTTGCTTGCACTTCCGGTGCGGTCAGCCTGTTTCTCTACAGCACAATGGCATTTCAAGTAAATGTGAGTTCTGACTAATGATTCCAATCACCAATTTACAATGGCTCTCTAGCTGTTCGTTACATCGCCTAAAAACGGTTTATCCTTAAATTAAACGGAATGATTGATCAGGCATTTCGAGTTCACTTTTTTATTAACTTTTAGGAACCGTTATTGAGCAAAACTGGACACATTTTAAAAACAGCATAAACTCGGGTAATTGCACCTATGAAGCCAACAGCAGCAGACGTTTGCATTGCACCTGAAAAGATGCAAACCCCATGGCTAGTAAAAAGAGTGAGCGACTGACTGGGCAGGACTGAGGCTTGCCATCCAGTGATATCAAGGCACGGACATCACAGCCTATCGTTTAAGGACAGTTTCATGTTGGCCTGTCAATAGCGCCTAGAAGTTTAAAGTTTGATTGTCACAGACTCTTTGTGATCTGAATTTGAAAAGGTCCACCCTGTGCTTTGACACCTGCATTAACGCGGACCTCAAAACACACTGACGTCTACTAGGGGTAGGAGGGGGTGGCTTACCCTTAGGTAACCCTGGCCTTCCCTTGACCCCAGGTCTCAGAGTCCATTAAGGCAGCAACATGAAGAGAACATAAACATGGCCAAGTTTACATTCTGCATGGTCCACCCTTTGCCCTCATACCTTGACAGCAAATTGGAGGCACAGTGGTGGGGCAAGGTTTCATTCTTGTGCTGTCATCAGGGGGTTAAAAGTTCAGTGATGTCACTTCCTCATCTCCTGGCATTTCAGTGATTCAACATCCATGTCAATTCAGTTCTGGAAAAGTGAACCACTGTGTGACATTAGACCAGACAATTCACCCTGAATCACGCAGCTCTTTAGTGGGAGAGGCAGACCCTTGACGCCTCAGTTAAAGTATGAAGATATTGGTTGAGGTGCATTGTAGGGCTCTGCAGGCAGCAGCAATGTCTGTTATATTGTAAGGCACCATAATACCTCAATGTGCCTCTCAGGTGTTAAGGAGTGTAAGGAATAAATGATAGAGAAGGTGGGAACTATATTTGGTTAAAGAGAGCTACATCTCCGGTCCATATAGTGCAGGTGGCTGCTCGGCTGTTGCTCGGCAGACAGTGCAAGAAAAATTGCTTCAGTGCCAGTGTTCTAGGTTAGTAGTTAAGATATGAGTGGAACTTTGGGGACGCAAATTTAAAAATAGAAGACACTTTAATCCTCAGCATGTCAAACTATATTACCTGGAACTTTCGACTTATGAAGTTCGTAGTCAGGGTGACCAGCTGGTTCACAGGACTTGGTGGGCGCATACCCTTAAGATGCCAACCAAACATGTCACAGATTATGTATTTGCAATGCCAAGGTCTGCACAAAAGCATCATGATGGCTAGCAAATTATATCACAACCAGCGTTGAAGTAGTAGGGGGTAGTTTGATTGTTCAGAGGTGCCAGGGAACTGGCGCAGTTGGAGATGCAGTAGTTGAAGGTATTAGTGTAGTTGATGAGGTTGTTGGTGGAGACTGTGTAGTTTAGTTGGAATGCATTGAGCTGTTCCATTTCTGTAACATTCTTCCAGGAGCAGCTTGGGGTGTTGCTTATAGGGGTGGTTGTTAGCCCTGTTAAATGGAAGTGGACGATGTAGTGGTCCGCCCAGGTGAGCGGAGGGATGTGGATGACTTTAACCTTGTCACTGGAGGAGAAGATGGGGTCTAGGGTGTGTCCAGTAATGTGATTAGGTTCTTGAACAAGCTGGGTGAGACTTTCGAGTAAGTCAATGAAGTTGGAGTCAGTGGTTTTGTCGAGATAAAAGTTGAGATTGCCTAGGAGTATGAAGTATCCATGGCGAGGGGTGCTTGAGGTTGGTGAGGAGGTTGCTGAAGTCTGTGCCAAGTCCGGGGGGGGCGTAGGTAAGGGTTTCTTTGATAATGGTTTTCCTGTCCGTCTAAAGCTTGAAGTTAGGGTGTTCCATAAAGGTGGCTTCTGGGTCAGTGTAAGAGGTACGCTTGATGGTGTCTCTGTGGATCTCCTCCTGGTGTATGGGGGTCAATCTCAGTGCATGATTTGGTAAAAGAAAACATCCCTGACCTTGAGAATGGATTCTAGCTCCAACAATTGCAAGGAACTTTTTGCCATCATCGAGGAATTATCCCAATAGCCACAACTCAAACCATCACCCCTACAGAAGAACTCTGCAACAACATCTCCAAATTCTTCCACATAAACATCACCAAGATCTACAGCAACTTTGCACCTCAGCCACATGACATCGACCTTCCAATATGCTAAGTTTATCAACCAAAGACTACCATCTGACAGCAAGCATCCCGCTTTCCATGGAGGATACTGAAGCAGTAATGAAGACAGACCACTCAGGGGCTTCCACAGACCATTGCATCCACGATATCTACAACCTGGGAAGTGCTGCGGTCAGTGTTGCTCTCACTTCCATCATCAGCACCTCCCTTAAGACTACCACCTTGCTAGATATCTGGTAAGATGCAGAAGTCACAACTCTCCTCCAAAAACCCTTAACTGACCCTGAAATACACTTCAACTACCGACCCATCTTGCTGCTTTCCTCAGGTAAAGTCATCAAGAAAAATCAACAGACAACTGGCTCGACCACCTAGAATGCCACAAACTCCTGAACGACTCGCAATCAGGATCCCGAAACAACCACAGCACCGAAGCAGCCCTCATGTGCACCATCCTCGACTGAGGACAGACCGCCACCCTCAACCTCCTCAACCTCTCCGCTGCTTTCAACCCTGACTCCCACCACACACTTATCGCCGTACTACTCACAACAGGAATATAAGGACCACTACTCAAAAGGATAACTTCCATTCTCTCCAAAAAACACAATGAGTCATGCTCACACCATTCAGATCAGAACCCAAGGACCTCATCTACGGAGTCCCACAGGGATCATCAACTCAACCTCGCACTTTTCAACGTGTACATGACTTCTTTGGCAAACATCCTCAGATCCTACAGAATCAATATCATCTCCAAAGCCGACAATACCAAGCTAATTTTTTCTCTCTCTGACGACGCCATCACCACCAAGACCCAGTGTGGTCAATTGGATGAAAGAAAACTGCATCAAGCTCAGCAGTAACAAACCTGAAGTGCTGATCTTCTGGAATAGGAGCTCACCTTGGCATACTACCTCCATCTTGGACCTGCACCCAGCCCTATCTGCCATACTAAGAACCTAGGCCTCATCCTGACCATCAACCTCACTATGAAGTCCCAGGTCACTGCTGTCAATTCGTCATGCTTACACATTTTCTGCATGTTACATAAAATCTTCAAATGGCTCCCACTGCACATCAGACGTACCATTGTGCAGGCCATAAACACAAGCAGATTGGACTACAGCAACCCACTCTACACCGACATGGCATGTCAACCTATCTTCTTCACAGACTTCAAACTATTCAAAACACCGCTGCCAGACTCGTCCTCAACCTCCTGCGCCAAACCCTGCCCACATTACTCCTCATAGTGCTCCGCTGACTCCCCATACAGAAGTGCTGCCAGTTAAAACTTCTCACACACCCATTCAAGTCTGTACACAACACAGGAACTGCATACCTCAATAATCGGTTTTACTTCTACCAACCCACCAGACAACTTCACTCAGCAGCACACTCTTTTGCACACACAGCCACATCCACAGAAGAAGAATAGGGGTGTTAATCATTCTCCTACCACGCCAAATCCAGGAACAGCTTCCCCCTATACATCAGGGCCTGCTCATAACTTCTTTAATTCTGCAAGAAGCTGAAAGCCTGGCTATTCAATTTGTCTTCTTGCTGGATCATCAAGATTGCTTGTATTCGGGTCCAGCCGCACCACGTTTCAACACTCACCTACTTAGCACCTAGGTTCCCTCACAGGTGACAAGCAGTGCTTTAAAATCCACCTAACATTACATTACAGTATACATTGGGCCCTTAATCTTACACACACACATATCACACCCACACCCACACAAACACCCACA
Organism: Lissotriton vulgaris; assembly: GCF_964263255.1. NCBI lineage: Eukaryota > Metazoa > Chordata > Amphibia > Caudata > Salamandridae > Lissotriton > Lissotriton vulgaris. The sequence continues at coordinate 105,290,494 of NC_141693.1, read as the reverse complement.
CACACCAATATAGACACACACACACACATAAACACACACATATGCAAAAAGATACACATTAATACACAACCACTCTCACCTCGGACACACCCATAACACACATACAAAAACATACAAATACACGCAAGCACACACAGATACGTAGTAGGGATGGAAGCAACTGCCGTAATTCTCTCAAGCGTAATTACTCATCATTGTTGCCGAATTACTCATAATTATGCAGAATTGTGTGAGAAGCATAATCCAGCAATTAGTGCTATTTTGTTAAGGTAAAATGCACTCTTGTGCCAAAATTGGGCCAGAGGATGCATTTTTCACTAAGAAAATAGTATGAAATGTTACAGGAAACAAACAGCAGTAGCCACAGGTGCTCACTTTCTCTTAGTTTGCTGTTTCTATGCACCTGCAGGTAGGATTTTCCCTGAATTACTCAAACTGACCTAATAGCATAATTTCGCATCACAAGAGAAATGCGTAATTACTCAAATTACCCCGATTACTCCGGCATAATTAAAATTTCTCCCAGGCCGCATTCATACCTCACACATCAGACATGCTCACACACACACACACACACACACATATAGGCATACACACATGTACAAACACTAATACATACACTCACATCCATCTGCACAGAAAGTGACATCGCTGGCTTTCCCATCATCCATCTGCACAGGAAGCAACATTATTCGATTGCCCATCATTTATCTGTACAGGAAGTGACAGCATTGCATTTCCCATCATCCGTCTGCACAGGAAGTGACATCACTCCTCTCCCCTCCCAAGACCGACCTAATGGCTGACGCAGCATGGACATGCGGTGGAGCGGGAGAGCCAAAGACAAGCCCATCTGTGCCAATACTCACCTGGACGGAGAGCAGGACTAGCAACTCTGATCCCCCACCTCCTACCACTACCATGCTGTGACCCTCCGCGCCCTAAACTCCGGCTGTTGCTCCACACATTGCTGCCTCGCCATACCACACAACATCGAGGGAACACTTCCTACAAGTTTTCGTGCACTTACCCACAACCAACACTTACCATATTGACAGCACCCAATACCCCACTTTCTGACAGTCACGCAGTCCTGCAATCACCCATACAAAAATCTACACTTGCATGCACAAAACTCCACAGAGATCTGGGATCTGATGCACAAGAATGCGCTTCACCTACTTTTCCACACTGAAAACTGGCTGAAACCTGCATCTGCACATGACATCATCACAAACATCCCCCTGGCTCCAAGATTGCCAGGCAAGACAGATTTTACAAGCACAGAGGCAAACTCACAATCATACACAAGACCACAATCAGTTGCACCACATCCAGGGACATGTCATCCTCCAGCATGAAACACCTATCATTCAAGCTCCACATCACAGCCAACTTCACCCTACGTGGCACTCTCACCTACAGACCACGGGGACTGTGCACCTACTTCACTGACACCATCATGGACTTTGTTGCACAACTCACCCTCAATAATATCAATTACATCCTACTTGGTGAATTGAACTTCCACCTGGTTGATCATACTGACTCCAACTCAAGATCACTCACTGAAGACATTGCAATTCTAGGCCTCACCCATTGAGTAAAGGGACCAACCCACGTCACTGGACACCTCCTGGATCCTACTTTCACCAACTTCAGCAATATTGTAGTCAACGAGCCCACACTAGTTCCCTGGACAGACCATGCCCTTGTTAAATTCAGCATCTCTTTCTCGGTCCAAAGGACATGCATCATTGCCAGACCAACCTGCCGGAACTGGAACAGCATCACTGAGAAGGACAAGAACACCACCCTCAACAACCACAGACCCAAACACAGCAATAGCCTCCCTAAAGCCATCAAGAATTTCAACATCTGGTTTACCTTCTACGCCAACTCCATGGCCCCCTTCAAACACAACAATACAACACTATTCAGACCCCAGACTAGTTAGTACAGTGTGGAACTCAGACTGATGAAGAGCCACTACGAACAAGGGGAGCGCAAATAGAGAATGAGCCTGGGCAATACAGACAGAAGCACAGTCAAACCCACCCTAAAATACTATCACCAACAGAAGCAAAGAAATCTCTGCCATTTTGCAAGATTTCACCTCACCATCGGCCGCCTCCAACTCGATCCCTCCCTTGTAGGAGCTCTGAAACAATCTCAATTCTTCTGCAACAACATCTCCAGCATTTAGAGCAAACTCAGCCCACAACAGGACCTGACAGACCTCACCAAACGCCTCCTGATCTTATCCAAAGAACCAATTCTAACCACATGGCCTGTCCTCATCCCAGAAGAAACCGCAGCAACCATGAAGCCCATCCTCTCAGGGGCCCCCATCGGACCCTGGCTCCTACATGCCTACTCCAGAGGACAGCAACAGATCAGCGCCAGGATCACACCCCATTCTAAATACCTCCACCTCTTCTGCGACCTTTCATGATGCTTGGAAGCAAGCAACTGTCCTCCAATTGTTGAAGTCCTCTGTGGACTCTTCAAAGCTCGCCAACTACAGACATATCCCCCTGCTACCAAAGTCTTCGAGAAAATCATCAAGAGACACCTCACTGAGTACGTCAATGATAATCAACTTCTCGACACCACTCCGTCTGGTTTCAGACCCAACCCTAGCATTTTATCGCTGCCATGGATAACATTCATGTGACTCTGGACAGAGGAGACACAGCGGCCCTCATCCTCCTGGACCTCTCTGCAGCCTTTGACACAGTCCCCCGCCCCATCCTCATCCAATATCTCTATGATATCAGAATCCAAGCACACACACTTCAATGGATCTGTGTTTTAATGAAGTCCATTAGCCGAGGTGTAGATTATATAAGATGAATTATTGATCTTAGTTGCAGGTATAGGTTCTTAGCTTAGATGTTAGGATAGCCCCTCCAGGAGCAGCCCCCCTGCTACCCAGCCCATACTCTAAGAGACACTCTCCACATTACAGGCATCCAAGCATTCCATTGCATCACCATGCACTCCAACATTCCACGCAGCACATTCATACTGGCTGAGCAGCAAGGACCAGAGAGAGCATCACGGAATATGCAAAGTAAAACACAAGATATAACACATCTGCACCTCTCTGACTGGAAGTATCCAGTCCATCAGCACGGCACTGTACACCTCGGTGGTCCGAAACCTCATCTACGGTGTTTCACAAAAATCCTTAAAGAGTTCAACCCTCATTTGCAAATACATGATCCCTCTAGTCAGCATCATCCACTCTCACAATACCAACCTCCTCTCTTATCCTACACTGACTACATACAACTCATTCTCTCCCTCACAGCCAGTCTGTGTGAATTGGGGCCAAGGTCTTTTAAGCCATTTATTGCAAACCTAAGGCTCGCTGCGGCCATTTGTAGCCTCACCAGCAGCTGTTTTCAGTATACTTTATGCACCAAGGACTCGAATGCCAAGCAAATGAGCATTGAAAGCCAGGCATCTGCAACAACATGTTGACCAATCAATCAGTATTTTTAAACCTAGGCTGGCACACTCCCGAACAGTTAAAAATATCATACGCTATGCATACTGAGCGGAAATCAGTGTACCTGAACCAGACCCCAAAGAAAGGGTTCTCTAAAATGTGATAATCAGACATGGGAGAGCACTGAGCAGCAAAGACAGTTCCTCTGCACGGTAAAAGAAGCGAAGGGGAGAGGCGCTACATTAGGGTCTGGCACACCGTTGGACGGCTTTAATCCATGTTGCCTCGGTCCGTACTACGGGTAAAGAGATTCTGAAGAAGACGAGGAGACAAAGAGGCAAAGGACCAAGTCGGAAAAGAAAAACATTTTTATTTAAAAAATGCTGTTTACTTATTTCCCAGTGATATTCTTGGCATTCGGTCCGCAAAACAAAAGCCTTCAGTTATTAGTTTTCATTTTTATTATTCATGAGTGAATTTGGTAAATACTCTCTGCATTTGGGATAATCGGTGGGTGGGCCGCAGAGAGAGTGAGGCTGATTACTGAAAGAATTAATGTTAAACTTTTTTGACACGCATAAACCATTAAAACATTATTTTTTTTTATATGATTTTGCCTTGGAGGGTTTTTTTTGTTAAGAAGCTCAACAGAGCATTGAATGAAACAAAGTATTTCGGGTTATTGTTAAGCAGTCACTTGGCCTCGGTTGGGTGGGGGGGAGGGGGAGTGAGAAGGGCAGGAGGCAGTGATTAGGCTACTGATAGCAGGAGGGGTACACAGACGCATGGGGCTGGTCACAAAAGCTATTTTGGAGTTTATTTATTTATTTATTTATGCGTTTTTATATAGCGCAGACTTTACCCGAAGGTGTCTGAGCGCTTCACAATAGGAACAGAACTGATACACGAGAACATTAAAAGTGAGCAAAATACAAAAGCAAACGTTACATTAAATGAAGCAGTAATGACAATCGTGAGCCAACAAAATACAAGAGGTAGCAAACGGTGCATTACAGGAGGAAAGAGTGACGTGTGCAGGTTACAAAAAGCGTACAAAATAAACATAGAGGTATAATACTGTAATATATGGAGGACACTCAAGCACAAGAACAAACGTTACGTAGGCACTGGTGGCACTTGTGCAGGTATCGAAACCAAACAAATTTAAGAGGTAGAAAACAGTGTGTTACAAGAGAAAGTGATGGGTGCATGTTACACACGAGTCCCAAGCACAGGTAGAAGGATAATACCGCAATAAATGGCCGACTCTCAAACCACAAGAACATACTGGGAAGACACTTCCATAGTCATGCAAAGTAGATTTTTCAATAATTGAAGGGCTTCCCTCAGATAATAGAGAGGACATGGATTACATTTGGAAGTGTCTTTGAAGGAGGAGAACTTTGAGGTAAGTTGTGAAGGCCTGGGAGGAGGTAGTGGTCCGGAGATGAGGCGGAAGTGAGTTCCAGATTCTCACTGCGCTGCCTGAAAAGGATTGGGCCATCGTTCTTTCCTTCTTGAAAATGGGAGGTTCCAGCAGTAGATTTTCCGTATTTCGTGATGGTCTAGAGCCTCCAGAGAGTTTCAGTTTATTCGCCAGATAGCGCGGAGAGGAGGAGTGCAAGGCTTTGTGGGTGATGCAGGCAGTCTTGTAGATAGCTCTAACCTCGATGGGTGGATAACATGGGAGTGATGTGGTCACTTCTTTTGGCCCCATAAATGAAACGAGCTGCCGAATGGAGAACAGACTTAAGGGGGGATAGGTGGGTTTTGGGGAGGCCAGTCAGAAGAGAATTGCAGTAATCCAGTCTGGAGAGGATCAGCGATTGGACCAGGGTTTTAAGGTCAAGCTCCGGGAAGAAGCGACGAATCCCCCGAAGAAGGCGTAGTTGGTATCGGGCAGACTTTGTAATTGAATTAATGTGGGAGAGTAGATTGAGTTTTGTGTCGAGTATGACACCGAGGGATTTTGCGCTGTCGACAATGATGAGTTTGTTGTTCAGCAGATTCATCTCGTCCATCCATGATTGAACCGGGGGAGGAGAAAGAGAGGAGGAGAGGAGGAGGAATTCAGTTTTGGAGGGATTCAGAATCAGTTGATGTGTTGACATCCAGTTTTGAATGGAATCGAGGGTAGAGCTTAGGACCGAGAGATCGTGAGTGGAGGCAACCTTGAGGTAGATTTGAGTGTCGTCTGCGTAGAGATGATAGTTGACCGCAGATTTACTTAGGAGATTTCCCAGAGGTTCCACATAGAGATTGAACAATGTGGGTGCAAGAATAGAGCCTTGGGGAACACCTTGACCCACCACCAAAGGAGATGAAAGACTATCCGCTATTTTGATCATTTGGGATCTATCAGAAAGGAAAGAAGCAAACCATTTAAGCACAGTGCCCTCCATGCTCATTCTCTGTTGAAGAGTGTTGAGGAGGATGTTGTGATTGGCAGTGTCAAAGGCTGCCGAAGGGTCAAGGAGAATTAGAAGACAAGACCCCCCCGAATCTAGTATTTGCAGCGCATCATCGATCACTTGCAGCAGGGCAGTTTCAGTGCTGCAGTTTTGGATGAAGCCGGACTGAAGATTGTCAAGAAGATCATTGTCCTTGATATGACGAGAGAGTTGTTTTGCAACACATCTTTCTGTGATCTTCGTAAGAAAGGATAGGTTAGTGATGGGGCGGAATTTGTTGAGGTAATTCACATCCGCAGTGGGTTTTTTAAGCAGAGGGGTGACCTGCCCAGTTTTGAAGGGAACAGGAAGGGAGCCTTGAGAGAGGGAGAGGTTGACCGGAGTGGTCCAATAGGGAAGAGAATGGGTATAGAAGTCAATGGCAATGGCACTATGATGGGGTCGAGCGAGTGGTTGGAGGGCTTTGTTTCGAGGATGCACTTGAGGAGGACATCTTCAGAAAAGGGGTCGAAATTCTGCTAAATGGCTGGTGATTTGCGCTCCTCTGGAGGGGTAGGATGAGCGACCTGAACCACAAGTGATTTCACTTTTTCGTCAAAGAATACAGCGAAATCAGCGGCTTTCTTAGTAGAATCCTACAATTTGGAGGTTGGGGGAGAGTAGTTAGTATTCTTGATGAGATCAAATAGTTTTTTGGGTCTATTTTTGGCTTAGTCAAGGAGGGTTCTGAAGTGTGATGCTTTCCCAAGGAAGATGTGCTTGTGGTACTTGGATCTTGCTGAACGAAGCGTAGCCAAATTATCGGTGTAGGGTGCTTGCCTCCATTGTTTCTCAGCAGTCTTAGGTGCTTCCTTTCTTCATATAGGGATTTGTTGAACCAGGGTGCTGAGGGAATGGGCCTTTTCTTTTTGCTTTGGAGAGGAGCGACGCTATTGATTTCGACCGCAAGGACTGAGAGGCATTGTGAGGTGAGATCGTCAACATCTAGGTTTGGGTCTAGCCTTGGAAGTGACAGCAAAGCAGATTCACAGAGGGAAATAGTGCCAATATTTTTAGCGTCACGGAACCAGGAGGTAGCCCTCTTAGGTACCTTTGGTAGTAGTATAACTCATACTCCAAAATGCAATTCAAAAACCTCTGGCCGGAGATTTTTTCCTCCGTCTCTCCCTCAGCACATTTAGGTATAGCATTTAGTAGCAAATGTGGGAGGGACAAGGGCGAGTGTTTGGAAAGGGGACAATTACTGTAATATGGGTGGGGTTAAAGGAAATTGAAGGAGAGCTATTGGGAGGGGCGTGCCAATACAAAACAAACAGCAACGAAAGAGTAAGAGAATTGCAATTCTGCAAAAGTAGTACTACTGACAAAACAAGCATAAATATACTCCAGCCCAGCCTTATAGCAAGTCATGCACCACACCTGGCCAACCACTGGTACTGTAACACATTTCCATAGAAGTCAATAGAGGAAGAAAGTAACACAAAAGCGTGAGAAAACATAAAATAAATTCAATTAAACAAGATTTCACAAAAATGTAATTAAAATTACTTTTAGGTTCATTATCTTGTGCTATCATAGTAAAAAAGTAATGTTATTTTTTTAATATGTATAATAACATTTTGATAACCTATATTGTATTTGTTAACTTATTTTGTAAATAAATGTAAATCCAAGATTGGGATGCATACATGATAATGTAAGGAGTGGGGGAGGAAACTGTAGTATTTCATTTAATATAATGAAAGTAAAAATTTAAAAAAGATACAATTTCATAGTATACTAAGTTCTTCTACAGGTTTATTTTATTGATACTGTTGCAGTCATAGGTGGATAGGAGGTAGAGAAATATATTTTAATATTTTGTAAGTAAAACAATATTAATTTTTACTTTTTTTAATTTAAAATTACATTTATTAAAATCCCCATTACTTTCTATAGAATCTCCACAAACGGGTGAAAAGTTACTTGTGACTTTTTGCTCATAAATTCATAGGATGGGTTTCTACCTCCTCATTTGAGGGAGAAAGACGACTAAGTCTACACCTAATTATAAATCTAGACAAAGAAATGGTGAATTCCATTCATGAGTAGATCTACATCTTAGTTTAGGTGGCGATTTGCACAAGAGGAGATCAAGACATACAAACTTACCTTTGTGAATACAGCCCATGGTATGGATGATATATTTGTATAGGTTTGCATAATCCAAAGTTTAGATGTGATATCAGGGCTGCAACTAGCGGCACAATGTTCTAATAGACAGGTCGCACAGTGTGGTTGCAAATTGCGCAGTCTATGTCACTTGTCTCTTACTTTGTGATGCAACCTATGAATTAATAGGTCATGTTGCAAAATCTCTATTTGCAGGAGGTCGCAGATTGATCAGCCTAATGAATATGATTTATGCAGGTCTCTATTTACGACCTCCTGCGACTAGCTACAAATGAAGGGATGGTGGCTTGCAAGGGACAAATGAACACCATCTCTGTGTTTGCATTGTCAAATGAGAAGCTTTTGTTAAAAGCAGTTCATGTTCCTTAACCCCTTGCATGCTGATGACGAACCCCAGCCGTCATGCACTACGGTGCTCGTGTGCTGATGACGGCTGGGGTTCGTCATGGCCCGCTCCTGTTCATTTGTTTACAGCACAGGGGCGGAAACGAGCCAGCAGTCAAGGGGTTAAACAAACTGGTGCTGCTTTTAAAAAATGTTTCCCAACTTTAGAGGGTATTGACAGGTGCAGGCTGTGGTCTGTTTGACCACTGACTGCACCCCCCACCCCCAGGTTGCGAATCAGTTACCACCTCCTTTGAAGTGTTCATAACTGATCAATGATGTATGCCTACTACTGTGACTTGATATTAGGAGGGGACGCCAGGGGCGTAACACAGGCCCACGCATCCCCCGCAGTGCGGGGGGGGCCTCAAGCTCGAGGGGGCCCCCTCAGCACTGCACTCCGGCCTGAGAGCTCCTAATAGAGTCTGGAGGGGGCCCCTCCATGTACCTGGCAGGGGGGCCCCCACAATTATCGGTAAGCCACTGGGGGACGCCCCTTTCATGCCTCCACCTAATTATAATTTGGAATTGATTGCAAAACCAATTATGGAAGTCAGAAATACTTTTCTGACTCGCAAATTGAGTTTAATAAATAATTAAAAGCCATTTTGTGATTGCAAATCCTCAGATTTTGTGAATCGCAGGGTTTCCAGTAGGATCATAGCTTTGTACATTGGGCTCTACTTTATAAAGCAACACAAATCTGTTGAATTATGTAGGTGGGAGGGTTGCAGGAACTATTGCTTCTTGCTCAGTAATGCCATTAAAAGGTTACTATCCCAATTCCCTCACTTAGCAATTTCCCAGCTTCATTTAGAATTGAGGAAATCCCTTTGTTTCCAATGTCATTGCCTCAGCTGGTTCCATCTTTGAAAATGAAAAATGCCAGCAGTACATCCGCCAGAAGGCTGCTGACTTTACAATGTCCGAAGAACTGCCCAACCTCAGATGCCTGATTTGTCCTGTTCCGGACTCTTACAAATGAGTGGTGGCCCTGGGCATAGAAAAAAATGCAAATTATCCCTTACACAGAGTTTAAAAAAATCTCCATGCACATAGGGGATATCATTTTTCACCAAAACAAACCCCACCTTGGAGGTTTGTTGTAGTTTGTTTTGCAAGCAGAAAAAAATACAGACTAAGTCATATGTACATTTCTGCCCAAAATGCTTCTGCTGTATTGGTGTTAGTACTTCTGGTAAAAATGCACCACCAAAGTGGTGCCAACCTCAATTTCTGACCACACCTCGGTCAGACGGGTGCATGTAAAAATGGTGCAAGTTTAGACAATTCCGTCTCTATGGACACAATGTTATTTTCTATGAATATCACAAGACACCTCTGAATCTTCAACTTACAGGCTCCTTTTAATGCTAGTACAGAAAAGAAACGTTTTGAGCCCATAACATTTGAAATGTCTTTTTCTTTACAGATATGCCATTGAATTGCAGAGAAAATAGTATGTATAATTTCATATTAAATTAGTAGCGCTGTGTAACATTCAATTGTAGCGCTGTTTTGCATAGAATTGTAGCGCTGTGTAACATTCAATTGTAGCGCTGTTTAGCATTCAATTGTAGCGCTGTTTAGCATTCAATTGTAGCGCTGGGTAGCTTTCAATTATAGCGCTGTGTAGCATTCAATTGTAGCGCAGTTTAGCACTGAATTGCTTTGATTGATTTCATTAGCGCGACCTCGCTCAGGCTGCTGCGCTCATTTCTCCAGTGTTTATGTATTGATTTCAGAGAACTGCTCACTCGACGCATTTGTGCATTTGTTGTCCCTGTCTGGCTTTCCCTTTGACCCTCCATTTTGTTGTTGGTATCCCTTGACCCGCCCCTCACCCACACTACCGCCTCCCTGCTGCCCCTCCCACGCTCCGCCCCTCCCCCCCTTTATGTCAGATGTCCACACGTGCAGCGTCCACGCGCTACGGCCGCGCCGAAGGTGCGCCAAAGGTAAGCCCGTCTACGCCCGTCCGCGCCTGGACCGCGCCCAGCGCCATACCCCCTGGCCCTCGCAATGCCCACCCCACCCGCATTACATACGCTGCCACCACCCTCCTAGCCCTTAACCCCGGCCGTTCCCCCAACTGCGTCCAAGCCGCTCCTGGACACACCCATGGACCCTTTTCCTGCAACTCCTGCAAGTTCGACGGCACCAAGACCAACACCTCATCTACGAACACACAACAGATATCCGACCCCAACCACCTACAATGCATCCTGCTCAACACCCGCTCGGTCCACAGGCACGCCATCGACCTCTGGAATCTACTAGACACCATCTCCCCGGACGTCGCCTTCCTAACAGAAACATGGATGAACGCCGCATCAGCCCCAGACATCACCATTGCCATCCCGGAAGGCTATAAGATCATTCGCAAGGACCGTACCGGCCACACAGGAGGAGGCATCGCTATCGTCCATAAGAAATCCATCCGCATCTCAACCAGCTCAGACGTCAATCTCGCCAACTCTGAACACCTTCACTACCAGATCCACATCGACCCCAAGACCACACTCAGAGGCACCCTCCTTTACAGGCCACCTGGACCCCGCGCATAATTTAGTGAAGACATCCCGGACTTCATCACTCCACACGCGCTCCCCTCCGAGGATTACATCCTTTTGGGAGACCTCAACTTTCACCTTGAAAAGAACAACAATCGCAACACCACCACCCTTTTGGACAACCTCGCCAACCTCGGACTTAAACAACTTGTCACTACCCCCACCCACATCGCAGGCCACACACTCGACCCTATCTTCACCTCCAGCAAACATGTCTCCTTCAGCCACACCACAGCTCTCCTTTGGACTGACCACAGCTGCGTTCACTTTACCTACAACAAGCCCACATCCAACAACCACCCCCAACCCACTCTGCAAAGAAACTGGAACAAAATCACCATCGACCAGATCTCCTCATCGCTTCTTCAAAACCCCCCAGCCCACTCCTCAAATCCCGACCAAGCAGCCACCAACCTCACCCAATGGTTATCCAACAGCGCCGACATCCTAGCACCACTGAAAAAACGACAAATCAAACTAGGCAGCAAGAAGGCCTCCTGGTTCAACGATGATCTTAAGAAATCCAAGAAACTCTGTCGCTCCCTTGAGAAGGCCTGGAAAAAAGACCCAACCACCAGCACCAGGGACGCCTTCAAAAACGCCACCCGCATACACCACCAACTGATCCGGAATGCCAAGAAAGCCGCTTTCAAGGACCGACTAGATAACAACGCCCACAACAGCAAGGAATTATTCAACATCGTCAAGGAATTTACCAACCCCTCTGCCAACTCCAACAACATCACCCCCTCTCAAGCCCTCTGCGACTCCCTAGCCTCATTCTTCCACAACAAAATTGCAGACATCCACAACAGCTTCGACAACCGACCCGAAGACCAACCCACCCAACCCCCTGCAGGACCCCCACGCCCCCTGAACATCCTCAATGACTGGAAGCCAATCTCCACTGAGGATACCATCCGTCTGATGAACTCTATCCACTCAGGATCCCCCACAGACCCTTGCCCCCACCACATCTTTAACAAAGCAGACTCCATTATAGCACCGCACCTCCGAGACGTCATCAACTGCTCCCTCAACTCCGCAACCTTCCCGGAAAGCTGGAAACATGCCGAACTCAGCGCCCTCCTGAAGAAACCCACAGCTGACCCCACCGAACTCAAAAACTACCGCCCTATCTCACTCATTCCATTCCCGGCCAAAGTCATCGAGAAAGCGGTCAACATTCAGCTCGCCGCATTCCTCGAAACCAACAAATCCCTCGACTCCTCACAATCCGGCTTCCGAGCCAAGCACAGCACCGAAACCGCCCTCATCGCAGCAACAGACGACATTCGAACTCTACTGGACAATGGAGACACAGTCGCCCTCATCCTCCTCGACCTCTCCGCAGCCTTCGACACGGTCTGTCATAGCACCCTTTTACAACGCCTCAGAAACGTCGGAATCCAAGGAAAAGCACTGGAATGGATCACCTCGTTCCTCACCGGAAGAACCCAGAGAGTCCGCCTTCCACCATTCAAGTCAGAGGCCACTGAAGTCATCTGCGGCGTACCACAAGGATCTTCACTCAGCCCCACCCTCTTCAACGTATACATGAGCCCCCTTGCGGCCATCGCTCGCCAACACAATCTCAACATCATCTCCTACGCCGACGATACTCAACTGATCCTATCACTCACCAGAGACCCGTACACTGCCAAAACCAACCTGCATGAAGGAATGAAAGAAGTAGCCGAATGGATGAAGCACAGCCGTCTGAAACTGAACTCAGACAAAACAGAAGTCCTCATCCTAGGCACCTCCCCCTCCGCCTGGGATGACTCTTGGTGGCCAGAGACCCTTGGAAAAGCTCCCATCCCGACGGACCACGCACGGAACCTGGGCGTCATCCTGGATTCCTCACTCTCGATGAACAGACAAGTCAACGCCGTTTCTTTATCTTGCTTCAACATTCTTCGCATGCTCAAAAAAACATTTCGCTGGATCCCCACCGAAACTAGAAAAACGGTCACCCATGCTCTGGTCACGAGCCGACTGGACTACGGAAACACCCTCTACGCCGGTACCACCGCAAAACTCCAGAAAAAACTCCAACGCATCCAGAACGCCTCAGCCAGGCTCATATTAGACATCCCGCGTAAAGAACACATCTCTAGTCACCTGAAAGACCTCCACTGGCTCCCCGTCAATAAGAGGATTACTTTCTGGCTCCTAACCCACGCACACAAGGCACTCTACGAAATCGGACCCGAATGCCTTAACACACGACTGTCCTTCTACACCCCCTCCCGCCAGCTACGATCCTCCAACCAAGCCCTTGCCACTGTACCTCGCATCAACAAAACCACCATGGGAGGTAGATCCTTCTCCTACCTGGCAGCTAAAACCTGGAACTCACTTCCCACTCACCTTTGCCTTAATCAGAACCACCTAGCATTCAGAAAGCAACTTAAAACGTGGATATTTGACAAATAATTCCCCACCCTTCTTCAAGCGCCTTGAGACCCTCTGGGTATGTAGCGCGCTATATAAATTTATTGACTTGACTTGACTTGACCTTTCAATTTTTTGGAGTGGCACTCACAGGGCGGGACCCTGTGAAGTCCTGAAGAAGAGCTGAGGGGTACAGCTCGAAACTAGTTGACCTTTTTACTAGGGTACTGTTTTTCATAATAGAACCAGCCCACCTAGTAAACCACCCCACTTTTAATATATCCGCTAGGCGCATGAATAAAGTTTGTTTAACTCACTAGTAGGATATTTTTAACCCTCACCACTCCACTCACTTTCCCCTTTTCACATGACACGACACATAGTCCACACAAAAAAAGTGCTCCTACACAATATCGTTAGTCGTAGCACGCCTCAACCCGCAGCGGGTTGGGAAGCCCCTATGATGAAGCATGTCACCGCAAGGAAACTCCTGTGAGTGAGGGGACTAGAGAAAAAAAGTTTTTTTTTCCCTTGCCCAATTTGTTTCCCTAAAGACATATCCAATTTTGGAAATGTCTTAGCTGTCAGCTAGGTTTTCTTGATCTGAATCCTTCAGATTTCTTTTGCGTACATTAAGTTGTGGAGGGCGAACCTAGCTGCTTTCTCCTCTACCTCCCCCCTCTTTTCTGAATTTTGACCACACCTCCGTCATCTCCTTGGTGACCCATCTACCAGGCTTTAGATGACTCATTTTGTTGGCAACAAAGGATTTTATGCTACTTCTGTAATGTAGATTTGAATGAGAATTCAAAGTCAATGTTGAAACCAGTGGCCTTTTTTAATTTTGAGTTAATTATAGTGCACTATTGGTTCTAGGGTATATCAGAGCATTGTTTAGAGGTCATATTGTGGCAACACAAGATCACAAAAGTAAGAAAACCTAATGTACTTGGATACGCAACTTTATAGGATAAAGCTTTAGATGAATGTAACATTGGTTGCTCCATGAAATTTAATGTGAATGAGATGGTAATATAAGACCTAGTAAAGTAGGTAAACCTGTCAGCCTTATAGTAGTCTTCCCCCAAACTTTTTGAATTACTCCTCCATTTTTGTTGATCTTCTTTTTGTTGGCTTTAGGTCTATACCACTGCTAATCAGTGGTAAAGTGTATGTGCCCCCTCCATAAAACATGGTAGCATTGGCTTGCATCCAAATGGCACATTTAATTTACTTATAAGTCCCTATTAAAGTGGAACTACATGTACTCAGGGTCTTTAGATGAAATGTTACTAGCGGGCCTGCAGCACTAAAAGTGCATCCACTGAAGTAGTCTTTTAAACATGTCTCAGGCCTGCCATTGTAGCCCGTGGGAGTGGTTTTAAACTGCCGTTCGACCTGGTAAATTAAACCTTTTGCCAGGCCTAAACCTTCCTTTTTAATAAATGAAAGTCACCTCTAGAACCTAAATAGTCCAAAAGGCAGGATGCCTGCATTTGAAATGTTGAACATGTACTTTTAACTTTTACATGTCCTGGTAGTGACATGAAATGGCCTCCTGGATTTTTGTAAGAGACCATCATGCCTGAGCACCCAGAGACTCTAACATGCCCCGCACACAGGCAGCACTGTCAAGAAGTTGTCAAGAAGTTGGCTCCCACAATTCCTCACATTGGGTACATGAAGCCACTACATCAGGAGATAGGGAAATGCACAAGCACTGGAAGGTGGAAACAGGCGACACTGACTCAGTACAAAAAACAGTAGAGACAAGGTGATTTACGTTTTGGAAATCACCTGTCTGTTATTCCATTGGAGCAGACAGAAAGCTTCCTATCGCCCAGCTCAATGCGCAGCTTTTATTATTAGTTACCTTGCTCAAATGTATTCATTGACTTACAGACCTGATTAATTTTGGATTTGGGGCAATTGACAAACAAATGAGTAATGTACAGGTGAGCAGTATGCTGACAAGTACTGCCACAAATTCATGTTGCTATACTCCGGACCCGACATACAAAAAACTGTGTATAGTCTGGTGGATCATAGGTTGACTATCACTGGCTTTATCTTCTTTGGAGAATGCCCCAGTTGTCCCTTCTGACTTCCATGTCAACAATTTGTGGATTTACAGAGTATTTTTCTGTACCCAGCCTCTAAGGAGCATCTTTTTACTCAGGCAATGGTTCATTAATTTTAGTTCAGTAAATAAATAAATAAAAACAACAACGCCAAATCGGTGATGCAGCGCGCAATGTAATTTGTTTTATTTATTTATTTATTTACTCAACTCTGTTTGGCCGCATGCCGGAGTTTACTACCCCTAACCTTGCCTCACCCCTCCCCCGCCCCGCCGCACCGCCCCGCAGCACTCACTCGAGGAGCTGCCACTGGCTGAAAGGAGCGCATAACTTGTAAAACCAAACCTGGCTTTGGGCAAAGTCAAACAAATATACCCTTCATCGCAAAGGACAAAACAAATTACAAATTTGCTCACCAAGATTCTGTAGACACAATGGTAGCTAATCTTGATATTGGAAAAACATGAGGATTTGACAATCTGATGTTCTGAGTATTACAACATCGTAATGATCGAGATTGATAATTTTGCATCTGCATGAATTTGCAAAGATATGAATTTCTTTTTCAGCTACATAGCTGGCAAAAAATCTAAAATGTTGAGATTCTCCTAATGCTGTTCTACTTATTTTGCAGGATTAGAGGCAGCAAAAAACTTCAAATGCCAACTGTTTACAAAAAAGCTTAAGAAATCTCACGAAGTTTGGTACCTTTCTCATATGATTATAAGAGATTTGCTGAACCGAATTGCCACATGTCTGCACCCTCTGCTTACAATATGGCATTTCGATAAAAACCTACAAGTGTGACCTAGCAGTTGTTGGACCAATAAAAGAGTAAAATGTACATCAGTGGGAGGTGGGGCAATTAAAAATGCACCGGTCTTAAAGGTAAAAAAGATCTAAAAAGTGCAGAAAATGGGTGCAACGCAAGGATGGACATCAATGATATACATAAAAAAAGAGAAATATAAGTCGGATGTCTCTCTTATACAGAAAGTATTTGGATCTGTCTGATCGTTGTTACAGTAACACAGTCCTCAGAAAGCAGTGAATTATCATTTTTCCCATAATCACATCACAGAGCCACACGCGATAACAACGCTTCAGAAAGGTTTGTGGAGCTGTGCAAAAGGTAAAGCAGCCATAGACTAATGCAATCCAATTGCTAATATCAATTAGGCTATGCTGATGAACCAGCAACAGTCACAACTTCAATGTATAAATGATCTAATAATGCATCCCACGCAGAGCATGTCTTCTATGATTGATTCTGCCTCCTTTGGCACTGGAGGTGAAAGTGAATTTTAAAGAGATCCGCAGTTGAGATTTGCTCAGCCAATCAGAATGAACACATTTCTGCAACTAACTACTTATTTTTACCTAGATTCTACATTTCAAAAAAATATGGAGCATAGACACGGAGTAGGAAGGTGCAGCGCTCATGTTTTTATCCAGAGCTTGAGGGTTTGACTGTGGTGGGACGGTGCAAATATCGTTTTTACTCACCTGCTGCCAGGCAGTAACAGTTCTTAATTTACCTTTTACCGTATCATGGCCCTCACTGATTTATTAACCCCTTCACTGAGGCGGCTATTCCGCCGCAATGCTAAGGGGGTGGGGCGGCCGCGCGGCGGCCGCATGCTGGTGACGGAACCGCTCCGTCACCAGCGTCGGTGGCGCTGTGCTTATGACGGAGCGGTTCCGTCATGGCCCGCCCCGCTCGATGGAACGCAGGCGCTCAAAGCAGGCCATGACGGAACCGCTCCGTCATCAGCACAGCGCCACCGCAGCTGATGACGGAGCGGTTCCGTCATCAGCATGCAAGGGGTTAACTTTTAGCCCTCTCAACAGAGGTCAATAAAGTTTAAGGAAAAAATATTTCCTGATAAGACGGAAAAGCTTGTGACGCCTCCATGGGGAATCTATTGATGAAGGAAGCGAAACTACCAGACGACCCTTGGCAATCCAACTTTTATTCAAATTATGGAGCCTCTTTCCCACTCTTTCCTGACCTGAAGGGTCACCCAGTAAATGACAGTGCTCAGTAAATTACCAAGTACAAGAGACAACAGTCAAGGAAGAGTCCATATTTTGGTCTTTGGCCTAAATGAGAATTCCATGCCACTTAGAGAACGACTTACGATCAGAAAGCGGAATTTTGGGGCATATTATCAAGGGGGGCGATAGAAATATCGCTGTTTAGCGGTCGAAAACAGCCGCTAAAGCGGCGATAATTTCCTGTCGCTCTATTAGCAAGCTGTCGCCAACAGCAGTTAGCGACAGCTTGTAGGCGATAGCGAGTGGTTTGGGACCCGCTTTGCATGTCAGCGATATTTATCGCTAATGACATGCAAAGTGGGCGTACCCAACCTGATAGCGACTGAAAGCAGTCGCTAACATCGCTATCGCCTATTACCAACACAGGGGTAGCGATGGAAATATTCGCGCTAAGCACAACTATCTCCAAAAACTAACGCCTGCTCAGACCAGTTCTTAGCCATTATATCCAATGGGAGGTGGATATAATGGCTAAGACCCTGTTAGTGATAATGCGTGAATATCGCTGTATTCTCAGCGATATTCACGGATTTTGCCGCTATCGCCGGGAATTTTATCGCTTTTGAGATAAACATTGCTAATAGCACGTTATCTCAGCGATAAAATCCGGTGATGCGCGCTAATAAAAAAAATTGTAGCTAAGCCTACTTAGCGCTAAATATCACTATTTGTTGATAATATGCCCCTTTGTCCCTCGACCTCCTGCAAGGTCAAACTGGATTCAAACTGATCTGGGGCTTGGACTTCAGAAAGAACTTCATAGTGGACTAGAGATGTGTCGGATCCAACAGCAAACCAAAGTAACAGAGCATATCAGTAGAAATTTGACTTACAAAAAATCCTTTCTCCTCAAAAAAACTTCTCAAAATATTTTCAGCCTTGGAATCCAAAGCACAAAGAAAAGCAGAAATACTAAGGCCCAGATGTACAACTCGTTTGTGCATGCACAAACTAGTCTGCGACCCGTTTGCGCATGCAAAAACTGTACTGGGCCATGTACAAACGCTATTTAATGGGTCGCAAGGGTGTCCCTGCCTAATTGCGACTCTGAGCCCTATGTATGACTTTTTTGCTAACGCAATTGAGATCGCAAAACAGTCGTAATTTACCACCTACTTTAAGTAGGTGGTAATAAGGTCACAAATGGGCAGGGGTCCCCAGGGGCCCCCTTCCCCTTTGCAAATGCATGTGAAAATATTTTATAAGGGCAGGCACTGCCTGCATTTAAAAATTGAAATGAAAACGTTTCTTTTTTTTTTAATGCATCCTGTTTTCCTTTATGGAAAAATGGGCTGCATTTTTTAAAAAAAGCTGCTTTATTTAAAGCAGTCCCAGACATGGTGGTCTGCTGAGCCCAGCAGGCCACCATCCCTGGAAGGGCCAGCCATTCTCAATGGGGTCGCAAAATGTGGGTGCCTCATGAATATTTATGAATCTTGCATTTTGCGTTCCCATTGGAAATCGCTAACAGTGTCTCTGACACTGTTGTACATTTGGAATTGCGACTCGCAAATTGCGACTCGCTATTTTTCTCAATTTGCGAGTCGCAATTCCAAATGGTCTTACATCTGGGCCTCTGTGTGTAAGCACTTGCCTCTAAAAGAATTTGATAGGCCACCAGCCCGATCATGGCTGGCACATAGATTTCAAAACACAAATACTAACATGCCATGAATGCTCAGTTGACTGCAAATGGCATTCGACAGCAAAGCCAATGATCAATCCCAGTTGGTCACCTAAACTGTCCAGTGTGAAATGTACGCAGTTGTTGCTCGGCCATTTCCCTACGAAAACTGAGCCGGCAGAAATTACCTCTTTCAAATTGCCGCAGTATCTAAAACACTAGATCACTGACTACATCTGATGAGGTTCCCATGCTACGCTGTCCATGGAAAGATTATGTTACTAAAAGCTAATTAGCCAGGAAAAAAGGACTTGGAAGATGAGCAAAGTCTGCAATTTGATGACTTAAGGTACTGCTGATGCACCATGAAAAGACCAAAGAAAGCAAAAGCAAAAAGTAAAAGGAAGTGGAGTTGAATTATACATAAATGCTTTATGAGAGCTGCAAAATAGAATTGGCAGCATTAGAAGGAATAACCATAACAACTAATTGTGTTTTCCATTCCTAGAGGCATGATTGAAGAAGCAGACGTGAAATATCTTTAAAGAGCAGAAAAAAAACTTCAGCTCATCTTTCTCCAGTATTCTAAGTGTCCCCATATAATGCTGGCATTTCTATGACAGTCTTAAATCGATACATACAATCTTGCTTGCTTTTGAGCAAGCGTAAGCGTAAAATCAGTTCCGCGCGCGGATTTCGCGGATTTTCTGTAAATCCGCAATCCGCGAACTCCCGCAAATTTACCAAAAATCCGCGAATCCACGAGCGGCGGATTCGGGGGGCAAAAGTTTAAGCCTTCAAGCTTGAAGTTGTTGTAACTATTTTAGGATGGCCCCGGCAAGCTGCCAGCGTCATCCTAAAATAGTTACTAAGTTAGCTTCAACAGGAAGCACTATTAGATAAAATAAAGCAGGTGCTGGAGCACCTGCTTTATTTTATCTATTAGTGCTTCCTGATGAAGCTAATTTAGTAACTATTTTAGGATGGCACTGGCAGCTTGCCGGCGCCATCCTAAAATAGTTACAGGATGATGGATGGACAGCTCACTCAAGGGACCCCTGCGCCCTTTGGAGCGATTGCATAGTAACACACACATGGCCGCTGGAACTAGTTAAAGCTCAAATTCAGTGACTCATTCATCAGCCCAAAAACAATCGTGAGCGTCGTAGAGGCTGGGCAGGTGTGCCTTCTTCCCAAATCTACCGTCGAAAATCAGCTGTGATGCTGGATAGAGGCCTTTGTAACCTTGACTTTCTCGAGCGCAATCCTCGTGCTGTTCCTGTGACCAGGAGCATCTTTCTCTTGATCTGCTGCTCTGATCGGTCTCTGACCTTTTATACACACAAGAGGCATGTGAACTCGCATGGAAGCCCCGCCCGTTTGGCCCGCTCACACACTCGCGGTGTGCACCGTCTTCCCGCCATTTACCCACTATGATGGACAGCTCACTCAAGGGACCCCTGCGCCCTTCGGGGCGATTGCATAGTAACACACACATGGTCGCTGGAACTAGTTGAAGCTCAAATTCAGTGACTCATTCATCAGCCCAAAAACAATTGTGAGCGTCGTCGAGGCTGGGCAGGTGTGCCTTCTTCCCAAATCTACCGTCGAAAATCAGCTGTGATGCTGGATACAGGCCTTTGTATCCTTGACTTTCACGAGCTCAATCCCCGTGCAGTTCCTGTGACCAGGAGCTTCTTTCTCTTCATCTGCTGCTCTGATCGGTCTCTGACCATTTATACACACAAGAGGAACTTGAACTCGCACAGAAGACCCCCCATTTAAAAAGCCCGCAAAATCCGCGAATCCGCAAATTCGCGGATTTTGCTCATCTGCGAATCCGCAAATCCGCAAATTCGCGGATCGTGGATCCGCGAAATCCACCCATGCTTACTTTTGAGGCCTGGTGAATGTAGGTTGGGCCACAAAGCAGTCGAGTTTTTTTTTTGCAATCCCTACTGAGTTGGGAGGGAGCTGTATTTTGATTTTCAATGATGTACTGAACAGTCACAGTGCAAACCAGCATTTACAAGGAGTCGCAAAAACTGTTGTGTCATTAATATGCAGGACTCAGGAGTCCTTTAGTGGCTCTTGTTGATGAGAATGATGGGCTAGAAGCCTGTGAAGGATAGCGGACCTTCGGCCCTGCATTTGCATTCAGTGAATGGTTTTAACCCCTTGCATGCGGTGCGAATTTTCGCACTGTGCGGTGGATTTGAATGGTGGACAGGATTTGGACGGCCCCCGGCCACGCCCACCATGACGCATGATGGCCGGGGGCCGTCCCGAGCATGCAAGGGTTAAAGCACCCTCTGTTCCACATAAGGACAGGTGATGCTTTCGAAACAAATGTTGGTCTTGATTGAATGATCTCAGAGGGAGCCCCTGGAGTAAGCCCCCACAATGGCATGGGAGCGGCATTAGGCACTCTAACAAGAGTTGTAAATCGGGCAAACATACTGGCTGGGTGGGGGGGAGGGGCACATCTCCTGGGTCCTCTTTCATAAGGTTCATGGCTGAATGCAGGGTGTTTAAAACTCTTGACCACTTGGCCTCTTCCTCTTTGCTGGGCTTCCTTTCCACATACCCTGTCGGTGGCATCTCCGCAGCCTGCTCCCCCAATGCAGAATTGTTCCCATCCTCCTCTACCCTATTCGGCAAGTGCAATGATCAAAATTGTGGAAAATAAGCTGCACATAACATATACCCACGAAAAGTATCCTTTATCTGGCTATTTTATAATTCTCTATGGGAGACATGGCTCTGAGAATTTGGCTCTCTAAATGGGCAGGACTGAACTGCTGGGGGTCCAGAACCTCTAGCTGAGATGGGGCTCATTCATTTGTAGTTCCAGAAAGTCTGTACGCTCAGTGGGTACAAATACATCGACGATATTTTATTCATTTGGAGCGGAGACAACCTTACCCTTAACACCTTTACTGTATGGCTTAACCAGGCCCAGGAACATCTCAAATTTACAAATGAGAAAGAAACCAACGACCTCCCATTTCTGGATGTTGTGATCCATGCAGAAGATGATAAATTGGGCACCACCTTATTTCGAAAACCCACGGAAAAGAACGCCCTGTTGGAGTATTCAAGCTACCATCCCAGAGGTCTACATGATGGATTACCCTATGGACAATTTTTACGCATTTGGCGTAATTGCAAATGGCGTAAGGACTATTTTAAGGAGGCTGATGTCCTAACCAGAAAGCTTATCCACAAAGGCTACCCACGACGTTTGGTGTCTCAAGCTAGAAAACGGGCATGGTACTGTCATAGAGACACGCTCCTTCTACCACAACCAAAAAAGACGATAAATAGGATCCCCTTCGTGTCCAAGTTCAGCCCGCACAGCAATGAAGTCAGTAAAATCATCAAGAAAAATTGGCCAATACTACGAACACATGAACCATTCACGGAATTACCCTTGTTTTCCTATCAACGTGGCCGAAACATCGCCTGCCACCTGGTGCAATCGACCAGTGAGAGACACACCATCACAGCTGCTTGGGGTCTGGATCCAGTAGTGGGACACTATAAATGCCAAAACTGTAGTGTCTGTGAACTTACACAAAACACCAAGGTCTTTATTAACAAGGATTGCACATACAAATTGAAAAGTCACACTAATTGCAGGACGCAAAACGTCATTTACGCCATCACCTGTCCCTGTGATCTCATTTATATAGGGCAGACAACCCAAATGATAAAACAAAAGATCATCCAGCATAAAAGCAGGATTAATTGTAAAGTACTTACTGCTCCTTTGGTGTCACACTTTTTGGACCTCGGCCACCTAGACATTGACATCAGGTGGCAAGACTCTCTTGAATAAAGCTGAGTGTAAATGGATGACCTTATGTAACTCTATTACCTCCGAGTTGAACACCCTTGATGAGTGGAATAATACTGTTATCATTTCATCTAGTTATTCCCCTCACATAGGTCACTGTCCTCTGGATCTCTATAATATCCCGTATCTGTATCTCTAGGGACCCTTCCTAGACCGTACCCCATGTGTAAATTATTTACTCTCCAGTGCTAATGATGGAATTTCCATTACACCAATTAAACATTCACACATGTTTTTCCCCACGAACAACATGGTCGAACCTGTTAAATCACTGTAAATTATGCATATAGTGTGAACACCGATACATGTACCTTCTAGATATACATGCGATCTTTTTGCCTCTATCTCAATATTTGATTTCTCAATGTAATGTATACATGCGAATATGATGAAAAACGTGTGTTTTTTCTATGTTCTGTCCAGCGGGTACCAATACACGGCCCGCGATTACTTTTCTCTTACCCTGCAGATAACGCATTGCCTGACCACGCCCACCCACCCCTCACCCCGCCCACCTCCGTCGCCCTATCACGCCCCTTTGTACTTTTCCCCTTGCTCCCAGCGTTTCACTCGGTAAGCGACTCACACGCTAACCGCAGGCTTCCTGACCGTCTGCTGTGACGCCTACACGGATTAATTACGTGCCCAGCTCCTGCATCTTTTCAGGTAACCTACGACCCAGCCGTGCCTTACTTAGCCCCGCGCACTGATATACAATACTGGACCACACGGATCCTTTCTGTTACAGGTCCCTGTCCGCCATAACACTTCAATTGCCGCGATCGCTCAGTGACGCTTCACTCGTCTATCAAAGCATCAGGTACCTATCACGAGCTATTACCGGGCTCATTCGTACTCAAGTGGGGGTTGGCTTCCTTATCTCCCTTCCTTTTCCTTGTAGTCCCCAGGTGGCTAGACGATCTCCACCGGATCCCTTGGATCGGGGCTGATACTGGAACTGCCTACAGGTAAGACCAAGTTCTGGTCTTCCGCGAACGTTTCCCGCATGTCCCCGTGCTCTTGGCCGCTGAAGATCAGTCCCCGAGGCTGGGCTCACATACGATGGCTTATCTACCGCCCTCGTATACAACTCACAGTGGTACCCCCCTTTTAATTAATTGTGATTGACTGGGTGATTTTACAACTCATAACTTTGTGTGACATTACACGTTAGTTTAAGGGAATCTATTGTACCTTTCTCTTATGAACTTTATTGTCCAGTCCCATTGGGCTCATACTAGGAACTTCCTAGCAGACGCTAACTTCTCTTTCACCTTAATTGCGTCCCTGTCATCTCTGCCCCGCCATTAGCCTTCCGTCCCCCTCCCTTCCTCGGCCCCCCTTTCCTCCCCCCTCCATTTCCTTTCCCCCCCCTCTCTCTTCCTGTATTCCGTCCTCCCCTCAACCATGAGTTACCCAATTTTCTGGGACCCTTACCTCTCCCTTTTGTCTTACAGCACCCCAAATGAGACAACCTCGTCCTGAAGATGGTCCACATTGATTAAGGACCGAAACGCCGTCGACTCCACAGCGCAAACAATAGGCGCACTCTGTTGTGACTCCATTGAAATTGCGAATTGTGTAATATAAAGTCACAGATTTTTGTGTCACATGTTGAGCTATTCACTGTACATATTTCACCTTGCTTCCCTTGCGCCGTCCGTCGCTGCTCACTCCTGCACTTGCGTTGCCACATACCACTTGTATATATTGAGCACCAAGTTTTATCGGTTGTCACTCTAATTCTTGAACTGTGTGCTGTGCATAATTATTCCTTTATGAATTTCTCCTTTCATGATTTACATACTAAAATACTAAAATAAATTTTGAATTTAAATCCTTTGAATAAGTGTCTCCTTTTTCTGACCTATGTAATGCCTTGTGCATGCAATATACATTTCCTCTTCATTTATACCTTTTGGGATATTGTTTTACCTTTATAAACTTCCTGCTACTGGGCACGGGCTCCCAGACTGCACTGCAGCCAATCCTGACTCTGCATGAAAGCAGCGCCGGGATAAACTGAGCATCAGCAACCTGTGTTCTCAGGCAGACGGGCAGCCTGTGCCTGCTCTCTCCACCCTTAGCAATGCAGCTGGGGCGGGAGAGAGCTTCACTGCGCATTAGCGTTTGGCCAGCCTGAGGCGGCCCTCAAAACTGTCATGCACAGTGAAGGGAGTGCTCACCACTCCCCCACCAGCATTGTCATCCCCATGACCCACCCCCAAGACTCGTCAAAGTCCTGGGGGCGGGTCCAGAGGATTAAAACTAACCTGTTTTATTATCGTTTTATTTGCTGCTGGTTGCGGGGGACGGGGCTCCTCCGCCCTAATGGCGCATCCCCCGCTGTCCAGCTCTACCCTGGGCTTCTCTACAAGGCTGCTAATTTCCGGGTTGTGGCAGGCGGCATGGCACAAAGCACTTCCCTGGGTTTCTTTTGATGAATGTTGAGACTGGTGTGCTCTCTGCCATGTTGTGGTTGTTATTGTATAAAGGATCAGGAGGTAGAATGGATAATCAACTGGTCATGCATGTTTCTTATAGAGAGCCATTAGCGTGAATGACTGGATTCTAAGTGCTGTCATTCCCTGCTATGAAATATCAACGGTGGGTAACAAACCTGGTAACAAACCTTGTTACCCAGTGCTGCTCCATCAGAAATGAATTCCCGGTTGCTCTGGCTGGGCTCTGAGAGGCTGTTAAAGCAGCTCTGAAAACCATGGAGCACAGTTTCTGGAGTAAAGGGCACAGAGGTTGATGGGGCTGGGGGGCAGACGGCCATTGCTGTCCATTTTCGACACTGAGGAGAGGCCATGTTTTGCATGGTTCAACCTTTTCTTCTCTGCCCCTCCACAGTAGTTGAAAGCAGGCGCAAATGATTTTGGTGGCCATACTTAACATAAAATTATAGATGACTAAAAATGGAAATGCAGGGATGTTTGTCAGCTCGGGGTTCTGACATCATTGACAATTCAAGCTTTGCTTTTGTTGTCTATTTGATGTCACACAGAACCCCCCTTGGCGAAAATATTCCCATAATTCCCTATCTTCCAAATAAAATTCTTTATGTTGGCTCTGGAGATGGCAGGGGGATGTACATTGTAACTTTAATGCTGTAGGTACAAATTACCTTGATGTACAGGATTAATTACACCAGAGTTGATGACAAGGGGTCTGATGTGGAAACATATTATGTTTTATTGATGCTTGTTGTTTAACCCCTTCCGTGCGGGGCTGTTTCCCCCGCTGTGCTGGGGGGTGGGGGGGGGGGGGGGCGCGTACAGCGCCCCGGTGCTCATGACGAGGTCAGCTCGTCATGAGCTACGGCGCTCCGGTGCTCATGACGAGCTGAGCTCGTCATGTCCACACCCGTTCCAATAGAACGCTCAGCACTGCAGGGGAATCAGCCCAGCATGCGAGCGTTCCACAGAACAGGCGCGGTCATGACTTGCTCAGCTCGTCATTAGCACCGGAGGGCCGTTACTCATGACGAGCTCACCTCGTCATGAGCACTCAAGGGGTTAAAGTTGATTGAAAATCTCCAAATAGCTAAATCAGTAAGTGTGTACATGGGAGATAGAGTGTGAGCGTATATCAGAGATGGTCCCTGTTTATTCTTGGGGCGGAACAAGAGTTTGGTGGTTCCCATGAGAAGAGGGTCCCACAACAGGTGCTGAATGAGTGAGTGCACTATGTACCAGTAGCGGCCGGTGGTGGGAGTGCTACCGGGCGGTGACGTGGGGCGGGGGAGGGTGGGGGGTAGTAAACTACAGAATACGGCCGAATACAGGTAAGTTAACATATAATTAAATAAAACGATTTTCGTTGTGCGCACTGCATCGGAATACGGCCAAATACAGGTAAGTAAACATATAATTAAATACAACGAATTTCGTTGCGCGCACTGCATCGCATTTGGCGATGCAGTGCATGCAATGAAATTCGTTTTATTTAATTATATGTTTACTTACCTGTATTTGGCCGTATTCCATAGTTTACTACCCTCCCACCCTACGTCACCGCCCGGTAGCACTCCCACCACCGACCGCTACTGCTATGTAACACTATCTGGTCTCCCTAATAATCAAACATGCACATTCCCAAAATGGACACAGTCTCAAGCATCCTTCACACAATGCTGGTGGCTTCTCCGCGTCGTAGGTACAAGGATGAGTAGGTCTGTCTCCTCTTCTTGCCTCCCTGAAGCTGGAGTCTGCTCTTCATCAAGGAATTCAGTATATCACATGATGGCATGTCAGGTCATGCTAGGTTTTGTTAAGGTTTTTTTTATTATATACTCATCTTCCTCTGGCTTTAGTGCTTTCAAGAGTAAAAACAGCTTTCAGAACAATTATTTCATCCCTTATTTTACAACACTTCCTGCTCAGTTAGAAACGGTAGCAGCAGCTCCTCGAAAACTATTGTACTGTTCCATATTTATGTTTACTACTTGTGTGGGTCAAGAAGTGACGTGCCTACTCCAAGGCATGCACACATGTGAGATGCTTCGCCTGCTGAGACAACAGAGGAAGAAGTCCTCTTTGCTGTCACATTCTGATGTGTGGTCGGTGCTCATCTGTTGGCTGCTAGGGGGTGTTCTGCCTGCTTCCAGCTCCTCCAGTGACTCACGCTCGGCTCATTATTTCTGCTCTGGGAGCCCGGGCCCGAAGGTGCTGTTCCCAGCTATGGCTTCCTGCTGCTCTGAAATGTGTGCGGCCAGGCGTGCAGCATCATCTCAAAGCAACACAACAAGCACTGGCGCTGTCACATTAATCCTCGAACGTATATTTGTTCGAGCAAACGTGCTAAAAGGTGTACTCTGCATTCAAATAAAGCGCAGCCGCATGTCTGCCGGCCTCTTTAGTGGAAACCGGCTATATTGGGGTCAATGAATCGGGAATTAACTCACATTGTGGCTTGTATGCAATTTTGTAGTTAGTCCGTCAAATATGGTTTAAGGTAGTAAGCAAAGCACTGTACAAAAGTAGGATTTTAAAAAAAATGGCGAGCATGTAGAATGCACCAGCTTTTTAAATCAGTCTGCACCACCACCATGTGTACACTCTGCTCTGTTCTCGCAGCCAGTGCAGTGGCTTCTACACAACAGGTACCAGGGGCGCAAAGTCCATTGGGATAAAAGGGCTTCAGCCTCCCCCCTGTCATGTGTGTCAGCTGGGCTGAGACAGCTTCCCGGGCACACACACACAGACCGTTTTGAGCTGCTGTAGGCTGGCGACCAGCCACCAGCCACCAACCTACAGAGACAGACGCCAGACCATGGCGTCCGTCTCATTGCAGCCGCACCCGAGTACTTCACAGGGCTTTAAAATGCCATTTACTTGCTAACGAGGCTTTGTTGTGTTTTCACCCCTTCTTAGAGCCCCTGCATTTCCACTCTGACTATCACTGGAAGAATTAGCCGCCCCCCTCCCGGAAATTTTATCAGCCCCCCACAAAATTTAGATCTAGTTTCGCCTCTGACAGGCACCAAGGCCCGTATGCCACATTTGCACCGCCGTTGCGTCACTTTTGTGGCGCAGCGGAAGCGCAAAGCCAGCACCATGCTGCGGGGAATTTACAACGTGGCGCATCTAGGGAGATGCGTAACGTTGTAAATCCCTGCGCCACATGTGGGCGTTCCGGCACAGGAGGGAGGGGGTGGGGGCGTTCTGGCGCAGAAACGCCTTCTAAAAGTGGCTGAGTGAAATCTACAAGATTTCACTCAGTCACTTTTACGGCCATGCTGCGTCAAAACCCTGCGCCTGCTTGAAGCAGGCGTAAGGATTGACGCAGCATGTTAGGCATAGGGGCACCCCGAGCCTTGCTGGAGCTGCGTTGCGCTTGTGACGCAACTCCAGTAATGCGTCACCTTTACGGCATCAGATGCATCACGCATCTGTCTATTCTTGCCCCATGGTGCGCCGCATTGTAAATGCGGTGCATCCATGGTGGCGCAAGAGGTGTCTGCCGTGACTCAAAATAATTGGTGCATCCCTGCTCATATGCAGGGATGCGCCAGTTATTGTAAATCTGCCCGCCAGTCACCAACACCATAATGGGAGTCTAGTTTTTGGCCCCTGCAGACAGCGTGGAGCTTGGAGCAAGTGCACGCAAATAGAGTTTGCTTATACTCCCTCGAAAGCGAGAAATCGTTCTATGCTTGTGATCCGACCAGGATTGCATAAAGGGCCTAATTTACAAAGGTCTTTCCATGCACAAGCACGACTTGCACATGGGGAGAGTCTCAGACTCTGAGTACAAGACTAGTGTCTTCAGGCACAGGTGCCATTCCCGAATGCAGGTAGACTAGTTTTCTGAAGATATATATTTTCTATTGAAAAAGAGGTTTAGGATTCTTATTTACAACAAAAGGTTTAGTACAAAAGCTAAGGTCACTCCAAATATATTTATTCAGTAACATGAGCTCATGGTCACGATGGTGGTCTTAAAAATGTAATTTCAACATAAATTGCACATGCAGGATAAGAAAGGACCACAACAAAGCTACTTAATAATCAGCAAAGGTGGACTCAATTTGCATTTTTGTTTTTTCATCCATTTAGCAAACAATGCTCTTGGGCCTTGCACATGTAGAAAAAAAGATGTTGTCTTCTAAATAGCTAAGGGCGTCATCACTGTGAGATACAAGCAACCCTGCTGACTTATTCAAGGCTTTTGATGCTTTGTAGGACACAATTCAGGTTTTGACACTGACAAGCAACACTGAGGTGATTTTATCGCAGGCGGGAAGGAAATCAGAATACAACCAGTTAGCAATGGCAATTCTTTCTCGTGGACGTCATTTAGTGGTCGCCATAGGTCGCAGCTGTAACCCCTGGCTTGTCCCTTGTTTCACCTGGCCCCTAACCTCAAAGGTGACAAAATCAGTGCCTGGGACACAGGGGCGGCTCTTCCAAATGGACGTTGGTTGGAGCTTCACTTGCTCAATGTTTTTATTATACAAATAGTGAATAATATTATTGACTATTAATGTAATAACAAATTGGAGTAGCTTAGCTGAAATATGACCCTATCTGGATGCTAAGGTAAAAAAATGCTGTTACATGTATGTTGTATGCATGCTTGTGGGTGAGAGTCTGTGTATGAGCGCTAGAGTGTGTAAATGTGTTAGCGTGTGTAAGCATGTGTGTGTGAGTCAAAGTAAAGGTCAGATGGCATGCAACGTCACTTCCGCAAACGTGGTCTTTTGGTGAATTGACCTTCATGTTATTTCTGTTGCAGGTATCACTGGTGGAAATGAAATAGATCCCACCAGTACTAATGCATTTGCCATAAAAACTAACAATACAATTTCTGCCCATAAAACAGTGCAAAAATGCACAGCTTTTGCAATAGTTCCACAGCTTCACCGTCGCATGAAGATTTCCTCCAAAAAATGTAAAAGAAAGTTTTCCATCAAAAATATTTTTGTGAGAGAATTCTCCCACTCAAAAAAAAATTCTGTTTTTCTCTAACAAAAATCTACTCTTTGATGAATTATTTCTCATATATTTTTGTGAAAAAAAATTCGCTAGCTTGAACTATAAAAATATTTTGAGCTTTTTTTATTTAAACCAAACAACTTCATCAAACAGTCGTCGGGAAAGTTTCCCAACTTTGCCTGGCACGAATTGCACTGCCAGGCGGAGTTTTCCCTGATGAGTGGGATGTGGACAGAGGCCGAAAATGGCCAAAATAGCCAGCTGGATTCACATAGCACCTTCCATGATGTGGGCCCCTCAGTTGCAATAGAAGCACTAATGTATCTCCTGCCAGCACAGTCAGACTGGTAATGCTGCTTTATATTGTCATGTGGCCATGTTTGGTAGAGGACTCAAAAGCAGACAACATCGCTCTTCGGTGGTAACACCGGGGTACTTTAAAAACCCACAAACCAGAGTGAGAACTGAGCTTTCTGATGGACAGTCCCTCCTGGACATCAGCGTGCCCATAACTCAGAGTGGAACTAACTGAACCACTGAAGCATCTAATGCCCATGTTTGCAATAAAGCTAAAACCCATTATCGATTGGCATTGTCATATGGATACTTCGTTACATATATTGCGTTAAGTTAGCATGAGTGCATTACATGTTTAAACAGCCTTTTTTCCTTCGGCTTCAGTTTTGCACACGACACATACTTGTTGTTGTCGCTTTCACCCTAGAAGCGGTGAGGTGGTTTATTTGAGAATAATATGTTATTTCTATGCTATCAGCTTTGCCTGGTACACTTGGTACAACTGTCTGCACACTGAGAGCTGCACACTCTAAAATTAACCTAACACAAGGTTGCTGGGAGGCCTGATCCTCGCACCACATTAGACATAACACAAATAATGTTGATGCAAACATTTTGGGCTCTACGCGGGTTTAAGATAGAGTTACACGGAATGAACGTAGACACTTGGTGCTGCGCATGAAGAGAGCTGGTAGCTGTTGATGTGATCTACTCCTACTGACATTTAGAGGTATGGGTTCGCCCTGCTAAAGCCCGAATGAGACCTTCTTAGATATAAAATAATATGCTGAAATAGGGTGCGCGAAATATAGGTGATATAGATTTCTATAGATTTTGCATTGTAACATGCTATCACCCTTTGCTTACTATGGATTAGTGACTATGCTGTTGACTCTGATTTTTATAATCTGCATTTTGGTATTATACAAGATACTGCGTTTGAGAACTTTGCATTGAATAATAAATATTTCAAACTTGCACTTGTGTTCTTTGACTCTCGGTTTTGGTTTGAAATGATTATATAACGAAAGAGTGTTCATGTGTTCCACGATTCCTGAGGTATTCTAAAGTTCATGTTCTGGTTTGTCTAAGACATGGATCATTCCATAATGAGCCATGAGACACTGTAGCTAGCTAGGTAAGGAGATTTCTGACACTGAGATGAGTTTTGGATCATCCTAACTCACTGAGGTTCTAGATCTCTATGCACAGTTCTGTGGGAGAACGGAAACCCTGCTACATGGCGCCCATACGTTGGTTGGCCTTAAACAGGACACTCGAGTAGTATATCATTCAAACCTTGACACCTTCATTCCCGTTTCCGGTAAACGGTGGTGTCGGAAAAACCTACCTATTTTTTAAATAGGTCTTTTCAAGCTTGAATTCTTCTAAAAACGGTTTCTTTGAATTACTACCCAGTTGTGCTACAAAGTGTTCTTTGTCTTTTTTCTCTTCCTGTGCTACCATGGCCGTGGACATAGCACAGCATAGCCGAGTCGCGGTTCGCGACCACTTGCGGGCATATAATGTCCCGGCGGAAGGCTTGGCTGTGGTTCTGGTGGTGAGTGCGGAACATGCGTACCCGTACGAATTGTTTTATTCCTGGGTGACATTTCCGGCAGTGGACGCTAATTCGGGTGTCTTCCATTCATACACTGCCTCGGCTGTACCGGCGGCTTATGCTCCGTACAGGGCACTGGAAGTACCTATCGACGCTTGGCAGCACGGAGTTTGGTTTGGTGGCGCCCTACCCCATTCTTTGACGGCTCCGAGGTTAGGTCCTTTGTCCATTCCGGGCACAAATTGGCCCGCTTTGGGTGGATTTACTCCTCATCCTAATCGCGCCACTTGTAATGTGGGTGACCTGCGGCGTCTTCATGATGTCGCGGTTGGAGTGATTAGAGCGCTTGTTCATTACATTGGTCGTAATATTCATGGCGCAGCCCCCGCAGGTGCGCAGCTTCGGGCAGAACAGGCTGGTTTGAAAATCAGTCCTGTCTTGGTGAATTCCGTTATGGGCAGAAAGCCAGACAATAAGGATGATTTTCCTTACTGGCTTGCCGAGAAATTCGACCAGCTGGAAGCTGTGTTTCCTAATACGACTCCGGGTGAAAAACACCGGATTCTTACGCTTAGTTTGCCGAAAGATTTAGTCCCTGAACGTGCTGACTGTGAAACATGGGGTAAGACTTTTGCAGCGGTTTACTCGAGGTGCTATGGCACCCCGTCTGTGTCAAACCTTTCTGCGGTCCTTAAACGTGTTCAGGATGACCACGGACCAGAGTCGGCGGTTGAATTGGGTATGCGCCTGAGCGGCTCGTTTGAGACGGTTTGCGGTCTTATCCTTGCAAATGTCAAGGGGGATGCAGTGAACTTTCAGGTGGCCAATGCTCTGGCGTTAATTCCCGATGCCGAAAAACCCCGTCAGCTGGCAAGAATTATTGTGGCGGCTTATAAAATGGTTGGCCGCACTTCTAAGGGTTTAAAGGCTTTTTCTGAAAAAGAGAAGAAGCAGCCCCAGGGACAGTCTTCGGAAACGAGTGGACAACCCAAGTCCAAAAAACAAAATTGGCCTAAAAAACAGAATCAGGGTAAGCAACAACAACAGCAGACACAGGTTTCTAGTCCTACGCCTTCGCAGCCTGCGCAGTCAGATCGAGTTTATGATTTGCGCGATCGCGCGACGATTAAATCGCCTGAGAGATTTCAGGCTTCTGACCAACGCTCTCCTCATTCCTTTCAGGACTCATCGGCTCCGTCAACCGGTGGTGGAGGGGGCGGCAGGGGCAGGGGTGGCCAGCAAGGACGTGGCCAGCCCCGCACGCGAAGTGAAGGGGATCAGCGGGACGACTCTACGCCAAGGAGACCGCAGTTTGCCAAGAAGAAAGTCGCAGCCTTAACGGCGCATCGATATGCCCCAGATAGTGAGAACGCGGCTTCGGAATCTGACGTGGGCTCTGACCTTGCTGGACAGCGCGGCGGAGATTACCATAGTGAGAGAGGCCCTCCGTCCACTGTTGAAGGTGACAGCGACTGAAACTTTTATTGTGATTGAAACGGCTGATACACATGTTGCTCCCCCTGAAAGGCTTTTTGAAATTGTCCTGTTAATTGAAGGTGACATGCAGCGAACTGTAAAAGGGGTATTTTGGGAAAATCTTTCGGATACGTATGACATTTTGCTTTCGGAGGCTGACTGGCCCCCACCTTTTGTTCTCGCAGCTCCGCGAGGGGAGGAGGTGATCCTCCCCAGTTTCGCGCACACTGTATCGAGAGTGGAAGCGCTGCATTTTGCAGAAGAGTGGGCTCTGGCGCTTGCGCCGGCTGTGTACCGAAATCAGTGTGGCTGGGATAAATTGTCCCCTAGCCATGAGATTCCTTTACGGTCACAGCCGCAGCCACAACCCCAGTATCCCATACGGCGTGAAGCTAAAGCTTCGGTCGCGGCTATCCTTGAACAATTGGAATATCAAGGTGTAATTGAAACGTGTGTGTCACCAATGAATAACCCCCTTTTTACTGTTAACAAGCCGGACGGCTCATATCGTCTGGTTTTGGATTACCGGCATTTGAACTCGCATTGCCGTAACTGTGCGGTACAGAATACTCACGGCTCTGCCCTAGTGAATAGTCTTGAGCGCAAACGGTTCAAAACCACGCTTGACATTTCCAATGGTTTTTATGCACATAGATTAGATGGTCTAAGTTCACAATGGACCAGTTTTACGTGCGGCGGCGTACAAAAAATGTTTAAACAACTCCCAATGGGATATAAGAATAGTCCTGGAGTGTTTTCCGCCCGCATAGTTTCTCTTTTGGAGAGCTTCGATCCAGTTGCATGTTCGTATGTGGATGACATTTATCTCACAGACGACGAACTTTGGGTGCATCTGTGTCGAGTAAATAGCATAATTTGTAACTTTGCAGACATGGGTTACAAGTTTAACTTTGCAAAATCACACATTGCGGAGTACACAGTGTTGTTTCTGGGTTATGAACTTAACCACGAAGGAAAGGGTTTGGCTCCTCACTTCCTGGAGAAATGCGCGCAGTTGCGCTCTCCGACAACACTGAAAAAATTACAGTCTTTACTGGGTTTTTTAAATTTCGGAAGGACATACATTCCGGAATATGCCCAGCGTATCAAGCCTCTATATGCCTTGGTACAACCATCTTTTTCCAAATCATGCTGGCTGCCTGAGCATTCAGCCATTCTGCAGTCTTTGCAGGCTGATTTGCTCGCTTCTGACTACTTACAGACTCGTGATAACCAGACCAACCTGGTGATAAGAATTATCCCTGGGACGGTGGGTTTCACGTACCTGACTTTTAATGAAGGGGATACTGTACCTATTGCTTACAAGTCACACTTGTACACTTCGGCTGAACTGCGTTTTTCCACTGTGGAGAAAGTTTTAACGGCTGTGCAGATGGCAATTCTTAAGGAACGTGCCCTGTCGCAGGGAAAGCGCATGTTGGTTGTGACCCCGTATCCTGCCTTGGAGGCGGTCACGAAAGCCAGTGTACCGAATTCTAAAGCTTTGCACCCTCGGTGGATTCAGTGGGCTACATCCTTGACATCCCAGGATGTCACGTTTATTTTTGACGCCGCTTTACGGTCGCAGGAGTATTTACAGTATGAATTTGTTCATCCTGCTCCTTTAGCGATGCGGCCGTTGGAGGATTTCCATTGTATCATTTACACTGATGGTTCGGCGCAGGTTGCGCATGGCTCTAAACATGCCTACGTTTCCGCTTGCGCCATTGTAGTCGGTGCCATGGTGAACGATGAGTTCAAGTCCAGTGTTGTGCACACGCAAACACTAGGGGACTGCACCGCACAATTAGCAGAGCTTCGTGCTCTTATGCTCGCATTGGAGTACGCTGATCCTTGTGTGACGACTTTAATCGTAAGTGATTCTTACTACTGTGTCCAGTCTTATAATGAGAACTTGTTCTTTTGGATCCAGAATGATTTTCGTGATTCCAAGGGTAGCACAATAAAACATAAAATGATCTGGGTCCGAGTGGCGGAACTTAAAGAGAAACTGCCGCTCGTGTTTGTGATTCATACTCTCGGCCACCAGCGCGTGGGGGTCCACGCTGTTGGTAATTCGCTTGCTGATGAGGCAGCGAAGTCTGCGGTATCGAAATACTTGGTTGCAGCAGTCACGAGGTCCAAAAGCAAAATAGATGATGACATCTTGGCGGCTGTTGCTGCCACGGAGAAGGGAGGTAAATATCCTGCGGGGTTCCCTTCGAAGTACACATACCACTTAAGTCCCGATAAGGTTCCTTATGTGAAAATTCCTGAAGTTGGAGAGCGTCTAGTTCCCAACTCAGATCGCAGAGCTTCTCTGATTACAGCGGCTCATGAAGGTGTGGCGTCTGCGCATGCGGGCGTCTCAGCCACTGTATCTCAGCTACAACAGAGGTTCTGGTGGCGGGGACTGTACAAACAGACG
This sequence comes from Lissotriton vulgaris, assembly GCF_964263255.1. Lineage (NCBI taxonomy): Eukaryota > Metazoa > Chordata > Amphibia > Caudata > Salamandridae > Lissotriton > Lissotriton vulgaris. Next base: position 105,254,274 of record NC_141693.1, on the reverse strand, counting down.
CGCGATTATGTCCTTATGTGTGACATTTGTCAGCAGATTAAGCCTTCTACTGCTGCGCGTCCGCCTCAGACACAGTTGTACATCTCTAATAAACCGCTTGGTTGCGTTTATTTGGATCACTGCGGTCCTTTTTCTTCTGATACTGCGTATAAATACATCTTAGTAGCAGTTGACTCATGCACACGCTTTGTGTGGGTATGGCCGCATCGAAGCGCTGATTCGCGAACTGTCATTAAGGATTTGCGTGTCTTTGTGGGAATCTTTGCTTGTGGTGCTTTCCATTCGGACCAGGGTCCGGCTTTCGCCTCTAAGGCGTATAAGGATGCTATGGTGTCGTTGGGAGTACAGGTGAAGTTTTCAAGTCCCTACAGGCCTGAGGGCAATTCTGTAGTAGAAAGAATGAACCGCGACTTAAAGCAATCTTTGACAGCCCGAGTTATAGGCACTGGTAGAAACTGGCTGACCCACCTCTATGGCGTGCAGCGTGCGCTTAATAATCTCCCTAGAAGGTCTCTGGGTGGGCGGACCCCATACGACATGCTCTTTGGTATCAAGATGTACGTCCCTGACCTCGATGGTGCAGACTGCCAGGCCCAGGCCGCGGCCTTTGACGTAGATGAACATTGCAATGTTTTACAGGATCTACAAAAGACCAGAGACAGTCTTGCTAAGGAACACTTGCCCTCCACGTCGGATGATGCGTTGCAGATCCCGGTAGTTGGCTGGCTACCCCAAGTTGGAGAACTGGTTCGAGAGAAGATCGATAACAAGAAAGAATTTGGTCCCTCATATCGAGCACTGGTTCGAGTCCTTGGAGTGAAGGGCACAAGAACAGTCATTTTACCACCACTTCCAGGTCGTAAAGAAAACAGATTTATTTCTATTGACAATGTCAAGACACACAGGGTGGGCGATTCTTCATAGCATGACACCGGCTGTATCCTGTCCTTCCATGGTGAGGCACTCTGTGCTGGCTATTACATCTGGTGCAGATCAGGAGGTGTCCCTCGAGATGCCTGCTATATCCAGTCCTTTATTAAATACTATTCCTGTTACTAACATTGATGAGCTGACCTATGCAGAACCTGCTGATTTATCTATGTCCGATTTACAAGCACGTTTGGCTAACCAGTCCAGATTCTCTTTTGACTCTGATTCGGAACTTTCAAAGAAACCATTGACTATTGCAAAATATGTCACGTTGTTTAAAAAACATTTTCTGATTCCGCCTTGGACATACATTTGGCTGATACTATTTTCATTTTATCTTTTTATGTCAATTGGTTTTGTGTTTTATTTTTTTCGCCTGATCGATGGCCATTATGTGAAAGAAAGAACAGGAATTCGGTACCTTAATGGAACGTTGGCCCCTCTTTCCTCCTCACATTCAGCACACAGACTAAAAAGAGACTTGAATACAGTAGAGATTACTGCTTGGCCTGTCCTTGATGGGATTGTGTGGGATGCGGTTAGGTTTCAGATACATGGCCCCACAGAAGTTATTAATGTTCCTAATGTGCTTAGAGTAAACATGGGAGATGTGATTAAGCAAAATATTCGTTCTGATGATTGGGATCTTCAGGCCGTAGAAGCATTGTTCTCTGATTTGAAATATTATGCGGCCTTTGATGCTGAGGATTTGTACTTGGATTCTGTTAATTATGGTGATTTGTTTTGCTATCAACATTATGGAAATCATTTCTTACATAAAACGAGTTCCGGGAGGGTTCCGGTGAACTACACACAGTGGGAACATTGTCCTGCGCCTTTGCAAGGAAGCTCGAGTAAATTTCTGGGAAAATACTTATATTTTACAGATTTTAATCAATCAAATCCTGAGTCGTTTTATTTTAAAGTGAAACAGAAATTCATGTCCAAAGTCAGACTTACCGATACAAAATTGCTGTATTCAAAGTCCTTTCTTGACAGGTTAGCTGTAGATGGCTATGAGTTGTGGAAGGAGGCTATTGACCTTAAATCGGTTTGGGGTACCAAAGATTGGCAGGTACAAGGCACTGAGGCTTTGCATCGTGCATGTCTCATCCCGAATCACATGTTGTTTTTAAATTCTACTATTTCCCAGACAACATGTTTTGGATTGGCTACATCTAAAAAATTAAATGCACCAACAATCCCTGATTTGGAAGAATATTCAGGTTGGAATAATTTCACTACATTGTCCATAAGTGAGATGCGAGACCTATTGCACAATTCCTCCTTTAATATTTCCAGTTTTGATCCAGAGGGGTGGCTTTTGTGGCAAAGAAGCTCTGATTCTTGCCAACGTCGTTTTTTGGGTTTGTCTGAAGGTTTTAAACACATCAGGCCGGATCCCCGTTTTGAAACAGATCACACGGTTACTACTTATTCAGTGGGCAAATTGTGTCAGAACTGGTTACAACATTCCACTTTGGCTGCAGTAAAACTGCATCTGTCACGTTTGAATGAGAATATAGAACTGAATGATTTTATAAAAGGCCCGGCTAGGGGGAGATCTAAACGCTTTCTTTATGCTGTATACAATGAAATTTGGAAATTTTCACAAGTTGAGGCAGCTAAACGCCTGAGAGCTATTGATCAAGCAAATTTAGAAAAAGTGCTTGCAGTGGTCGACAACAGTATTAACATGCTTTCTTCCAGGATTTACACATTGGATAATATTGTTTCTTCTGTTGTTGATATTGTACATGATGAAGTGTCCACGTTATACCATGGTCAAAATCAATTGCGTTCTGTAATGCAGTTTGCCTGGACCCTACAGACACTTAAGGCTGGTCGAGTTCCCTGGACCTCATTGAACGTTTCATCCCTTTTCGCCCCTTTTAATCTGACTGAAAAACAGCGCATGCTTTCAATGCGTGATGCTTCATTTTCTATGTTACATATTGAGAAGCTAGAATCCTTACCTTTCTCTGTTGCTGAAACCACTACTGCCACGTGGCTTATTCATGGATTAATTACATTACCATTTCCCTTATATAAATTTACTAACTGTATGCGGTATATTGCTATAGGACGTTATGAACCACTAGGCAATGCATTTCTACATGAGGCATGGTCATTACCATACACGTATAGATGTCTGAAGGATGGAAAAGAAGTGAATCTTAATGGTGAGGAATGCACACAGTCACCTGACCATTCATTAATATGCAGACATATTCAGTTACACGGTTCTTGTAATCAGGACCGCCCAAATTTAGCATGTGTTTTAAAAGGCACGCCAGTTCCAGCAGTGGTTCCCACATTTACATTATTGGCTAATGGTAGTTATTTGCTTTTAAACAACGAGTTATGTTGTGGGTTATTAATTGGTGTGGCTTATGTGGTAACTGTATCAGAGCGTGTGGTGTGTTGCAAGAATGTTCTATACCCACCCACGCATGGGTCTTTAGATGTCTCCATCTGGCCACGGATTCCAACCTTGGAAGCGAAGTTCAATGGTTTAAGCAGAATAAGGGCCCTTTTGTCTCAAAAACAAGTGACCCTGAGTTCGGCCCGGGAAACTTATGTCCTTCACATAGCTAACACCCGCACAGAGGTGCAGGCGCTTTTAAATACTGATTTGCCGTTTCATTTCTGTGAGCTGGTGCACCAGATTTTTAATGCTTCTTCGACAACTGGGCCTGCACATTTTTTTAAATTGGTTAGCAGTGGCCTCGTGACTACATTTGAAAAAGTTTTTGGTATCATTCCCACGTTTTTCCACTCTATTTTTTCGAGTTTGTTTGGTGGACTACCTGTGTTACTGGCTGTAGCCGCTGGCATTTTGTTGGTGTTTTTCTTCATAAAACATGGATGCCCATCCTGCGCAAGAAGCCGTTCAACGCCTCCTGACACTGTGCCGTAATCGGATGCTCAATTACTATGGAACTTTGCCGCTTGCAGCATTAAGCACGGCCTATAGATTGTCATTTCGGTTCACCGACTTCACGTGTGTCCAACCTGTGTTTCACTGCCTGAGCTGCGAGTTTGATTGGGCCATTGATTTGTGCCTATGCTTAAGGACTGCTCCTGACGTCGATTTTGATCAGCTAATGCGTCCCGTGGTGGCTCACGAGCTGATTTGTTCTGGCGAAAGAGTTATGGCCTTGGCAGCGATGAATGGAATATTGGGCCAATGGGAGATCTCTGCAGCGGCAAATGCCTTTCTGACACACAGCGTTCTGGTGAACCCACCGAGTTGTCCTCTGACGTTACAGGAGGATCCGATGCTGGAAGAGCACGTTTGTTCTTTCCCATTGCTGAATTGGATTGCTGAACTATTTTCGGATGATGGCAGTGATTTCATACTGGAGGCTGTTGCAACTTTCTTTGCATATACTTTCCAATCATGACATGCCTGGGAGGAGTGCTTTGTTGTGATATATGACTTTCCCCTCGCTGAATTGGAGGGATGGATTGTGTTCAGCTGATGGAGAGTTCAATCACGTGATGTCGCTGAGGATAACGTCAATGTGGCACATGACTTTGGATATCGGATAAGTGCCTTGTTTTTTTTTTTCTTACAGACATTTGAATTGATGCGGCCTGGTCCTACATTTCATATTTTTGAGACCTGGCGGATAACTTTTGGTTCGAAAATTTTGTTTTTATTTTTAGACTTGAGGCCACTGTAGGCATTCATACATATTCATTCATACATATTTTTAGCTTATTTTAGCTCAAGATTATTGAACTTTGCTTTCAATTTTTGTATCTGATTTAGTATTGCCTTTTCCCTTATGTTTGACGGTGCTCGGACCAATGGGGGGGTGTCATATGGATACTTCGTTACATATATTGCGTTAAGTTAGCATGAGTGCATTACATGTTTAAACAGCCTTTTTTCCTTCGGCTTCAGTTTTGCACACGACACATACTTGTTGTTGTCGCTTTCACCCTAGAAGCGGTGAGGTGGTTTATTTGAGAATAATATGTTATTTCTATGCTATCAGCTTTGCCTGGTACACTTGGTACAACTGTCTGCACACTGAGAGCTGCACACTCTAAAATTAACCTAACACAAGGTTGCTGGGAGGCCTGATCCTCGCACCACATTAGACATAACACAAATAATGTTGATGCCAACATTTTGGGCTCTACGCGGGTTTAAGATAGAGTTACACGGAATGAACGTAGACACTTGGTGCTGCGCATGAAGAGAGCTGGTAGCTGTTGATGTGATCTACTCCTACTGACATTTAGAGGTATGGGTTCGCCCTGCCAAAGCCCGAATGAGACCTTCTTAGATATAAAATAATATGCTGAAATAGGGTGCGCGAAATATAGGTGATATAGATTTCTATAGATTTTGCATTGTAACATGCTATCACCCTTTGCTTACTATGGATTAGTGACTATGCTGTTGACTCTGATTTTTATAATCTGCATTTTGGTATTATACAAGATACTGCGTTTGAGAACTTTGCATTGAATAATAAATATTTCAAACTTGCACTTGTGTTCTTTGACTCTCAGTTTTGGTTTGAAATGATTATATAACGAAAGAGTGTTCATGTGTTCCACGATTCCTGAGGTATTCTAAAGTTCATGTTCTGGTTTGTCTAAGACATGGATCATTCCATAATGAGCCATGAGACACTGTAGCTAGCTAGGTAAGGAGATTTCTGACACTGAGATGAGTTTTGGATCATCCTAACTCACTGAGGTTCTAGATCTCTATGCACAGTTCTGTGGGAGAACGGAAACCCTGCTACAGCATTGTGGACATAATTGTAGTGTTATTACAAAATATTATAGGACATCGCATTGGTTTATATGTATTTACTTCGCAAACATACACTTTATTCAGAAAGTTTTACAGAGCACCCCTGTTGGTACATACAGAAAGGAGAAGAGGGTGGCTAGCATAAAGTTAAAAAAAGAAGCCATCATCAGTTTTATGGATTCTATAGACGAAGACAAACACTCACTGAAGATTAGACATTTCTGAAACCTGCAGGTAAGATCTCAGGACTTCAAGCACCATCAACAAAACAGAGACACACAACACAACACACAACATCCTCATAGTCTACATACAGAAAGAGTCTTTTGGACAGCACTGTGAAACCAATGGTTATTTTGGGTTAGGTGGTTTTAGAGGTTAATTATCAGCGCACGCATGGGCACACGAAATGTTACCGATGTAAACTGTTTTTAAAAAAATATGCTCGCACACAAATTGCTGTTCATCCATTGTACATTATTTTATTAGGAGGCAGCCTTTCCTCTGTCAGAATTCTTAACCCCACCCCCAATAGCCCCACTCGTTCATTGCACCCAAGTGCTTGTCCACGCCACTCAGCCCAGTCCCACTTTCAATTTTTATTTTGTACATTTTAATGTTCCTTTTTGATGGCCTTTCAGCTGGTGAGTACTTCCAGGCCACTTGTTTACCTCTCATGAAGTCAAGTACACAATTGTCTTTTACTTTCATGATTCTGACACACTCATCAGCCTTATTGGTATGGTATGGTAAAAGCCAAAATGGCCACTGATGTGTCCTTTTACAATGTGCATGCTTCGTAACACAACACACCGGCGTGTCGTTCCTCAGTGGGCATGCTTCAAAACACGACACACTGGCAGCCATTTTGGCTTTGACCATTCCAATATGATTGACTGTTGTGCCGGAACTGCACTATTACAAACAAGCATTGACCAAGTTAATAGATTGCCATTTGCCTTCTAAAGGTGAGGACTGTTGTCTCTGTCCATGCTCGTTTAGAACCATTAGGGATGAGATATCCTGTGCTTACGCTGTGGAAAACAGAAACATACGTGTAAAATGGAAAACAAGGCAGGGTTTACATGTGATATGTTACAGCAGATGGAGAAGAAGAAGATTTCATAAGTGCTGGTGGTGTGAGAAGGAAAGTATACATGGAGTGGTAGGGAGGGCATTAAAGAGGTTGTTATTGTGGGCGGGACTAGGGATCATTTTATTAATATAAGGCATAGTGTGTATCCGTGGCTATACAATGTTTGTAGGCTGACTACAGCGCTGCTTCCATATTGAATGGTATTCCACAATCCCTGGGGCCTGATGTCATTGACATATTGGTTTGATACGGATCGGTGGAGTACCATCAATGGGTTATCCATCTTTTCACAGCCCATCAGCCGCGGTGATGAGGCTGAAAGCATCAGAGAAGCTCAACAACTGCAGTTTCAATGGAAGAGGGAGGAGTCATTTATTGTCTACGGGCATTGCAGCAGGTTTTTCAGTGGCATCACTAGAATTATGATTTTATGCAGCCTAATGTAACCCATTGTTCAGGGCCAGCTCTAGGGCGGTGCGATCGGTGCCACCGCACCGGGTGCTGACTTTGCATGGAGCGCCTGTTTGCTAGTTTAGATTGTGCTTAAAACAAAAGCTCCTGCTGCCCCGTTTCTGGCCTTCAGCAATTTTCTGGCAACAATTAATATGTCAAGAAAACTGCAGTGATTGATGTTCTTGCAGGCGAGATCGGAGTTTTGTCTAGTAGAAGTTTTGACTGTGGAAGTTTTGATTCATAAGGAAACGCAGAGGGTTAATAGGCCTGCTGCAAAGAACATGTACCATCAGCCACGGCCCGTGTAGGGCGTGCCACCGGGCGGTAATGTGGGGCGGGGGAGGGGCAGGGTGGGGGGTTGTAAACTGCGGGAAACGGACGATTTCAGGTAAGTACCGAAAAAAACACCCCAAAAAAAAGAATTTCGTTGCGAGCTCTGCATCGCCAAATGTGATGCAGCGCGTGCAACAAAATTAGGTTTTTTTCCCGGTACTTACCTGAAATTGTCAATTTCTCGCATTTTACAACCCCCCCACCCTGCCCCTCCCCCACCCCACGTCACCGCCCGGTGGTACGCCCTACACGGGCGTGGCTGTGTACCGTGCAGATCACAAACTGCATGTAATGTAAATAGGTCAGTGGGTTACGCTTTTGTCAGAGACTTCCTTTTGTTAGTTGCAGGTTACAGTTAGCTGTTACCTGTCAAAGAAAGAACTGCCTGAAGACTTCAAGGTATAGATTAGAGTGTATGGATTTTTCCCCCAGACTTTCCTTATTCTAATGCTGTAAAAAGGGTTCATTGGGCACAAATCAGTTCTTCTTATTAAAGAGAGCCCCAATCCATTATGTTACATTTTAAATTCAGAGTTTGTGCTTCTCCAGACCAAGTACTTTTCAGCTATACTGCCTACCTGTATGGATAATATGTGAATCCACCCCTTGTTGTCCTCGGTCTTATGTAACATTTCCGATACACTGATTTAGACACCATTGATTGATAGTCTCTGTGTAATGTGTGTGTTATGTAAAGTGCTCTGACACCCTTCACATCCATGAGTGACGCTATAAAATTAATTAAATGCATCTGAGAGAGAGTGGTTATGGAGACTGTTAAAGGGTGGTGGGGAGGGAATCTGAGGTGGTGGTTGTCATTGGGGGGCACCAAAAAACAGCGTCGCACTGGGCACCACCGGGGCTATAGCCGACCGGTTGATATCTCTTATGTACCTAATGTACTGAAACTCAAGGCGTGCGCCATCCTCTACACGTGGGGCTAGACCTACAAAGAATTCAAGCAACTTTCCTTTGCTGCGTTGCATTGTGTGAACTGGAGAGTGCCGAACTGCGCCCATCTATTCTGAAGTGGAGAGGTCCTGCTCTCTTCCTGCGCTGGCTCAATTTTAGGAACCATGACAAGGCAGGCACCCTTGCACCATAGGGCAAAGGGTTTCCATGCTTCAATGCATTTTTCTCTTTGTATGTGAGCATGTGTGCCGCCCACATGCAAAGAGGGAAGAATGAGGATAAATGAGAATATTTCTGGTAGGCGCAGGATTTTGGTGCAAATTCCGATCCACAATTTTATGTAGAGAGGGCTTTGCGTCAAAACCCATGAGTGTTTGCATGGGAACGTCCATGCACCACCCCAGGAACGCTCTGTTGACGTAAAGTAATGCACGGCAGTGCCTAGTCTGTGTTGTGTCACTTTGGACAAGAATCCAGTGCAAATCACGATGTGTAATGAATTATAAATCCCACCAGTAGACTTTCCATCAGATCTGCGTTAAAAAAGAAAGGCAAACCCAATGAAAAGTCTTTATAAATGTGGGTGCAGTTCAAATCCTAGTATATCTTCACAAGCCGACATGACTGACTTAGATATGAATGGAAACTATTTCTGGTAGAAACATAAATTACGCTGGTGTAATTCGAATGATTTGGGGAATTTCATATTATGGGGCATATTTACAGCCGAAATTGTGAAATAAGGCTTTAGCCTTCCTGGCTTAACGCCTCACTCTGCCACTTCAGAAACACAGAGCTGCACCATATTTACAAGAATATGATGCAGCCCAGCGTTTCCCCCTGTGCTGGCGCTACACTTAGCAGTGCAGCTCCAACGCAGGCACCCGTGCACCATAGGGCAAGGGTGTCTGCGTGCAGGGGAAGATCATTTATGTACAGGAAGGTCCCCCTTCCTACACATAAACACTATTGAAATGCCCTTTTGTAACTTCTATGTGTGCTGCTAACTGCAGCACACATAGAAGTTGTAAAATAGCATTTTTAAAAACTGATTCTTTTTGTGCAGGAAAGGGGACCTTCCTGTATATACCAATCGTTGGCCTTTTGCTGTTTCCATGTGTGCTGCACAACGCAGCACACATGAAAGCAGCAAAAATGAGGAGGAATGAAACATTTCTCCTTGTTGCGCCAGGGTAAGACCAAGTTTTCCCTGGTCATAGTTCTGGCGCTGCCTCTTATTTACGCCTCCCTTGTAAATAGGGGGCAGCGTCAGAATCAATAGGTGTTGCGGTGGAACACCCACAGCAACTACCATTGCCCACCCCTTTCACGCTAAGCATAGCGTGATAGGGGGACTTATTTACAAGGGAGCCTAACGTGGCTTAACGCTGCCTTGTAAATAGGGAGAAGCCCCTGTCGCCACAGGAACGTCGTAAAAAGTGACGTTCCCGTGGCGATAGGGGCTTGTAAATTTGCCCCCATGTTTGTTACATAAAATTCCCAAAATTATACCATTGCCCACCTAGTGTCATTACGTGCTGTTTGCAGCAAAGTTTTACAGTTAGCCTCACATGGGTATGACAAAAAGGGCCAGAGAGCGACATTACTTTTTTTTCCTATTTTTTTTTTTACCTTAAAATGCATCCTAGAGGCAAAAATTTGACACAAACATGCATTTCATGGTAAAATTTAAAAACTAATGATTTGTTTGCATTACGCTTGATTTTGAGTACATTTCCTGAAATATAATGTAATTATGCAAAAGCAACTTATGCGAATTTCGCCATCCCTGATTAAAACAACTTGCAAAATCGAAACACAAAAAAACATGCAATGAACCAAAGCATGCCTAGGCTAGGTGCATCTTTAATGGTGGGGTGTGTAGAAAGTTTCAAATATCACAGCTAATCAAATAATATAATAAATAGCTTTGGGATAGAACATCTAAAGATTAAAATCTTAAAAATGATAAAAGATATGAAGAGGTTAGGTATTCCGTAGGTATTCTATTGTAGTTTACAAATTGTGATCTGAGTCAATTAGAACTTCCAATGGGCCAGTATTCCTGATGACGTCAGTGCATGCCGTCCTCTGCCGAGGAACCAATGAAAACGCTGCTGTTTCTAAACTAATGCTGGCCTGATTTTGATATCCAAGACCCCCACAATTCTTGATCAAGACGAGGGCCCTGAGAGGAGTTTCTTTACATAGTGGTTCTGGAGCATCTGGCATACATACAGCCCTCCTGCTCCTGTGTTGGACACCTCTGAAAGAATTTCTTTTAATTCAGTAGCCCGCACAAAAATGCTTGAAGCTAAACTGTTGCTGTCATAAGGCTAGTATAGCAGTACTATGCCAAACAGAAATTATGATCAGCAATATAAAAAAAAGCCCTTAAAATAAGGGAAGTAGAGGCAATGAGCATAGTACAAACCATTCTTCATAATTCCTGGCGTTTATTGTCTTGATGTAAAGCGCTGCGCCAGTATGGTGATTGCTACGAATGAACTAGGCGCTGCTGTCTCACAGAGTAATGTGGTCTAACAAGACTGTATCGACCCGTCAGAGAGACTGCCAGTCCTAACCCGTTTCATGCAGCGGCGTCTTCATAAAAGGAAAAGCCAACACAATTAAACCGTGAATCAAAATAATACCTTCTTGTCACTAGTGCTAGAAAAGGCAGCCCGCCAGCAAACACTTTGTCTGAGCGGGAACCACAAGCCGCTGCATCGGGGCGTCGTTCCCGACACATACATCATTCTATGCACATTACTCTTATACTCAAGATGTTCAGATTTACACATTTTCTAGCATTTATAGTTCTGGACAAATTCACTCCATCCCAGCCTAGCGGAAATTACTCCTGCAATGTTCCAAAAAATGCAAACAAGATTTGGTATCCCCTAGCACGATTTTTTAATGCAGGCGGTCGTCAGCGGTAGGCGCTGCTTGTGCTACTAGTAGTACTAAAACTCCGCAAGCTCCGCCCACCTCTAGTATTTTGTTGTCACCGTTTCCCATTAATTGTTTAGAATGTTCTTCCACCTTCAATGGAACGCATAAGGACTATTTTGCAGTCTGCGAGTAGCCCGGTAGCTTGGGGTGCAAACTCTGACAAAATCATATGAAAAATCAGTGTTACAGAAAAGAAAGCAACTATTTTCAGTCAAGCCTACGAGACAGCACAGCTTTCTGGCTGTATAAGACATATTGTGGTCTTAACAAGAACACAAAGGTGTTTGCAACAAGCCCTTTGCTTACCATTGGTTGGCTTCACTGTCTCTCTCATTTACCTGCTTCTTATTCGATGGCTTGCTTGCCCATCTTGTGTCTATCCCTCCTCTGGATCATTGCTACTTTACTGGTGTCTTCCACCTGGTTACCTTCTTTTCTTCTGTCATATGCACTCCACAAGAGAGCATATGTTTTCAGTACTCTCCCTAGTGTCCTTCTTGTCTCCCTCCGCATTTCCTGTTGCTCTCTGTCGGCCATGGGCTTCTCCCCATCCCGCTCCATGATGCCCCCGCCCTCGTGTGCTGCTCCTCCCACATTGCTTTCTCGCCTGTGTGCTTCTCCCCCCCGCTCCACATTGATCTCTCCAGGGGCGGCTCTAGGCTCATGGCGGCCCTGGGCAGGGAGAATAGGTAAGGGGCCCCGGAAGAGGGGGTACGGGCGGGGTGGAGCGCGGAGGCCAGTGAAGAGGGGGGGTCAGGTTGTTTGGAAGTGGAACAAAGCCGGAGGCCGCCAAATCCCTGCCAGGGGCCTCCACGCAAATATGTATCCATCCTCAGAGGATTATTATATTAAGGACATATATTGGCGTGGTGGCCCCTGGGGTTTGGTGGCCCTGTGCAGGTGCACAGCTTGCACATGCCTAAGGCCGCCCCTGATCTCTCCCTCTCACTCTCTCTATTGCTTTTCTCCCCCTCCAGCACTCACACATGTTTTTCTTGCCCGTTTGCTTGTTCGTACTCCGATTCTCCTAAATTTGTTCCTACAGATAATCCATTGCATGGAAAGTATGGCGGAAACTTTGATTTGACATTTGTGGCTTGTCTCATGAAGATGTTTCTCTTAGTTGGTGGGAAGTATCCTTGGCTTACTCTTGATTTCCCCCTGGATTTTAATACATAAGTCACCTCTGTAAGAAGTCTATGCAAGTTGGGCTCTTTATTTCTCCCTGGGAAATATAGGGACAATTCTGGCACTTGCTGATCCTCTTTGAACAATTACTTCAATTTCAGAATTATAGTTATGTGATCAATGTAATTGATAATATGTTTGAGCACCAATGGCACTATGACTATCAGAGTTTTCACAGCACTTCTAAGTGCACTCTCCTGGGAACACCAATTTCCACCTCCTTTTATAATTCTTCCTACTTTGGAAAAGTCCTTCCACTACATGTATTGTCTGCAGTAGTAACTAGAATTTGCAATTTGATAATCCCAAAAATGATCATTCTGTGATTCAGGATTTGGGCATTATAACTGCTTTTTGAGGTGTAATCATACACTTAAAATGGGGAAAGGCATTATTCCCAGATTATGCACACCATCTCTTAAGCATCAGGGCTCAGGGTTTAATGGTATGTATTTTTATACAATTTACAACTGTATGTATACACATTTTTCTTTCACTCATCTTAACTTTATCTGTCCATATTTACTCTGTGTTCATGAGAAAGATACAATTTCCAACTTGCACATATCCACATTTATTTATTTAGTTTTGAACTTGTGCTACACTTTTTAAATAATTGATTATTTACTACTTCCAATATTTTATTTTCGAGAAATAATTCCTAAAATACACACACAAAAGCTTCAGATCGATTCAATACATTGAGACATTCTATGGGTAAAAGTACAAAAAGTACAAAGCAGACCATTAAAAGAAGTGCAAAGTGCAATGAAAAATGTATTAGGTAAACTGCTTCTTATCTCTATAAGGAACATTAAACTAACTCTAGTCTCTCTAGGGACAATCTCTTACCCATACTTTCCATTTTCCCTCAATCCCCCTCACTCAAGGCATCTGCACAAAAGCTCTCCAGACAGGATCCTGATGATATTGCTTACTGCCAGGCCATCACTCAGCCACAGTTCACTGGTAAGATTATTGAAAAAACAGAGTATGTTCAATTCCAAGATCACATCAGTGTTAACCACCCACTGCAAGACTACTAGCCTGGCTTCAGATTACCCTGCAGCATGGAGACTGCTACTTTGCACATCGTAGACAATACCCCCCTGACCACAGATGAAGATGACCCCTGGCTGCTGATATTGCTTAACCTTGCAGCTGCCTTCAACACAGTTGATCATCCCACCCTCATACAAACCCTGTAGTCTCGAATGAGATTGACTGCCAATGTCCTTCATTTGTACTTCTCCTACCCTTCCAACTGACTCAAGTGAAGGACGTTATTGATCCCTGTTTATTCACATGGGAACCTCCTGGTCGTAAAAGTTCCCCATCCCTATGGCTAGGGTTCAATACAGTCTCCTTCAACTTTTACCTTGAGCCATTTGTGACTCTACTCACAGAAAATAGCATCAAGATTCAACAATAAACCTTTGATGCACCGCTCTGCTTGAAAGTCTCCTCAGTTTCATACTGTTAAATTCAGTAAAATAAAGATGAAGGGTCCTTGTTGTAATGTTCATGTAGTATATTTATTCTTGAGATTAGATAGAAGGTACAGCATTCAGGTAGGAATGTAATATGGTAAGAAACCCCACCGGGAGCAGATAACTTCCTGCTCAGCCTCCAGGTAACTGATAAATCCCTTGAATAGCAACAGGTAGAATCCTGGATGACATCACAGAGACATGACATAGCCAAGCAGATACCAACACTAAGAAAGGACAAAGAGGGAGGAAAAGCAGGATATAACACACCTCCCTCCTTTAATTGAAAACATGGATAAGATGAAACAGAAGATGGCAGAAGCAGAAAGGCAGAAGAAAGAAAGAACATATATGCACCAGAAATAAACACCCTCTTCAACAAGATGGAAAGAAGAGGTAATATCAAAGGGGCACAGGTACAAAGGTTGTACACGCACCGTAAGCTAACAAAAGAATGTAAGCTTAAATGAAATGAAAACTGAACATCTCAATACAAATGAGCAAAGGTACAGTATGGCTCAGTACCGTATATAGAAAATGAAATATCAACTCCTCAAATTGGAATATTTTCGATTCCTCTAAAATAAAGCACAATAAAAATGAGCCCAACTCCTCAAAGTAAATACATGAACTCCTCTAAACATAGAGCACAGTAAAAGTGGTTCATGACAAAACGGCTCTTCACAGAAAATGCACAACTTCTCTATCAATAGAATAAAACTGAGCCCATGCAGCTCCTCACAGTAAGTAACAGAAAATCAGCAATAAAACTGAGCCCTGTGGCTCCTGACAGTAAATAGATGAACTCCTCTAACCATAGAGCACTATAAGTGGTTCATCTGAAATGACAATAAAATTGAGCCCCTATGGCTTCCAATAGCAAGCACATGAACACCTCTAACAATAGAGCACTATAAAGTGGTTCATAACAGAAATAAACATCAAAATTGAGCATCACTCTAGCTCATCATCACTAAGAATGAAAACAAATTGGAGCACCTCAACATAGTTGAGCACATAAATGACCCCAATAAGCATAACGCATACAAATCATCACCAAAATGAAAGCAAATGAGCACCTCAACAAAGGTTGAGCACAAACGTGGCTCCAGTAAAGTAGGCAATAATAGAATAAATTATTTCAAAATGTATCACTTGCAAATCCACACAGAAAAGAACATGTAACAGCATACATACATAACCTAGAAACAGAGTTCTAAGCATTGAGCATATAAATAGATATTTAGCACACCACAGTACTTAGAAGAAATGCACTCAAGGGTAAATTACAGCGCAAACTACACATTGCATAAATTATGAAATATGCAAAATTGTTCACAACATCTTAAACATAACAAATCAAAATAATAAAAGTAGTCACCGTTGTCATTTGAATGAAGGGAGACACAAACACCTCTGTAGAAATGTCCATGGGAAAATGTAAAGAAAATCAACAGACTCCCAAATGGTGTAGAGCCAAGCGCTGGCATGTGAATTCCAGCACAGTTTGCAGAGTATGCTCAGGACGTGGTTGGCAGAAATAGGCATCAGGTCTCAGCGTAGGCCACACGGCAAGCCAAATAACAAAGTAGAATAGCCGTCTCTTCACTCAAACTGCTAGTGCACAACCTCCAAGGTACCGAAACATGGAGTTCACACAGATTGATGCAGGCAGACTTTAATTTTAATTGCAGGTTATAACGGTCCCAGTTAGTAGCGCTTTTGTAAACAGGAGACCTTTAAACAGCAGGATGGCACAAGTTGCACAGGCAATAAACGGAAGTCACAAAGTGAGCTGACAATCTTTTAAACAGCAGATTCCAGAAATAGCACAGGCACACTTCCATTTAAACAGGAGGTTGCAGAAGTAGCACAGGCACACCTAGGACAGACAGCAGCAGTAACGTTACTCACGTAAAACGCTGACTCACTAGATGAAAACAGGGAGTCCTTTAAGTTTGCTCTAGTGCCAGATGATTTAGTAGTAGTATTACTTCAGCAAAGGTTATTCCAATGCTCTGGGTTGAGGCTGTCTGTTGGATTCAGACACCGGTGGGGTACCCAGAAGCAGGAAAGTAACTTTAAACGTTTCTCTTCTTGTCTTTGGTTTCAATGATGTCCTTTTTAAATTCAATGAAGTCCTTTTTCTTTTAAATGGGTCCTTTTTTACCTCGTCGCCAGTGTTAAATTCAATAAAATAAAGATGAAGGGTCCTTGTTGTAATGTTCATGTAGTATATTTATTCTTGAGATTAGATAGAAGGTACAGCATTCAGGTAGGAATGTAATATGGTAAGAAACCCCACCGGGAGCAGATAACTTCCTGCTCAGCCTCCAGGTAACTGATAAATCCCTTGAATAGCAACAGGTAGAATCCTGGATGACATCACAGAGACATGACATAGCCAAGCAGATACCAACACTAAGAAAGGACAAAGAGGGAGGAAAAGCAGGATATAACACATACATCCAGCGCCTCAAACACCATTTGCAGATCATCGAGAGCTGGATGTCAGCGTCTACTTGAAGCCTAACCCAACCAACACAGAATTCCTGTTATTTGCCAAGAACAAGAATCTCGATACAGTACAAACTGGCTCAGTGGCACAACACAACTTTGAACCCCAACTTTCACCGAATGCCAAGTCACTTAAATTCACCCTGTACACCAACCTGACCCTCAAACAACACATTGCTAAAAAAAACAAAGAAGGCCTAGTACCAGGTCTCTATTGTAATGATAGTTAAACCATTACCACCAGAAAGAGACTTCAAAACTTCTTTTCAAGCCTGTGTACTTTAGAAACTAGATGGTGGTAAGGCAGTGGTGAGGTGTTCGGGGGCGGTCTGCCCCAGGTGGCACTTTTTTGGGGCGGCAACAGCGAGCACAAGGTAAGTTTTTCTTTTTTTTTTAAATTATATTTTCCCTTGTCATCTGTCTACTCCCATTATCCCGCCCTTACCTGCACGGTCCGTGACTGGGCGGCAAACTCACGGACTGGGCTGCAAAGCTCTAGCTACGCCACTGTGGTAGGGCCCTGCTCCATGGCCTCGCATACTCCACATTTACACATCCATGGGGCATCTGACATGCCAAAGAACGTCTCCTCAAAGGCTTGAGGAATTATGATCGCATCACCCACATCCTGATGGAAGTCCTTTGGCTTCCCTTGCCTGCCCAAACCATCTTTAAATATAGCTGCATGATTTATGAAACCATCATGACCAGCTCCTCAAGTAGTCATACATATTGTCATACATATTGCAACAATTCACACTTAAGAAAACACTAGGATTATAGTACAAACACATGTTCACATATGGAGTTATTCATTTATCACAGTCAACGTGCATAGATTTTGGCAGGGCAGTCATAACTGATAACATAAAGGGTCAGTCAATGTTCTGTGCTTTTCTGTTTTTAAAAATAAATACAGAAATGTTTCTGTGTGTATATGTAAAAGTATGTGTAAAAATCAACGAAAATGGAAAACTCAGAGTGGTATTCATGATCAATTTGTAGAAGTCTACAGTCTTTGTGTGATATACTCTTAGTGTGAACTATGGGAGTTCAAAAGAGTAAACATACCAACAGACACTTTATAAGCAAGATAATCCTGGACATTGAAGAATAAAATTGGGCAGATTTTAAAGAGCATAATTAAAAACTCTTCACCCACACCTTTAAAGCAGTATATATAACACTGGCTCAACATACCTCAAAAATGGCATTTTCTTTCACAAACCTTCCAGACACCACTGCTTGTTTGTACTCAATCCCAGACATAATAAAAACAAGTTCAGAAGGTTGAGCCTTCTCCTACATCACTCCCAAAAGCATAGAGGCACCTCCCCCTCAACATCAGACCTTTTGCCTCACTTCTTGAACTCCACAAGAATTTCGAGTAGTTCCACCTGCCCCAAGGGGCTTCATTTGCAAGTCCCAGCGCTGCAGAAGCGTCACTTTAAGTGACGGCCCGGCGTCGCACACTGCAGAGCCAGATCTACGCGGCAATGTAAAGCCACCCTGGGTAGCTTTTCATGGCCTTGTAGATGTGGACTGATGCAACACAGCGCAAGTCGCTGCATAGCCGCAGTCTGCGATAGGGAGGCGTGGCATGGGCCTTACAGTCGGTGCTACCACGTAACACTCACGGCATTTGACACATTTCCAGATTTACGAGATTTTGCAAACCTTTGAATGCATCAAAACCCTTCGCCTCCCAGGGCCGGAGTAGGGGAGGCGCAACGAGGAGAAACAACATTATTTCTCCTCATTTATTCCTCATTCTATGTGTGCAGCATTCTGCACTTTCTGAACAAGAACAGTCACCTCTAAAACGCAGACACCCTTGCACCGTGGTGCAAGGGCTCCTGTGTTGGCACACAGCAGCCATTTGTACGCCAGCGCAGGGGGAAAGGACAGGGATGTGCTGTATCTGATCGATACAGCGCATCACTGCCCTTTTCTTTTGACATAGGGCAGCGCAGCAGAAAGGCGTACGGCGTTGCCATATGTCAAAGATTGCAAATGAGGCCCTTAATGTGCCAAGGCTCAAACATGCTGAGCGCCAGGATACCCTCCTAGTGATTAGTGCACTCTACAAATCTGCCTACAATGACAACATACAAGACTGGTGTAAACTAGTTCCAAATAAGGCAAAAGTAAATAACTTATTTGATCGGTGACAAAGGGCGCATAGTGTGACCACTGCAACCGATGACAAATTTGACATTCCTACACTAAAGTCAACATCTCAACTCTAGGCCCTGACTACAATGGTTGATGCATCCAGCATCCTTAAGAGGCGCAGAGAGTACTGAGTGTTGAGTAGTGGGTTGGGGGAGGGGGGGTGTTCATAGTGTTTCCCAGGCAGTAGCCTGGAGTAAGGCCAGTGTGAAGACTCAGTGGTCCACTCTTTAGTGCTACACTTGCACAAATCTGCTTTCAATGTTGTTGCCTTCATTATGCAAAAAATATTATTTCGTTGATGGCCATTGCACAGTCTAGTTATTAATTTGGACAGTTATATGCAAACAATTTACATTGAGAATAAAATTGCTGAACTGCTAGGATTATGTTTTATGTGTTTCACTGACATTATGGCTCCACGGTTTCACTTTTTAAAAATGTTTTATTGACTAGTAGCTTTCTTTTATAAACTAACTTTAGGAAATCTGTCTCAGCTAGTGGTTAATTTTACTGTTTCACTTAGGTTTAGTGTCTGTGTTTGTTAAGAGCATCCTTCACTCTTAATCACTATTAAATCAAATCGCAAATCAAATTAAATGTATCAAGTGCACATCTGCCCACCAGGAGCCCCAAGACTAGAAGAAAGAAATGAAACAAGTTATGAAACCAATCAATAGCTAAAAAGCCAAGTTTTCGATTGTTTGCTAAACTGGCTTTTAATAGTAACATGTTAGAGACCGAGGCGGAGCATTTCAAGCCTTAGCAGGCAAACAGGTAAAGGAAAGGCCTCCGCCAGTATTTAGACGAAACCGAGGGGTCTTCTGAAGCAAAGCTTCCTCTGACAGAAGGAGACGACATGTCAGATAGTGAGTGCCACAGCCGCTTGCAAAGATAGTTATAAAGGTTAAAAAGTTGTGTAAAATGTAATTAAGTGCTATATGCTACAGCGTCTGCTTTCATGTCTTTTACTTCTCTTGTATTTGTATCTTGAGAATTGCTTGTATCTGAAGCTTGTTTTCTGTTTTAATAAAAAGATTTAAAAAAAAAAAAGTTAAAAAGAGCAAAAGGGATGATCAGACTTTTGCAAATTATGGATTTCTTGACAGGAAGCCAGTGGGGGACCTTGAGTCAATATTGTATTGATTGACCTTTAGGGACCCAGAAGATGTGTTTTGAACGATTTGCAAATGGAAAAGCAAATAGCAAGGCAGGCAGTGCTTGCATACAGAAGTTTAGAGGTGACGGTCGCATGAATAATGGTTTTATGCAAATCTCTAGGTACGAATTCTTACACATTTTTTAAAGATGGAATCAGTGAAAAGCACATGCCTGCCACCACTAAAATGTAGGGGCGAAAGGAGAGCATGTCATCGAACTTGACCAGAAGATGCTTTGCAACAGAAGTTGGGATTGGAGTACGACCCAACTCAACAGGGCACCAGTCAGTAAACCAGCCATCGACTGATTTTCTGAGCAAAAGACTCTCTGTCTTCGAGGTATTACGGGGCATATTATCAAGGACCGGAAGGAAACTGCCGATAAAACGGCGATAATGAGCTTGACAATACGCCCTTGTTAATTCCCATAGAAGCCCATGTTCTGGCTTCTATGGGAATTAAAAAGGGGGTATTATCCTTCTGGGTTTTGGCTGCAAAATTATGGAACTCTCTTCAGTCCCACATCCGTGAAATGGATGAGTTTCTGAAGTTTAGGAGGGCTATTAAAACACATCTGTTCCCTCATCCATCTTAGCACTCTGATCTGTATGCTTCTGCCCTTGTACTGCTGTGTTGTGTTTGGGTACTCTCTCTGAAGCACCGGGACGCCCCTTGGCTGGGGCAGCTGTGCGCTATAGAAGTGTTATTAACATAACATAACATAACATAACATCAAGCCCATTATCGCCTAAAACAGCGATAATTTTAACACCGGTCCTTGATAATATGCCCCTACATCCCGAACAGTCCCTGTTCAGAAATGGCTGTTAAAGAAAGAATCAGATAAGTATCTAGTATCTGACCTATATAAGCTGCTGTCTGATAAGTCTCCTGACAGTAGATCTGCGGCCGAATTGAAATGAGAACGGGAATTGGGGCGGGAGCTATCCCTTCAAGAATGGTGAGACATCTCTTACCATATTAGACACAGAGCCTCCAATACATCCAGCATAGAAACGGCGACAAAGATCATGAATGAAAAGTGCTGGAGGTGTAACAGCGCCATTGGGACACTTCTGCGTATTTTATGGGAGTGCCCTAAACGGACCCAATTTTGGGATAAGATTCTGACACAGATTGACCACTACTTCGACACTCAACTTCCCTGGTTCCCTGCTTACGTGGTGCTGGGCCTCCCTAACCCGCTGACTTATCCCCTCAAATCTAGGAGAGGTAGACACATCGCACTGGGGGTGGCTCACCAAACGATCCTGCCCCTCTGGGGAACTGATAGAATCCCAAATAGATCAGGGTCGCTCCACTGTATCTGGTATCTGCTGGGGATGGAGAGGCTTACATTGACACTTAAACCTCAAGATGACGCATTTAGGGAAGTTTGGAGCTGTTTATTTCCCTCCTTTCACAGAAATTCCCAGAACTCACTTGCCCCAGGTACCTAAAATTGCTGCGCCTGACTGACCCACAACCTTGATACAACAGGGAGGACCCTCGGGAATATAATAGGTCAAGGTTTATATGGACACAAGTGTTTAAGGCCCCCAAGGGTGGGGGGATAGGGTGGGAGGGGGTTTTGGGGGTAAGTTTTCTTTTGGTATTCAATAAGGGGTTTCTACGTTGCTCACAGAACGGGTGGTGGCTGAACGTTGAATCTACGTCAGTGATTGTATTGCCTTATTAATTGCTTTGCGCTGCAACAAATATAAACAAAAAAACCAGACCTGTTCATCCAATCCACCACTTCCGAAAGGCATTTCTTAAAGGCAAGTAGGCTGCTTTTGCCTTTAAACCAAACTAAAAAAGGAGCTCTGTATAATCTGCATAAGAGATCTCCTGGATGCCAAATGCCTCAATAATAGGGGCCAAAGGTGACCTTTACACTTGAACAGTGTAGGGCTCAAGAAACCACATATTTAAGTGATTTTGAAGAGGATGTAAAGGGCTCAAGGATGACTGATTGTACCCTATCCAATAGCAAATATTGAATCTATCAAAGTGTGAGCCCAACAACCACTAAGTCAGTCAATCTGGACAACAGTGTTTGATGTGAGGTGGTGTCAAAAGCCGCTGACAAACCTAAAAAAGATTAGGGCGGCCATCTGGCCATCAAAGAGACGAGTCTGAAATGTTCAAGCTTTGAGGGTCCGCAGTAGGTTTCCGTTGGAAATGGTCCTTTCTGCAGGGTCTCCCCCAAACCTTTTACCTTCCTCCTCCCCTTTTAAGGACCTCATTTATGTCGACTTTAGCACTTGTGGACACTCAACCATGGCTAACCGGTGCTAAAGTGCGTGTGCTCTCTTTCTAAACATGGTTTGTTTGACTTATCCACAATTGGCATATTTAATTTACCTATAAGTCCCTAGTAAAGTAAATGTGCCCAGGCACATGTAGTGGGCATGCAGCAACGATTGTGCAACCCACTTAAGTACCCCTTTAAAAGATGTGTCAGGCCTGCCACTGCAGATCCTGTGTTTGCAGTTAACACTGCCATGTCAACTTGGCATTTACATCCCTTTGCTGAGCCTTAAGCTCCTCTTTTATTACATATAAGTCACCCCTAAGGTATGCCCTAGATACGCAATAGGACAGGGTGATGTTCAGCTAAAAGGTAGGACATGTATCTTTTACGTTTTACATGTCTTCGTAGTGAAAAACTCCCAAATTCATTTTTCACTAGTGTGAGGCCTACCTCTCCTATAGATTGACATTGGGAATTCCTGTTTACATTTAATAACTGCTATTCTCAATTGGAAGTACGTAGATCTGTCATATTTGGTACCTAAGGACTTGTAATAATAAATCCTCTTTAACCGTAAAGTTGGATTTATGAGTACAACTTTAAAAATGCCACTATTAGAAAGTCTGCCCTGTTCCCTTGATGCACTGGGCCAGGGTCAGACTAATTTGCATATAGCCAAGTTCTGAGCTGGGATGGTGCAGTGAGCTAAAAAACGGTGATGGATAAAGCCCTGATCTTTGGACTGGGTAAGAGTGGTCTGCTTAATTCAGACACTCTGTTCATCACCACCCCCTTTTCTGAATCATTTTTGTCCACCATAAGCGTGGAAGGGTATACTCAGATGTGAGTCCCAAGCTCATTGCACCATCAGGATTCAAGCAAGCCGGGCCGAAGACGGCTGAAATGCCAGAAACCGGTCCCCGGTAGCTTGTTTCCTTCCCAGTATAAGAATTGGCTTGGTAGTTTGGTCTGCCCTGTTCCCATGATGCACTGGGCCAGGGTCAGACTAATTTGCATATAGCCAAGTTCTGAGCTGGGATGGTGCAGTGAGCTAAAAAACGGTGATGGATAAAGCCCTGATCTTTGGACTGGGTAAGAGTGGTCTGCTTAATTCAGACACTCTGTTCATCACCACCCCCTTTTCTGAATCACTATTAGAAAGTTGGCATTTTTCTGCTCTTAAACACTGTCTGCCTGCTGCCTCTCTCCAATACAGTACTTGTGTGGATCACTACTTAAACCCAGAGTGACTCCAAGGGCTTGTCTGCTGGCCTCCTGTTCTGAAGTCTCAGGGACATCAAAGACTTCCAGCCAATCCAGTCCTGGACCCTTAAAAACGGGTTTACTGTGCTTCATCTTGAAAATCCACTTGTCGCTGTTGTTGTGCTGGTCGGAACTGAGGCAGAACCTTTTGGTGTTGATGCACCATCTCCTTCTAGGACATCGCATTGGTGGCTGAAGAAGGATCGCCTACACTCAGTGCTGCTTCACGACAACGCATCACCCAGTGCAGACTAGGCGATGACACATCACCTATGAATCCTAAGTAACGGAACCGAAACATCACCTGCTTGCTCCCGGCATCTTGCTCTTGAGTCTTGACACATCCTCTAACCAGGATATTTTTTCAGTGGGACACAGCTGGTCCCTGTATCTGACCCATGCTCCTTTGCGGCTGGCCTCAACTTTCAGATTTTCCCCAGTCTAGCACGACCATATAGCCTTGTTGGCGTTTTAAGCTTTTAAGCACTATATCTGCAGATATTCTTTAAAACTTCATTACTCTGGTTCTACTTATTGGATTGTTGTCAATTTGGTCTTGTTTTGGTCATTGCATCAAGCTCCATTTTTCTAATCGATATGTATTATTTTTGTGTAGTGTTTTCACTGTTTCACTGTTTTAAGTGCTGCATAGATACTTTACACATTGCCTCTTAAGTTAAGCCAGGCTGCTCTGTGCCAAGCTACCAGAGGGTGAGCTCAGGTTAATTGTTGGTGTGTATCTGACTTACCCTGACTAGGATTGTGGTCTCTACTTGGACAGGGTGCATACCTCTGCCAAGTAGAGACCCAATTTCTAACAGCTTCTTAACCAATGCAATAACCACAGCTTTTTCCGAAACTTTGGTACTAATTCAAAAGAAAGAGACAAATTCGAAATTTTATATAAAACCAGATTGGTTACCTTGATTGAAATCACCAAAGTGCTAGGTGGGCAGGGGTCAAAGGGAGAGCCAGATCTGCATTGTGAGTTCGCCTAACACAATTCATCTAAAGAGCTCTAGTTAAAAATAGGCAGAACACAAGCAACATTAGTGAGAGCCTTGCCTGAATCAGAATGTGGATCAAACTCAGTTTTACTAAATGACTGTTGAATTATATCCACCTTCTCTTAAGAAAAGTCTGGCAAATTGTTGCACAGCTCTTGAGACGGCAGAATCCTGGAACTGCAGGCTTTGGGATGGAGAAAGGGTCTAAAGATTTTGAAAGTTTCTCATGTGGTGTTGCCAGCCTCCATAATTTTGACTGGCATTTATAGAGCTTGTTATTCTGCGATAATACAGCGGAGACCTTGGGACCAAAGCTGAACAGCGCGGAGTGTGAATGACTCGAAGCGGAGCAGATTTATTGGTAGCCAAAGACAGCCATTTGGAAACTTATTACAGATCTTCAAACATATTGCCACTGGGTTAGAGGAAGACTGTAAGGCATTGAGAAACACAGCTTTATTAGCTGGCCTTCAGGAACGGATAGATCTTGAATTTGAAGGAGCCAAAGAAACATTAACTCACATAGAACACTTAAATGAAATGACAGTGGTCAGACAAGACTGCTGTGAGAGATGGATCAACCCTGATGGAATTGAAATTGTAAAATAAAAGATCGATAGTGTGGCCAGCTTCATGTGTAGGACGTTTAATAAATTGCTGAAAATTAGGGGCAGTCAGGGAGTCAACAAGACGAGAATAATTGGGAGGGTCTGTGTATAAATAAAATCCCTCAAATCTGAATAAATAGCTAATTTGACACATAAGGATGCAAGGGATTTGAATATCGAAATGTCAACATCTAAACCATGTCTTCCTGGTTGTAAATAAGCACCCCAAAGAAGGAAACATTTGGAGAGGATTTTAAGGAGAATCCTATCCCTTCTTCTTGGACAAGAGGGAGGATATACACTGGTAGATAGCTTTAAAATAATTGCAACTTTGTCCAATTCTAAATTGATGACTAATGAGATAATCCGATGGGAGTGCCAAAGCAATCTCCGGATTAGATGAATCACAAAGCCACGTCTCAGTGCGGAATAACACATCAGGTTTCAGATCCATTAGCAGATTAAACATCAGATGAGTGTTTTGGATGTGATCGTACATTAATAAGTAGGCTACAAAAGAGTTGGTAGTACAAGGCAACAGAGATTTAGTGGAAATATTTTAAGAGGAGACCGTCCAAACACAAGTTGGCGACAAAACAGAACTCACGGGCAAAGCCATTGACAATTGAGTATAACGCTTGCCTATTCGCTGAAAGGCTTAAAGAGCGGCAAAGGAACAGGAAATGCTCTCTGGACTAAGGGCTTGACCAGCCGCATGCCGGTGCTGGACATAATCTGGAAGTAGATGGGGTAGTCTTTGGAGCAGCCGCTGCACACCTCCAAGCATCTGCCTTGTTTATAAAGGGCAACAGATGCTTTCCCAGGACTCTAGAGCAACAACCAACAAGATGGAGACTTTAGGCAGCAAATCAGGGAAAATGGCTGACCTAATGTCATGCTCTCTCTGACAAATAAAATACAGACCAGCGAGTGCGATTTTAAATATACAGTGCAGTGTATTAAAAGTGCCAAAGTGCAGAAAAGTGGCTCAATAGAGCAAATTCCTAACCGAATTATAAAATGGTAAAAACAAAGTTCAGCCTCACAATTGATAAAAAAAATACATGTCCAACCCAGACAATCACAAAAATACAATGGCAGCAAAAAATGGCCTGAATAGCAGCAAAGTTAATCTCATATTGAAACCCTAATTTTGTTACTGCAGGATTGGGAGGCAACTTCATCGCCATCAACATTAAATGCTGGTCAGATGAGCGACACATATCCGTCCAAGTAAACCCCTAGACTGTACTTGGGTACAAAAGAGACCTGTTCTATCAACTGTATGAACTGCTATAAGCGTCCACCATACATTTTTTCAGTCACACAATTTTGTGTGGCAGGACAGTGGAACAATATATTTCGTCTCTCGTGAGGTGACTTCAATCACTTGCTTTTCTTAAAAACCTGATGTGTGTGCTGTCACTCACTGTATATCCCACCCTCTAGTGTGGAGGGAACCCACTAAGAAAGGGCAATTGCGTAACAAAAGTTTGAAAAAAATGTGAGTAAAGGAGTGAAAAAAGTTGGCTGAGCCTCATGGGAGTTTACAGACTGGTTCTCGCCTGCATCCTCAAGTTCTCATCATTAGCAACTGCCAACTTATAAACCAAATAAGTGATAAAGAAAAAGAACAAAAACGTGTTCAGTGTGGGATCTGTGAACCCTGTCAAGAGTACCGGAATCTAGCCTAGAATCCCGAAGATCCCAGTCTTAAAACGAGCTACTTTATTCCTTGCTGTGTGTCTGCTCAACAGGTTTTAATTGAGCAGACACACAGCAAGGAATAAAGTAGTATAGCCAGTGTTTGTCTAGCTCGTTTTTAGACTAGGATCATCGGGTTTCATGCTAGATCCTCTGTTCTTTTCACAAATGATGCAAGATCTTTTATCTGGACAAGTTTGAGTCTCAGGGGTAAGATTAGTTGTGCAGCATCACAGGCTGATTGATGCTGCTTGAGACATTCACTGCCATGAGCTACTCAGTGTAATTTCTCACCTGAAAGGATCTTCTTCATTGTCCTATATATCTCATCCACCAGATGCTGGCAATGAGCACTGGACCAACTCTGTAGGCTCTCGATCACACTATATGGCACAATGGTAAAACATTTGCAATAGATGACTCCAGTCTTCATGCTGATGGTCCTTTTGATGCTGCAGGTACCAGATTTGTTGTAGTCCACAAATCCTGGATCCTGTCTTATTTAGCCACAGGTGTTATACACTTAAAATGCTGCACACTCAACTTTACTGTTGTACCTACTGACCATGCACAACTATTTTTGCACTGCTTGCCTTCATTGGTACTCTTTGATCCTGTTCTCAAAATCTCTCAGGTGTTAAATCTTGAACTGCACCTAGGATAAAAAAAACTGCACAGTGACACTTTGACCAGCACAGCATCTCTGATGTGAATATATCTGTGGCTGAGGTTAAATTGAGTACCCATGAGATTCTTGAGGATGAGGCTCCCCCTGCTCAATAGATGATCTCCAAGTCTTATAAAGTTTACAATGTAGACAAAAAAAACAACAAGAAGGTGCTATTTAGAGCCGAGCCTGGCTTTCTCTCCACTCATTTTCACCTGGCAGGCAACTCTTTACACTAATCGTTCATAATGTTTAAAACCTTTAACGCAACAAAGGTGGAACCAAGCATGGTGTGTACACTAAACCATCAAAACATCAAGAGTCACTGCCTGTGTGCCATCTTCTCAGTCTCCCTCAGAGGCCCCTAAACCACCCACCATTCTAAAAGTAAGTCATAATAGATTGGGACTAAGAGAGGGCAGGGAGATCAGCAAGGGAAGGGGTAAGGAGGATAAGATAGGAATAGAAGAAAATAGAAATCGATAAATTACAGCATCTGTTTTAGAGTCTCGTGCAAACCCAAGCCTTTTAGGACGATCGAGCGTCATTTTTGTAAAAAATCTATTCCACTGTTACAATTCAGCCCCTTGTCATCTTTACCTTCTCACCCTCCTCTCCCTGCTAATGCCTGGTCTTCCTTTGCTCTCACACACAGTGTTTCATTGAGCTGTTGTTGCAGGTGGGGCCCACCAGCACTCATTGTTGAGGAGGGACAGGTATTTTTCCTCAGTAAACTTTCATTCAGGGCAAGAGAGAGAGAACCACAAAAGGAGAAAGAAGGGAATAAAAAATGGAAAAACAGTAACACACTGAGAAATCAGGGATTAAACATAACCTGCAAGAGTGAGATAAAGGGTTAGGGAGTGTCTGGTGGTGGATTAAAGAGGCACAAAGTGGAATCATAACCAGGCAGCCTTGGTATTCGGCACCCCAACCTTCGATATCGCCAGCTGCGATTGTCTGAACAAAACCTTGGTCCCAAGCTTTTTAAAATTTTATTTACAAATTATGTACTGCAAATGCAAGATTTTTAGGTTTCTCCTAACATCAAAGCAGGGTCTCTTGATCATGTTTGTCTCTATTTTCCATATCTCTCAGCATGTAATCACACAGAGACTTGCACACTGGAGCCCCAAGTTACATAATTCAAAGTGTTGCTGACAGACTGGCTGCGGCTAATCCTCATGACATGCAGCTGGTTGGAAGTTATGGACATACATAGGCTCAATATTATAGATATATGTTTCTTGCTTACTTTAAACGTGAATTACATACATAACAATGAGGAAACAGACGCTATGAAACTCTCTGCAGAAACTCTGATAGGATTTTAAGCGTTCCAGGGAAAATTTTAATTTACCTCCTACAGAGTTTGCCATAAACATTAAAAGGCCAATTTTCCAGCTTCTTGCAGAAATGTTGCACTCTCACTAGGTGGCAGCCTAAGGCTCTTACCTGACCTCACAACATAGAATAAATGACCCTGCTCTTTGATGACAGCAGTGTCACCAATCAGAATCTTGTTGGACTTCTCAAGTGGTGCCAGTCTTCAATTTAATGAAACAGTCTACCCTAAGGAGATAAAAAGCAATTCTGTGTTTTCAGCAAGGAAACATACTAATCTCCAAAATTACTATTATGCCCTTTGACTTTGTGTGATGTTTTTAATTAAGACACAGAGCTGGGGAATCGGCAGATAGGAGTGAAGCAGCAGCATAAGCTTAAGATAGGAGCAATATTGTTTCTGATTTGCTGTTCTAACCCTGCTGGTGGCAGCCACCCAACCTGTGAGCTAGAGATAATCAAACCACACTAGGGGCTGCACCAGTCTGCATGTCAGGCTGTCATGAATAACCCCATGTGCGCTACGCGTTTTCCCCCTGTGCGCTGAGTTTTTTAAAAAACCCGCGGTTCATGACGAGCTCAGCTCGTCATGAGCGTACGACAGGAGTAACTCATGACGAGCTCAACTCGTCATAAGCGTCAAAGGGGTTAAAGAACTCCATGCAGAGACTAATCTGAACATAGTTTAGGATAATGTACTGGACTCCTGGCTGTCTTTTGATCCTGGCTCTTCGATATATAGTGCATTTGTGAGGAAATGGGGTTTATTGTATTATGTGGTTGTACGACCTCACTGTGTTCTAAACCCACACAACCTGTCTTGGGTTCAGCCAGGCTCATTTGTAAAACCTTATCTTATCCCTCCGTGGTTGTGGCTACAACCGGCAGGTTTTAATAAAGGCGGGGCTTAACAAAGGAACAAGTGCAAAGCAATTAGGAGTACCTAAACAATTGAATGAAAAATAAATGTGACATAGAGGAAATCCAAGACCAATTTATAAAAATATATTTTATTTTTATGAATTTTTAGACAACAAAATCCACTGGAGGGTTCCTGAGATATAAATTATTAAGCAAATCTAAAATCACTGCAAACAAGCACTTACAACTACTGTGGTAAGTGGTTACTTTGAAAACTTTTGAAAATCCATACTAATATAATAAAGAGAGCCCAAACCTTTGAGGCGGGTAATCTCAGGAACCACAGCACCAATCACAACACCCAATACAGCGTTGGAAAGGGCAGTTGCAGCAGAAGGACATAGGCTATGCAGACACCAACCATATACATTTAAAAGGTAAAAGAACCGTGCCAGCAAAGTAGCCCCTTGTGGGCGTGTCTGCGTTGTGCTGTGGGCGAGTGCTGGGGGCGTGACAAACGCTGGGGGCGTGTGGTACGTTCCGCCTTTCATGCCATGTCTCATATCGTGTGCTGTGGGCATGTGCTGGGGGCATGGGCGTGTGCGGGGCACGGGGAAAAAAGCTAGCGTTGTGCCCAATATTTCATTGTTTTTTCTTCCCAGGTTCTGTACATTCCAGCTCCGGGTGTGCTTGCCCTGTGCTCCCCTTTACACCCTAAAAACGAATTCCACCCTGCTCCCTTTAAATACCCCTGCACCCCATAATCATAACACACCCTTACTCCTTAAAATACCCCAACACCCTTAAAACCATCTTAAAACCCTATAAATATACCCTGTACCCCAAAACCCAAACCTATCTCTAAACCCTGAAAATACCCCTGTACTCCAAAACCCAAACCTAACCCTGAACCCTATAAATACCCCTGTACCTCAAAACCCACACCTACCCCTGAACCCTAAAATACCCCTGTACCCCAAAACTAGCCTTGAACCCTAAAAATACCCCTGTACCCCAAAACCCAAACCTAGCCCTGAACCCTTAAAATACCCCTGTACCCCAAAACCCAAACCTACCCCTGAACCCTAAAAATACTCCTATACCCAAAAACCCAACCCTAGCCCTGAACCCTAATACCCCTGTACCCCAAAACCCATACCTATCCCTAAACCATAAAACTACCCTGTACCCCAAAACTATATCTGAACCCTTAAAATACCCAAACACCCCAAAACATATACCTTTGTACCCCAAAACATATACCCCTATACCCATACTTACCTTATCCAAACATTAAAAAAACACATGCTTTTACCATTCATGCATTTACAATGAATTTCGTTGTAAAGGTATGTGTGGTAAAAGTATATAAAATGTAATGCCATGCGTTATAATGGCATTGTGGAGTCATGGTACTTTCGTAATGAAAGTATGCGGAGTGATGGTATGTGGAAAGAGACCCTCCCCTGGTAAGTACATTGGTGGCACGGCGGCCCACATCTCCAGCAACATACTCATATTTTTTCACCACCCATTTGAAAAAGGCACAGGTCTCTCTCATTGATGGCCAGCACCAACATACACTTTTAGACACACCTCCCGCCACAAGTTCTAGAATTGCAAACTTTAATAATAATAATAATAATACTGAGTTTTATAAAGCGCGAGCGGCTACCTCCGGAGGAAGTGTCCCGGCGCTGGGTGAGCAGTAAGAGTCATAGTACGAAGGAGTTAGAATTATTGCGTGAAAAGCCATGTTTTCAGTAATCTCCTAAAACTGGGTTCTGAGGGTGCCTGTTGTATTTCAGGCGGCAGGGTGTTCCAAAGAAGTTCCGTACTTGCAGAAAAAGTTCTACCACCCAAGCGGGCCCTTTTCACTCGAGGGACGTGAAGATGAACCTTGTGGTTAGAACGTAGGAGTCTGGCCTGAGAGTATCTAGGCAGTCGTTTTTTTAGATAGTTCGGACAGGTTCCAGTTTAGAGCTGGGGAGCTACGTTCGAATCTCGGCATCAGCTCAACATCATGTGATTCCAGGCACATCGCTATGTCTCCCGGTGCCTAACATAAATGATTGTGTTCTTCTGTAATGTAAATTGTGCTCCTGCCATGTTGTCGAGTTTGTTCTATATAATATTGCAAGGAAAAATAAAGTAGGGAAACTCGAGTTATGTTATGTTATGTTATGTTATATTATGTTATTAAGGCATTTGTTAAGCGCACTATCACCGATTAGTTTCTTGGCGCTGAGGTCAACAGTAACATAAACATGGATGAGAGGTGGAGAGTTATTGAAATGCTTGTCTGTAGAGCCAGGTCTTCAAGGCTTTCCGGAAAGAGAGGAGGTCTTGGTAGTTCAGGTTCTCAAGAGGGAAGGTGTTCCACAAGCAGGGGGCGAGTGTGGCAAACCTACGTCCTCCAGAGCACTTGAGCTTGAAAGGGGGCGTCTGGAGGAGGCCCTGGTGGAATGAGCGGAGGTTGCGAGATGGTACGTACCTGGTGATTAGTTGGTTAATGAATTTGGGGCTTTTGCAGTACAGGGATTTAAAGATCATGCAGCCTGTTTTGAAGGCACATCGTTGGATGATAGGGAGCCAGTGCAACTTCCTGAGTAGGGGAGTAGCTGCATGCCACCTCGGTTGATTCAAAATCAGCCTCGCAGCATAGTTCTGTACCATCTGGAGGCGTTTAGATAGGTAGTTGGGAAGACCTAGATAAATGGAATTTGTGTAGTCCAGATGGGACAGAACAGTGGCAATCACAACCTGGGTGATTGCCTCCGCTGTGAGTAGGCGCCGGACCTTCCGATTTTTTTTTAACTGGAAAAAACATTTGGAGACCACCTGGCCCACTTGTGCTTTTAATGAGAGATCGCAGTCCACACACTACTGAACGCGCACTCTTAAGTGCATCAGCAGTGCACTGTGAATCGGAGCGTTTCACAGGCCTGTCACAGATAAGAAATGATATCAAAACGAAATCCTACAAAACAATATACTACTGGTCGGCAGCAATTCATACCCGGACAACGTCGGGACGGGCTGCTACTCTTTTATAAAGTTGTGTTCGGGGAATCCTGTCTGGTTTCAGCTACCAACTCCATTAGGGAGCTAGTAGGAGGGGCCAATAAGGCTTATCAGGATAGTTACCTTGCAGTCAAAGCAGTTCTAGGCTGTATGGACAAACTGCAATAGACCTTAATGGAGTGGTCCTGATGCAAGGGATACAGAAAGCTGAAGATGCAAAGGATGCTGATCCGATGGCAGGGGCCAACGTGTTCACAAACATGGTGGGGTGACTTTGGCCACAGAGGTTGATGTCCCTTGAAGTCCAGGTGACGTCCAGTCAAAAAAAAAGTTGCAGCTAGTCTACTGGTCTCTAGTCACACCAAAACCAGAGGTTCTCTTTAACTGCGCCTAGTATCCATCTTGGCCAAAAAAACTGCCTTTCGATGACTCTCCCAAACCCATCAGACTCTGTCTAGGCTCGGTCTCCCAGGCTGTGCTTTGGTGTTCAGTGGTCACAATTGTGGCTACCAACTCACCTAATTGGCTTCTTCATCTTTTGTGGCCCTGGGGTTATAAAAGAAAGACAGCCAACGTACTTTTTGAGTCCGCCTCGTCTATCTAGGGCTTGGGGGATGACTGTTCCTCAAGCAGGGGACCACAGGCAGAGCCCTCTCTATGCCACCCTAGGAGCAGCAGATGCAGTTCTGTCTTTGGTGTCTGGGGAACAGAAGGACAATCCTTCTTTGGTCCTCTTTCGAGTACAGATGTTATCTGATATCTGGGGGCCTGGGCTGCCTTTTTCATGACCATAACTTGCCTTCAGGGATGCAGAGATTGCTAGACAATGGGCTACTAGGTTCCCTCTTGCCTGATTACGACTTCCAGCCATGTGTGGCATCTGGCCATCCCAGAATGCCATAATCTGCCCTCTAGATGGAAGAGCTCTTCACTTAGTATTTGGAGCTTGTCCATCCTAGAGGCGTGGCTACCGGAGAGCTACACACCCATGGGTTTGTTAACTATTTCCCCTCTCTGTCCTGGATGCCAACTTGTCTACCAGAAAAATACAGCAGCCCCTCTCCTGTTTGTCCACCATTTGTCTTTCAAACGTAGCTTCCATTTTGAAGTTCGCCTTTTGGGCCCACATCTTGTTTCTCTTCCTGCCAGGGAGAGGTAACTCCTCTTCCAACAGCAGGCCTCTATTTTGCCCTTTCCTGTGATTCATTAACACCTAATCCTTAATGTGTAATAAAATAAGTGCCCGAAAACAAATTTGTATCTCATTTGGCATTTTATTAATCTACCACCAGATACTCTCTGCCCTTAATCTGACTTTTGCACATTCTTTTCACTCCTGCTTTTTCCCTTTGTCTCTATTTTCTAGTTGTTCCCTTATTGCATCTTTGCCCATTTTTTCCTTTCTCTCTTGGCCTGTCCCAATCCGAAAATATGAGCGCTGCTGGCCACCATCTGATAGCACCATCTCAGATTAAGCACTGGAAATAGGAGTGCTGACGATCATGTGGGCCTAGACTTTGGCGCTCTATGCCTTGCCTCATTTTTAAAAGTAAGCAGACTTGAGCAAAGTTGGCATTAGTTAGTTACTAGGCGCCAGACACACAGGCCAGCGTAATGTTCGCACTTTGATTCGCTCCTCACATTCCTTCACAGCTAAGAACCTACTATGCCTACTGTTCTCAAGATTGCCTCGCTCCAGCTGCGGCAGGCCCTAACTATAATTATCAAATGGGAGGCTCAGGCAGGGTGCAGGTGTTGGGAGGAAATGGTTAAAAGTAAAAGCAGCTAGGAAGGTGATTTGGGAAAAGTACAGCTGTCCTGCTCCATGAATTTATCTTTGAAAAATTATTGGCACTGCTGCTGCCCGCATGGAAGAAAGCTATAGTACCGGCCCTGTAATATAAGTACTGTTGCTGAGCACCGGAAGCACCGGCACAAATTATGCGCTGTTCATACCTCTCCCTAGGATAGCATAAGGCTGTTGTGTGGCCAGCAACTATAAATGGGCACTGGAAAACTTGGACAACAGAGCCTCAACTTTCTAAAGTTGCCTTATACTCAAACGTTACATTAACTGTGAAATGGGCATCAAGTCGGCTTTAAAGTAATACTTCTTTTGATATCTTTAACCGCATCGCTGCGGCGGTTATTTTTCCCCTACGCGGCTTTTTTCCAAAAGCCGCGTTACATGACGAGCTCAGCTCGTCATCCGCACACGCCCCTCGTGGCTGATGACGAGCTGAGCTCGTCATCAGCATCGAAGGGGTTAATCCCCAACTTTAGTAGTCCCTTGCAAGAGTGAACTGTCAGTATGTAAGCCTATACTTGTCAATGGGGCCAGGAGCCTTTGAACAGTAAAAACAACAATTTGGAGTTTTTACTGTTAGGACATATAAAAATGCAAGTCCTACTTTGTAATATACAGTACCCTGTCTTAGGGTTCGACAGATTTGTTTTATGTTTGCTCTGATATATATATATGTCAGGCCGAAGCACTTTCTTCAGGTCGGCGAGGTGCTCCTTTCAGGTGGAATTAAATACAGAAATATCATCTAGATATTCTGCACTAAAACTTTCCAAACCTGACATAACTCAGTTCACTAACCTTTGAAAGGTGGAAGGTGAATTTTTTAATCCACATGGCATTACTTTAAAATGAAAGTGGCTTTCAGGTGTTGGAAAGGCAGGTCTTTCCTTAGCTCCTTGGGTTAAAGCTATCTGCTATTAACTTGAACTCAGGTCGAAATGTACTTATGTACCTGGTAGCCCCCAACATATCTATGAGCTCAGCAGCTCCTGGTGCAGGGTGAGCATCAGTCTTGGTGACTGCATTTAGGCCTTTGTAGTCTACACAGAACCTCATCTCAGGTTTGCATCTAAACTCAGCTTTGAAGCTAGCTTCAATCTGACAACCTATAAATTATTTTGGCAAGCAAGCTGTCAAGGGGTATCCCCATCACAGGTACACCAAATTGACAGACCTGCAGTCAATGAAAACAGAAAACTGTTGCAGAAGTGTGTAACAATATTTTTACTGCTAGTCTGTTAAAGTGGAGGAGAGGATTGAGGACTACCATTGTTGTTATTGCTTGACAGTACTTCAGGGGTAGGATCCCTTTCTTCTTCTTCCCACCCATCTGTCAATGTGATCATAGTGATGTATACTCGGTCATGACAGTGTTTTTTAGACAGTTGACATGGATGACCCTGGGAGGATACACCAGATAGGCGACTTCCCCTTTCTTTTCCAAAATGTAGTCGTTTTCAATCCACTTATCCTGTATGGCCCTATGAGATACAGGCTCTAAAACCCACACAAACTGTCCTGGTTGGTAATCTACCAATGGGTCTCCTATGCTTCACGAGCTCCTGGCTGGCCTGTAATTTATCGCTTGCCTTCTTCATGTACTCTGCCATCCTGGACTTAAGTGCTAGGTCATACTCCATGATATCATGTTAAGGCTCCTTCATGACGGGTGAGTGTGGAGGGGATAGTACTCAGTTTCATTTATTATACCGCTTTGGAGGAACTGCATTGCAAACCCCCGTTAATCCACTTGCAGTACTTTTAGATATTTTTAGATCTTGGCATTTTTAACATTCTTAAATTGGTTAGGATTGAAGAAACTTTAGAAAACCTGGATCTTTGAAGCCCCAGACAATTTAGTGCTAAAGTCATCTGAGTATTTCCAGACTGTGCCTAATTACCTTCATACCTCTCCCCCCCCCAACCCCCCCCCCCCCCGGCTTAAGCGCCAAGATGCTCCTCGGAGTGAAAGTTGTGTTCTATAAATGCCATCATTCATTCATTCATTCATGGGCCTTTCCCATCCGTCTCTCACTAACCTCAGTGGACCTCTTACAGGGTCACCAAAGAGGACTTCAAAACGTGTCCCTATGGTGTGAAATGGTATACAAAAAAAACATGTTTCATTGAGAGGTATGACAAGGCTTTTGCCTCAACCTAGGGAAACACTAGTATTTTGAGATATATATAGCTACTTTTTTTTGGTATCCATGCGAGTGTAAAAGTAAAGACTGGATAAGATACGGCTCTGTGTCTTTATCACAAACAGTGAAATACGGAAAGGGGCTCCGCTTGCCCCGTGTGACCAAACTGAAAAGAATCGCCTTACCACGTTATACTTTATTTTTCTTAACTGACACAAATGGGAGCAGAAATAATTCAGTTTACAGAATGTGCTATATAGCACAATCCTCACACCTCTATAATTTAATCGGCCATACAGCTAACCCATGAAAAATACTATTGATTTATTTTATAGTGCACACCACAAACTGAATTGTCTCTTGGCTGACTCCTGGCAGCATCACTTCTGGGTCTATTGATTCAGATCAGTTTTAAGAGCGTATGATTAGATTTTCATCTACACAAACTAAGTACATTCATTTAATTAAACTTACAACTCTATCAACTTTTACAGGGTTCACTAGGTGTGCTGTGTGGGTGGGGGAGGAGAGGGGTATCAAAAATGTATACCCTGAGACTGGCAGGTGCTCTAGGGAGGTGTCAGGGATGGAGACTCGCATCACCAGGGTTGCTGCAGTGCAGGGTCACTTTGTAATGAATGAATGCCTTTGTAATGAATGTCCATCTACAGTGGCCAGTGACCTGTTTTCTCGGGCGTTGCTGTACCTCTAAAGGTTGCCCAGCTTGCATTTTGCAGTAAATGTTAGCTTGAATTAATCCGAAATACATTGTTGTTATATTATTTATTGACATTTTCAGTGAATGTGCTTAACTTTGTATGTTTGTTAGATTCAATAACCATTCTACGTCCACCAGCGTCTGTAACTGGCCCAGTTGAAAAAATCTTATTTTGCAATCACTGCTGCGTCAGATGTATGACATTACAAAGCATGCTTTTACCACGCATGCTTTTACATCGCAAGTTTTACAACGCATGCCTTTACAACGCATAGTGTTGAGGGGTGCTGTATAGTGAATAGTTTAATTTACTATTCCAACTCCTGTCCACGTGGATAGCAGGGAAGGTGTTGGATAGTAAATTAAATCTATTCCCTATCCTAGAGCGCCCCCCAGCGCAATGCGTTGTAATGGTTTGCGTTGTAAAAGTTGCGATGTAAAAGCACTGCGTGGTAAAAGTTGCGTTGTAGAGGATGTTTCCCCTGCTGTGTCTGTTCCCGTCTATTACTTTGCAGGGTTGTATCTGTTCATTGCTTATGCATGAGTCAATTCAGGAGCAATGTTTTCCTGGGACTGTGCAGCTTTCGTAGTATTAATTTGCTTTTAACGTTGCTTTGCATCTAGTTCTATTGTGCCTGTGTTTTCATGTGTTTTCACACTGCAGCGCCTGTAAAGGTCTAGTAGCCGTACATGCACAAGGCCTGTAACCTTGATGAATATTTAAGGCTGAAGTGCCTGTAACTTGAAACTGTCTGGCTCTGTATTGATTCCTGTTAACTTTTAACCTTCCCAGTACCTGTACATTTGCTTTTGTCTCGGTCAGTTTGTTACTGCATCACAATTTGTTACAACCTAGTGCAAAGTCCAATTTCCAATTTGTTTCTCTGTATTGTGTAGTTCATACACAATCCCCAAGGATGTCACTGCAACAACATAATCAAGAATATTTCACCAAACTCTTCAAAAGGTCAACAGCAATTAGACACCTAACAATCGCATCAGAGAACAAAGGCTCAACTTCAAGTTCAGAATGACTCTTCGATTGCATTCCATCTTGCTGCACGCGGCGACTGCAGGTATTGGTGAGCAGAGGACAATAAAGGGAGGCCTGCGGTAAACTTTTTGTAGGAGTAACAGTACCCAGTGTCTTTAGGATTAACCAGGTAGGAGTAACAAAAAGACCCAATATGACTAAATAAGTAAAGAAGCTTCATGTTCATGAGCTGTGTACTCTAATGTGGCTTTCGACCACTTAGAAGTCCCACCACTAAATGATGCTTCATTGGCAGGAGTCTACCTGAGTACTTTCCTTTTCATTTTCAGATACACTGAATGTTTGTGAATATTTTCTGTGTCAGTTTAGAAAAGAAAAAGACAAATCTTAATTATATGCTAGTGATTAGCTGGTTCCCAGGGGCGAATGAACTCCTTCCACTAATGGTAAACTAATAAGCAAATCTTATGCTAATATCAAATTGCACTTCATGAAAAGTGAAATTTGATAACTTATAAAACATTCCGTTCATGGAAGTTTAATGAGGATGATGATCATTCTAATGTAAATGCTTTACTCAGGAGAACATGGAGCCAGATGAAGAAATTCCACCGCATTGAAATGAAAAAAGTGTTCATGACAAAACGTTTGGTGACAGTTTTTATATTCTGATAGACTTCATATATTTTTGATATCGTAGGTCCATTTATATTAGCAGTGAAATGTATTTCAAACATGCAATTGTCATCCCATTTTGCATATAAATTGTTCCTATAATTTCTACATTTTCTTATATTAAATGTCTGTGTTCAATATGTCTATATTTGGTCCAGACTGCATGGGCATCATTGCAATACTGCATCATCAGCACACAGCAAGCTCAGTTCCATATCACCATCCTTTAGTATTGTCTTCTCAACAAAATATACTACGACGACTACTACTACTATTTATAAAAATGATAATTTGCAATGTGTAGGTCTTGTATAAATAACAGATGAGGGAAAGAAAAGCAAAACATTGTGCACAAGTAGCCCAATGTGAAAACCAAAGAGAAAAAACATGTGCACAGCACCTCAAAACCATTAATGCCTGTATATCTTAAAGGCATTTAACCATTTGCTCCAGTCACCCATCATACCACCTTTGAAACACAAAGGAGAAAAAAACAGGGCCTGTGTAACGCAGATAGATAGATAGATAGATAGATAGATAGATAGATAGATAGATAGATAGATAGATAGATAGATAGATAGATAGATAGATAGATAGATAGATAGATAGATAGATCAAATAATCAATAGTCAGACTGACCAATCGGTCAATAGATATATATCTAGATACAACAGCTGGACACATGTAAGTCTAACACAAGCTGTCCAACAACTCTAATGTTCTGCTTCAAAATTATAACACACTTGGAGTGTATATCCTTGTATCTTTACCTTATATTCAGATAATACTTTCTGTGGGCTCCCTTGTTACCATAAAGGCTGGTTCATATCATCTTAGTACAACGCAAGGTTATCCTACTAAAGGTTCACAGACAGTGTTACAATATGGACGACCTGACTGACGCGTGGCAACATGGATGTGACTGTAACTTTGTGCTGCCAACTCTCAGCCTGTACGGTGAAGAGGTTCACCTCCTCTCCAAACCCAACACTCCTTTTTATTATTGGTTCTCTTCTTACCTGTCATCATTCTGGAAGGACTGGTCGCCCAGTAGCAGGTCCCGGAAGCGGTAGCGAGGCGGTAGAGGCGGGACCTCGGTCTCCAGCTCGTTCATCTTCAGCGAGGAGATGTCCAGGATGACTCCGCTCTTGCTGCCACTTCCGCTGCAGTCAGGGGAGGGCCTGTGAGAGGAGGGGTGAGATGTGGTCACTGACGAGACGACAATGCTATAGTGCCAACGTCATCTTTCTTATGCACACGCCCACACTGCAAAGATGTCCCTAGTACCTGATGTTCTAGTCACACATCCAGCTGTGTACGTTATGTTATGTTAAATGGGATTTATAAAGCGCGCAGCTACTCAAGAGAGTGTCATCGGACTAACGGAACAGTAAGGGCCAGGAAACACATGCACGAGGCAACCATTTACCACACCAGAGTTCCTCAATGTCCAGGTAAGCAAAGTCTTTGAAGATATACATACTTTTAGAAAATCTATGTTGATAATTATTATTTTCACCCTAATAGAAGCTACATGAAGGCATAATTAAATTAATTCCAAACTATGTTAAAAGACAAAGCGTTTTGGGGTGTCATCCTGACTAATTAACACAACACCAAGGTCACTTTAGCATAATTAGCATAGAATTAAGTGTATGGACACTGGTTGTCAATTTAGCTACAGTTTTGTTTCGCATGAACTAGGTCCATAAAGGTGTCAGAGCGCATTGCAGAGGTCGGAGTTTACACATTGGGGCTTATTTACACGCGCCTCCGCCGCGGTGCGTCACTTTTTCCCATATTAAAAGTGACGCGCCAGCGGCGCAAGAGACTTATAAATAAATGCCATAATTTTAATGGTTACATAGTACAAGCGGCGAGAGAGAAAGAGAGAGACTAAAATGGTTGCAGAAAACTGTAATCTTGACGTGTTTTTCATCTTGGACTATTTTTCATGATAGATTTTGAGCATCTGAAGATTTGGACTGCCAGAACAATAGGACGTCAAACTTCATTCCATTGACCTTTTGACATTTTTTCACAATTTCGATTACAACTCCAGACAAGCATTTGAAATGCAATAGGTCTCGCAGCATTCAAGTTTGAGTTATTGGCATTGTATATGACAATGTGTTGCATGAATTTTTTTGCAAACTCTGTATTGGCTGGTGGGCTCCGATTCCGGCAGGCTGCGTGTGCGTGCCAGTCTCTTGTCCCAAGTCTTGTTAGTCCTTGAAAGCTAAACTGATTACAATAGGGTTCCACAGCGACAATCGCTTCGCGATTGCGTCGCAGTGCGAGCCCTAAAAAGGGCAAACCCAAAAGTACTGGGACCTGGGTAGTCAGTATTATCAGGAAAGGGGTCCCAGTAGATACCATTCAAATTTAACACAAATTATTTTACTGAATTTACAAATAACAATAAAGAGTAAGGTTGCAGTAAGGTGGCAACTTAACCTACATCTATAAGGGGTCGAAACGTCGACTTTCTACATCTATACCTACCATGAACAGAATATGATTTTTGTGTTTCTATATATGTACAGTGTTTCATCATTTTGCTCAATAATAATTGCGTATGTGATGTCGGAAGATGTACTCTGCGACCTCACTGGATCTTAAAAAATCTCTTTCACCTAACCCTAAATCCTCACAAAACCACTTTCCCCCACCCCTTCCTTTTCACTCTGGGCACGTTGTATATATTGTCAACGATTTTTTGTCATACAGCACAATGATGAGGTTGTAATTAAACAACAATCCTCACACACTGTGTTTCTTTATTCTTTATTGTTATTTGTAAATTCAGTAAAATAATTTGTGTTAAATTTGAATGGTATCTACTGGGACCCCTCTCCTTGTAATACCCTCTGGGTAACCTGCTATCAGCTGTCCTGGATCAAGCAGGGCAGTGCAAAATGTATGGAAGATAATGGGTGATCGAGGGCGTTCAGGAAATTGCTGCCAGCCATGCTTCAGCTGATTACATACATAAAGATAATTTGATAAAAATATTCAACATTCTACCAGATCATTCTCAAATTCATGAACTAAATATTAATGAATGGAAAGCAGAACTCATTAAGGTGTAGATCTCTCATGACAATACCAGAAAAGAACATACTCAAAAGATTTTCATAAATGAGCTTGAAAAAAATATACCTCCTTGAGCCAGACATAAATATTTTCATGACTGGCGATTTTAATGCTATTTTTTAACCTTTAATTTTAACAAATGTAACAGATTTTGTAGACCATATGAGAGAAACTAGAAATGTTGGCATGATTCAAAAATAGGAACAAAGGCACTGATCTCCTGTGGGGGCTGATCAGGACGGCTAAGTGCATTTTCGCTCAGAACCTTTAACAGCAGAATAAATCTGATATTGCTGCACATCCCATACATCTGTCAGGGAAGGCAATTGTCTGGATTATCCATTAGTGAGCCGTAGATTCTTTCAACTTCTTAGAGTTGCAAGTGTCCTTCCAGCCCATAAGATCTGTTTTAATGTGAGACAGATAAAACAGCCGTGAAACATACATTCATCTTCTTGGTAGGGTCGTTTTTATGAGATTAATCTTGTCACAGAACAGCAATAAATGCTATAGCAGTAAAACAAATAATAGGATGTGGGACTATTGATACATCAGTCGTAAATTCCAGTTAAGGCACAGTGTTAGTTCTAAGGAGCACAGGTCTGGCAACTTTGATTGAAAATATATCAACGCATAGGAGAGTTCATATTCTCACTAATGGAAGATGCAAACTTTTAAGACACAGACTGCGCTTAGTTATCATCCTGGTTCCAACTTCCATTTGGAAGGGGAAAGGACCTGAAAGAAGCTTTTAAAAAGTCACCTGATCGGCATATCTTAGGAGGAGCTCTACAATTGCTTAAAGAGAAAAAGACATGTGAAGGAGAGCTAAACTTTTACTGTAGGAGACTATGTTATTTTGGCCTGATGGTAGTTATGTCTTATTGCTGATTCCAGGCGTAATCCAGTACTACACCCACTGTTTAAAAAAAGGCAACATAAATAATCCTTGTGACTAGTGTATTATCACTCTTTTAGACTGAAAAGCATAAAGTTATGCGAAGATTTCACTGAAAAAAATAGAAATTTGGGTGCAAAAACATTAGCTTTCCATCTAGTCGGATGCACAAAGTACCTTGTTATTCCCCTTTATAAGCGAGTCTCCTAGGGATGTAAAAGCTTTATCAGATGTACAGCTCAACATTGGAACATTCTACCCCGTTCTGTAAAGTCTGCCTCAACCTTCTTGGCTTTAGAAAGTCCTTCAAAACCTAGCTGTACGGTAACTAACTAGGCCTCCTTTCTTCAATCACAGGCAGCGTATACGAGCGCTCTATAAAACTTTTCATCATCATCAAAAGACTATGGAACATTAGGCAATATTACCTCTACTCCCAAGCAGGCGATATTCGATCAGCGCTCCTAAATGTCACAACTGGGAGACATTGGTTCAGATCCAGCATGTCCCACTGTCATATTCTGTCCCTCTTCTGGGGTCTAAAGCCCCTGCCTGCCTTTGTACCCCCCCTATTTTACCGCACTAGCACTTTTCTGACTGACTTTGTGCGCACGCAAAACGTAACCTATCGTGGGGCGGGACTTCCGTTTTGTGAAGCCCGCGCCCACGGAGTGCCTGGAGGAGCAGTGGTGCCCGAGGGAGAGCCCCGCGGTCGGAGGCTGCACAAGTCCGGAGTGCCGGTGAGCGGGGAAGGGGGGGATGCCTGTATGTGTGCGTGTGCGTGTGTCTGTGTGTGCGACGGCGGAGGGGTGGGGGGGATGTCTCTCCGTGCATGTATGTGTGCTTGTGTATGTGTGTGCGCATGCGCGGAGGGGGAGGTGTGCACGTGTATGTTTGTTGCGCTTCCCAGGAGACAGCCACGGGCGCGTGGCCTGCGCCGATCGCCTTTTGCGAGATGCGCGCGCCAGGTGCTGTCTCCTGGGAAGCAGAGTCAGCAACAAAAGATCTCTGGCGAGACACAGCGCTTACGCGCTGTGTTTTCGCTACGAGACCTAACAAGGGTCCGTCTTAGTCTTCACCTCACCATAAAGTCGATCACAGTTAAAAACACATCTCCCAAAAGCAGCAATTCCACCTTGTTGCACGTGTGGGAACACTTGTGTTTTCGTAATTAACTACAAATTACATTGCACGCTGCTCAAGGGGGGCTCCAGGGAGCTGTGTTTGACCACGAACACCTCTGTTTTTACCTTGAAATGTTGTGACGAGGACACACCGACTCTAGAGAATCTTCTTAGGTCACCCCTCGTCCTGGTCTTTCCACCTCCCTGAGTACCCCCAAATCTTGCGATACATAAACCCCTTACTACCAAGCTTGGTGTGCCCCCCATTACTTCCTCCTCGCCTTCGCCTCTTTCTCCCTTCGGGCCTTCTCTTCTGTATTCCCACATGTGTACGGATATCCTTTGTTTTTAGATTATTTCACACTTTTTAACTTACATAAATAAACACATATTAAGTGTGTTTGGTATTAAATGTTGATTGTCATCCCAGTGCTGTTACTTGTAACCACCTGTTTCGTTTTTAGGAGCCTAGACATACTATTGTTTCCCAGGAGGTAGAAGCCAGAGTACCATATGCTCTGTAAAATAAGGCCCCAAAAATTCTAGGTCCAGATTTAGGACTCTGCGGAGTGGCGGTGCTGATTTTGAGACCTGGAATTATTGAGACCTGGAATTCCTCATCACTCTTAAACATGCTTTCCCT
Organism: Lissotriton vulgaris; assembly: GCF_964263255.1. Lineage (NCBI taxonomy): Eukaryota > Metazoa > Chordata > Amphibia > Caudata > Salamandridae > Lissotriton > Lissotriton vulgaris. The sequence continues at coordinate 105,209,454 of NC_141693.1, read as the reverse complement.
TCTTGACATGTAGGACTTTTTATTGCAGAGTGTCTTTAGGTGTTCCTTAAATATACAAAGGTATTAGCAGTAGCTCCTCATTAGGGCTTCAGGGCGCCATCTGCCTCCCTGAGGCCCCTTTGCATTTTTCAATTTAGCACTGTATCTTCATGAACAGCGCTGGTGCACAGGTGAGCCCTCTCTGCCTCATCTCCAGGCTCCTGATGAGAGAAGGGGGGAGGGGGGGTAGGAGGGAGAGGCTCAGAGGACTGAGGCATGACCCATCTGCAAAGTGTTGTTTCAAAATAAAAATATTAGGTTATGTTATGTTATATCCATTTATAGCGCGCTTGGATACTCGTGAGTGTCCCGGCGCGATGCCAGAAGGGTGCAAGAAGAAGCAAACAGGCAAAGAAATGGGTCTTAAGTTTCCTTTTGACATAACTACGTCCTGGATGGACCACAAGGCAAGGGGGAGGGCAATGTCTGCATTGTACATGCCTGAGGGAGGTAGTTCAACTAGATCTCCTCACAGACACACTGCGCATGCCTTAGGCTGCACATTATATCTGCTAAAATGTGGCTGTCAGGGTGCAGATTATGCACCCCTCCAGCCAATAAAAAACCACATAGAGCAACAGGGGCAGGGCCCTCAGCAATATTCCAGCTCTGATAGGGCTGTGCTCCCAGTACTACCAAGAATCTGGGAGAGGGATTGAGGCGGGTCTTCTCCTTTACAAACCAGCCCTTGCGGCTTCATAAGGCTCCTCGTTGGCCACCATGGGTCGCTGGTTCTAATGCCCAGCACCAGATTCCTGCTCTGCTGCTGTCTTGGAGCATCCACGTTGCCAGCTAAGTAAGCAAGGTAAGTAAAAGCAAATGTTATTTCTCTGTGCATGTGTGTATGTGTCTTTGGGTGGGTTTGTGAGTGATTAAGAGCGAATGGGATTGTGTGAGAGTATGTGTGTTTGAGAGTGTCTATGAGAGTGAAAGTGAGTAAGAATCTGAGTTTGAGTGTCTATGAATAAATGAAAGTGAGTATAAGGGAGTGAAGCAGTGTGATTTTGTTAGAGTGAGTGATTGATTGGAGGTTCTGAGAGGGAGTAGAAGTGATTAAGGATTTTAGCTATCAATGGTGCAGCAATGACTGGGTGTAAGTGTGTTAGTGAGAATAAGAACCAGTGAGTATAAGTAAGTTTGTGTGTAACGGTGAGTATGAGTGAGAATGATGAAGTGAGATAATGTGAGTTAGAGTGAGGGGAGAGAGTCAAAATGTGAGAGAGAGTGAGAATGGGTGAGGCAATTTTTTTAAGAAAAACGAGGTGAACTCCCTAACGGTATTAATAAGCCCCACCATTTTCAAAGATCACCAGCTGACACTGATATATGTACCAAGGGTGTTGCTAGCTATCTTGCTGTCCCAATCCGAGTCAACAATGTGGGTGACCTGAAACCTGCTAGAATAACAGGTTTATGGGAAAGTTAGTGTGAGGAGAGGAGACTCATACAGATCATTGCAAGACAAGGCAAGCAGATATGGGGTAAATACAAGTAAAACTAGAAAAATATTTTGGTTGTTGCCTGTCAAGCCCACTAATATCATTTTGTAGATTGGGTTTATCTTGCTATGTTAGCAAAGGTACTGGGAATCACAACATGCCCAACTCTGCTCCAGCACTCGGACAAAGGTGAACAGGAAGTGACAAAGACTGTTTCTCCCAGAATGACTTGTTCATCCACCTGAGTGAGAGGAAAGAGTGTGAGAATGGCCACCATCAGAAATCCATAAGGCTATCTACGACACACCCAATGCTGGATACGGTCCAACGTGTCGTGTATAAATCTACAAGGTAGCGACTCCTTCTACACCATTGGATTCCCCCGAACCCTCTTTCCACTGTCTTTCTCCCTGGCCAGCAATCCACTTCCAAAGCAAAGGGTAGACAACCTGGGAATTGTTGCCCACTCTTATCTGTTATTGAAGCCAATCTCATTCCATGCCCAAGAAATAACCAATCAGATGCAGGCCCTTCATAGCATAGTCTTGGCCAACCGGTGACCTCATCTGTCTCCTCATCATATTGCCACCCATGCTTTGCCATTAACCCTTGCAGAGCACTTTTTGACTAAGCGTTCCTTCATATATAATTAGATAAACAAATAGCAAAAGCATTGTGGATGCTTGTTTATGATAATTGCCGTAGCACCGTATGGCTCCGTTTTCATTTGTACGCACATAACCGTACTCAACTCAAAAAGACATTTTTAAGAAATGTAATTCGGTTACAGAGAAATAAGTCATGTCAGATAGGTCTCGCGAAAGTACCTAACAAAGACAGTAAACCCTGCAGTCAAAATGAAATGGGGCATAATTAACATGATAAAAAGCAATTTATTTACATGCACAGCCATTAAAGCATTAATTATTGACCGCCACGGTTCAGAGAGCTAAATCCACGTAAAATTAATGTTATACAAAACCTGAACTCACCAAGTCGGCTTTGGGTGGCTAATGACGAATTCTGTATGTCTTCCTGATTCGCATTTATTTCTGCGCATCTAGCAGAAATGAACTACACAAAGGTTAATTATAATTAGAAATTAAGCATCCAAATTAACCGAATTAAGATACGTGAACTTGTAGGACATGGTAAAGTGCATTTAAAATGGTGTAAAGGAGGTAGAAGTTACACCTTCATCATTTTTAGATAGCAGCGGGCAAGGGAAAGAATATAGGACAGCAGTGGGAATTTAAAGACGCCTAAAGTTCACCCCAAAGCCTTTGGATTCATAGTTTAGCATTTGTGGAAATATGAACACTTTCACATTGAAATGGACTCAGGGGCTGGGGTTGCTTCAAAGGGATACATTTTAGCTTTGGAGAAAAACACTAAAAAAGTTAAATGTGATAAAGGGGAACTTTGGTCATATTTAAGGCTGTAATAAGCTGCAGGACAGGAGAGGCCTCGCCTCCATCAGCCTAGAGGAGGGCAGCCTGCCATATTTAAACTTCTCTGCCACTATAGTGTGGATGTTTCACCAAATGTACGCCCACTCACCTGATGGCACACCACTCAAAATGTCATGGCATGCTGGTCATCTTTTTTAATTTGTTTTGCATTACCTGACCTACATGATAAAGGTTTATTGCTGGAAAAAAAAATATTTGTCCCTAATGGGCTAGAAGTTTTCTGCCAGCTTGTCAGGGGCATTGTTTTTATCCTGTTGTTTATCACCTTGCCTTGTACTCTGGTAGCAAACAAGAAGAAACATGGAACCCTAAAATGGCTTCCAGATTCAGGGTGGGTGGAACTCACAGATTTGATTATATACATATCACAAACGGACGCACGAGTGAGGAATTGAAAATGTATAGAAAGGTGCCTTTCTATATTTTGTCCCTCGATATTGCTGTAATGATATTCTGTCCATCAATATTCAGGACTTACTATTCCCAACCTACACCTCCACCACTACTGCCCTTCTGATCCACAAACAAGGAGGAGGGAATACTCATCTCCCATCAGCCTGTAATTGAGGTAGGCCTTGCAGTGGCGTTGGAAGGGGTTGCGGTGGGTGCGGGCCGCCCCGGGTGTCATCACTGAGGGGTGTGACAAAATGGTAAAAATATGTGTTTTTAAACACATATTTTTGCCATTTTGTCAAGACGGGGGGTACCATCTGACGTTACTACGCCACTTTGGTGATCAACAATTCTTGTGTTCTGATATTGGGTGATTTCAATTTCTGGCCCTATGACCCCCGTGGAGATTCTCTCTCGAAAGAATTCACGGAACTGCTTGGCAATCTTAATTTTTCTCAGCATGTACATTTTCCGACTCACATCCGAGGACACACCTTGGACCAGATTTTGTCTGCTAACCTAAACATTCCTACCCCAGTCATTAGCCCATGCCCCTGGTCAGACCACTTCTTCATTTCATTCCTTCTTGACTTAGGACTGAGTAACAAACCTTTGCTTCCCTCTAACACTTGGGCCCGCAACTGGGGACGAGTGGACATTCCTTCGCTCTGCACTTCCCTCTCGGCTTCCCCCCCGGAACCTACTAATCGGTCCCCCAACCTTCAAGCCGTAGCAATTCCTCCTCCCCTTCCTAGCTTTTCCTATCCAGAGCCCAGTCTAATTTTCATTTCTTGGAGCAATTCCCCCTGATTGCTCGTGAAACTTTTTCCTTCCTACTCACCAAGGTCAAAACTGGTTCTCCTTCCGACAGTTGCCCTGCTCACATACTCAGAGAGGGCTTTTTATCTTGCCCTGAATCCCCGCTGACCCTCCTCAACGATTCTCTCACACAGGGGACGGTCCCTAACTTCTTCAAGTCGGCAACAATTGTTCCCATCTTGAAAAAGGTTGGAGCAGATCCCTCTTCTCTTTCTAATTTCCGCCCCATCTCCTTACTCCCTTTTTTGGGAAAGATCTTGGAGACCCACGTCACCACCTGCCTTAGTTCCTTTATTGAGGAAACCCTTTACTTAGATCCTCACCAGGCGGGCTTTCCTCCAGCTCATTCTACAGAGTCTGTTGTTCTCTCTGTACTGGATGAGCTTAGATGTGGTGCTGACATCAATTCCCCTCAGGCCCTGGTTCTCCAGGATCTGTCCGCTGCCTTTGACACGGTCAACCATACCAGCTTGCTCGATCGTGTCAGGGGCGCAGGCATTCGGGGAACCGCCTTGGCATGGGTTACCTCATTCCTAGAAAACCACCACCAGGCGGTCCAGTTGGCTAGTTTCTCTGCTCCCTCCCGTGCGGTCTCCTGTGGTGTCCCCCAGGGATCGTCTCTTTCTCCTTTACTCTTTAATCTTTATATCTTTCCTCTCATTTCTGCTCTTCAGACATTGGACGTCACAGTGTTTAATTACGCCGATGACCTCCAACTTATTTTCAATCTCTCCTCCTCTCCTGCTTCTGCTCATAACTTTCAATCTATAATGCTCTTTATCAGGGACTGGATGAATTCCAATCATCTTAAATTGAACCCCGATAAGACGGAGCTAGTACTCATAGGTGGCATCTCCAGCCCCTGATCCCCTACATTCTGGCGCCCCTCTCTGGGCCCCTCCCCCCTCCCTCTACCTCCGTTAAAACTCTTGGGATAAGAGTCAGCGCTGACCTCTCTATGCACTCTCAAATAAGCACTGTGATATCCTGTTTCCTCAAGCTCCGCGTCATACGCAAGATCTCTCGCTTTTTCTCCATTTCAGCTCTGAAAATCATTCTACTTGCTATGATTGTTTCGCGCCTGGACTACGGCAATGCGCTATATGCCGGGACTCCCACATATGAGCTGCGACGACTCCAACTGATTCAGAATCAAGCCGCCCGACTAATTTTTAAACTGCCCAAACATCATCATGTCACTCCTCTCCTAAAATCCTTACACCTCTATCTGAACGTTCTTTTTTCAAAATGGGCTGTTTGATCTTTCAGGCTTTAGCAGGCAGCGGGCCAGCATTTCTAGCTTCAAAAATCACAGCCTATGTTCCTAACAGGGACCTGCGTTCCTCCTCCAAGCTCCTCTTGTGTGTTCCCCAATTTAGGAAGAAAAAACATGGTGGCATGAGGTTCTCTACCCTGGCCCCGGTCTTTTGGAACCCTCTTCCTTTGTGTAATAGAACAGCTGCCTCCTACTCGATCTTTCGCAGGGGCTCTCAAGACCCAGCTCTTTTCACACGCTTTTTCTCAATAAGCGGCCTTCCTCCCTGCTCTTTCCGGTCTGTCCGTCCTCAGCGCCAAGAAACCGCTTGGTATACGAGCGCTTTATAAATGTTTTAACTTCGACTTTACTGAGACCTTGTGAAAACACTGTGCTGAGGCTGGAGAATTCTGGCGGGCGAAACAGATTACTCGATTGCTGTGAGGCGAATAAAAATGGACTACATTGAAGCGGTACAGGCTACAATAATTTAGCCACCAAGGAATGACAGTAGCTTTATTGTAAAGGACCAGGAACAAGACTGTAGAGGGATGGTTACAGGAAGTAGAAAAGGTGAGGTAAGACGAAGAAGGGGCAGAAAGAAAGGGGATAATAGGGAGAGGGTTATCCCTTCTCTTAACATAATATTAAAAAAAATATTATTGTTAAATTGTCAATTCAGGTAAAAGAAGTAGGAATACATTTTAAGTCTATTAATTACTATTAGTTTTCGTAATTCTTCATTTGTGTAATAGTTAGTGTAGTTTGAGATATTTAAAATAAATCTGTGTTCCGTGATCAAGTGCCACATATGATGTGTAGCACACTGCACGCCCACAATGACCCATGATCATGTCCCTGATCAACGTGGCACACTGCAGCACACATACAAACACCAAGTAGGACCCCGTCCACCATGTGCCCAAAGAGGTCCCACCCAGCACATCACCAATCTCACAACCAACACATGCACAAGTGCAAAACCCAGCAAAGATGTACATTTGTGAGCCACACTGACAATGCAAGTGACACTACATGACGATCAGCATGGCTGCAGTAAAATCATCATGACATTGTGCATGCCACAACACTGAGGTGGCTGAGTGTGGACCACATCCGGAAAGGAGCAGTTCACACTCTGACACATCTACATGCACAAACAACCCCTGACATCAACAATACATCTGCAGACAAACAATGCACAAGAATACAAAAACCGTCCAAGAGCACAAATGACCCAAGTAGCCAATATCTCAGCACTGTAAAAGCATACAAGTCAAAGGCACACCGCCTCAAAGGGATAAGGGGCAGCAAAATCACAGTTGCAGGGGTGACTCTCCCACAATGCAGCACACACTCATAGCAATAATAGCACATCCACATTGACGGCAATGTGGTACAAAGTGCAACACTTACACTACAGAAAAGAAGAAAAAACTGAGTCCACTTGTGCGTAGAAACTGGCTAATCACATCTGTCATAGCAGGAAACTGTGAGATGAAAATGTACGTGTAAAACCTCACATCCGTGATGTAGTCCAAATGTCCACTGTCCCGCATCAAAAAGTCAGCTCTTCCCAAACAGTCACAGTGTACATTGTCATGCAGTCTGTATGTAAACTTGAACAATGCGTCAACATACATGTCAACACAATGTCAAAATGCATCTCCCCTACACAAAACAACACCTCCAGCAGAGCAGACCAGACAACTCATCAGTGATCCTGAAGAGGACCTCCACACCTTCGACACTGATGCCCTACAACAGCTCATGGACATCTTAGGCAACCCACCTCCAGGAGCCAGGGAGCCCAGCGGCATTGAGGAGACCCTACCCCCTGCACAGACCACACACCAGGAAGCACCTACCACCACGGCTGGCTCCCAGCACCTCCCTGAAGCACACATCGCATTCCAAGGCCAGGTAACAGAATCCCAAAAGGAGATGGCCGAACAGGTGCGGATGGGGTTCGACCTCATGGAAGCCGAACTAGATCACGTACCTGGGTGTCCAAGCCCCATGAGGGACCACTTACACTCCCCAATGGAGACCCACACTGTGACAAAGACACATGTATTTGCACATTTCCAGTACTGAACCACGCCCAGAGCCCCGGCATAATAATTCTGCATACGCCGGCCCAGTCCACTCCTCTTACGTATTGAGTGGGGGACGACAAAGCTACATGTCCAAGATCTTGCCTGCTGCCTGCGGTGACATGGTTGCATTCGCTGTACACAGCACAATCTAATGTTGTAGGGCCCGGGGCCCTCATGCATACATTATGACCACATAGACACACTCAGTTTGTGGAACTGGCTACGGGCATGTGCACCCAGCGCCTTTATTGCCAGGGTCACATGTACAATGATGCCACTGCTGAATGTGTGCGGGGTGGTTGTAAGCCAGCCCTCAAGGAGTGGTTGGTGCTGAAAACAACTTGTACAGTGATCACTATTAAAGGAGAAACAGAAAACACCAGCATAACAAACAACTGCAAAGCATCATGGTGGTAGCCGGAGCAAGTGCAGAGGTCACCCAATATGCAATCAGAAGGGTCCGCAAGTTGCAGTGCACTGAGGTTGGGGCAGCAGATCTGTGCGTGGTCATGTGAATAAATTGTCTAGGATTGTGTCCCTTTGGGAAATTTCTGCTGCAGCTGCAGTGGGGTGTGTTACACCTGCATCATCTTCCTCATCATCGTCCCAGGTATTCCACACTGCCTGAGGCGACATTGCTGCTTGAGCTGTCCACAGCACAAAACTCCATCAGAAATGGTCCATGATTTGTGGTGCATTGAGTTAGTGGCTCCTGAAGAGCTGAGCAGGGTATCAAGCTGATGATGGCATCCACAACAGGTGTGAGCAACACTGATAGTCTGGCAGTAGGACTCTTTTGACTCTGGCAGTTGTTGGTTGGAGGTGGTCCTGGCAGTGGTGGCGTGTGCATCCTTCGATGATGCAACGTCCGGGCAGGTCAGGACTCGATTTGATATGTGAGCCCTGGTGGATCGCAGTTGAGGCTGGAGGCAGCGGACAGCACAGGGTCACAGACACATGGCATGGTTGACACCCCGGCCATCAACCCAGAGGCCATTCAATATTCAATCCGACTGTGTCCATGACTTGAGCTGTACAGAGTTAGTGGCCCCGGATGCACTGCGGCCGGCCCAGGCACACTGCCACAGGACGGTGACTTACGCTGCACTGAGGTAGGGCCACGAGAGCTGAGCGGGTCCTCGTTTATGTCAAGGAGAATGTTGCAGAGTGTTTTAGGGGACAATGGAAGGTGTCCTTCAAGGGCATGATGCAGAGGGCAGAAGCAAGCACAAACAGGCAAATGGAGGAGTGGAATTCGACAGCCTCCTTTTTACCACCAAGTCAGTATCAGCTACATGATGATGAAGACAACCCCCGGGCCATAGACTCAGACGCCACCGAAGTTCAACCAGAGAGTGTCTATGAATTTCGGGGCACAGAGTCAGTGGCAACAGGGCTGAAAGGGGATGCAGTCTGCGATGAGGCCTGTACAATGATATAAACTCTGCCATGAATAAATCAAGACTCAGTTCCAAATGTGTGACCTACTTGGCAGCAGTGTAGGCCAGAGGCAGCGCTCAGCAAGGGACCACAGACACATGTCATTGTCTGGTGAAACATAGAGTTAGTGGCACCAGAGCAGTTGTTGGTAGTGTTCGATCACCTCCGTAATGATGATCCTTTTTTCCTTGGGACTGAACCGCGTCTTCCTCTTACTCCTCTCCTTGTGTACAATGATATGTATGCTGCCAATGAGAAATCAAGACTCAGTTTCAAATGTGTGACCTACTAGACCGCAGTGTATGCTGGAGGCAGCGGTGGAGTACGTCAACTCGAAACGAGTACTGCGAGCCTGTGTCGCAGAGGCTGTGATGGTCGGAGGAGGCTTGGAGCTTGCACCGGCACATGGTGGGCCCTCTTTGACACACGCCGGTGTTGGCAGGTGAGCAGTGAGGCCTGGGTGCGCAGGGGCGGGCAAGTCAGGACTGTGGACCAGTGGTTTGGGGTGCAGCAGGTGCACAAGAGCACAGGCGACACCTCTCACGGCGTCGGCCTTGTGGTGGGGTGAGAGGCACCGCCCTGGCAGACATGTTGGCCATTCCAGAAGAGAACCACGCCCTGAGCTAGGTGCTTTTTATTCACACCCCTACTCTAGCCTGGCGTACACCGGGCCATCCCACTCCGTTCACGCTTACAGGGGGGGACTTAACAAGCTACGTTTCCGCGATCTTCCCCACTGGCTGAGGTAACATGGTTGCGTCCACTGTCCACTGCACTCCAAACACCAGCAGTATATGTCAACATGGACATGTTTGTGGTCTGCCTACTGCAGTCTGTCCAGCACATCACCACCACATTTGGCATTGTCTACATTCTAATTCATGGGTAACTTGCCTTCTTCGCACATGCCTGGTTCCCACCTCTCCCCACATTCAGCAATGTGTAGCAGAGGTGCCATGACGTGGATGGTTTGTCTTCATGGCTGACCACGGTTACCACAGTTACTCGTGTTGTTGTGTCTGGTAGGTGGGCATGTTGTTTGGCATGTTGTATGTGATTTTGTAACATGTGCATTCCCACAGTTGTGAGTTACATGTTTGTGGATTTGAGGTCTGTGGTGTGTTCATTTGGTACTTACCAACAAGCAGTGCATTTCCATAGGTGCCATCCTGGAAGCGCTGGTTGATGATGGACTGTCGGAAGATGTAGGAATCATGCACACTGCCTGGGTAGTTGGCGACGACGTTGGTGAAGAGTCCACAGTGGTTCACTATTGCCTGCAAATTGTTGGAATGCGTGTGCTTTCTGTTGCAGTAATTGTGTGCAGTGTCTGCAGGGGGCAAACGTAGGACATGTGTGCAATCAATTGCCCCCAACACGTGCCGAAAGCCAGCTATGGCGTAGAAGCCTTGCTTGCTCTCCAGCTGTTACTGCACAGTGTAGGGGAAGTGAAGGTGCTGGGGTACCAGGCTGATGATGGCATCCAAGGCAGTTGTGATGAACTTTGATAGGCTGGCTGTGAGACTCCTCTGACTCTGGCGGCTGTTGGTTGGAAGGTACCAGAGGCCAACAAGTGCAGCATGGCCAGCAGCTTTGCCTGAGGTGGGATGCTGGTTGTCCACTGTGTTGGTACCGTCAACCTGTGAGCAATGATGTTCAGGATGCAGAGGATGGTTGTCCTTTTGAGCTTGGACAATGACATCCTCTGGTGTTAAGTATGTGAGGCTGGTGCATTTCATGAAGGTCCACTGTCTTAGTCTGCGCTGCCTCTTTGGTAGTCCGGGGGTGGGAAGGGTCAAGGGAATTCGGGGGGGTTGGGCCTGGGGGTGGTGGCGGTGGGTGTTGTTGCCCTCTTGGGGCTCCGAACTGTATGATCAGTAGCTCCATGGCATCTGTTGTTCTTCAGGTGTGGCTCTGGCCTAGGCTCCCTTTCCTGGTGCAGGTTGTCATCCGACTTTAGACCAGGTAAGAGCAGGTGTTAAATTCCTGCTGCTAACGCACCTTATCCCCTGTTGTATGATCTTATCGCGATCTGGCTGGTCGTTGAGAATGTTACAAAGTGGTGTTGCAGCTTTTTGCATGGGAACACCTCCTCTGCATCTCATTAGCGATAGTTGCCGGTGTCATCTGTGGCAATGTTTTTTGCGGGTGCTTTTGCAGGGAAACTGGTGATAACAGATGTTAGCACCCGCTTGTGAATGAGGCAATACATTTATTGCGAGTTTGGCTGCCATAAAGTGCCGCTAACTTGGCGATAAGTCCTTGAGAATATGCCCCTTTGTGTTTGCTACTGGTGGTATCTGACTCTGACTATGCCATAGGCTCTGCTTACCGGACCCAGGGCCAATGCTCTGATTATAAGGTATATAGTAATTAGGTTTAATTACAATTGGTACTGACAGCCTCGCTGTAAGTCCCTAGTATATAATAGGGCATGTAGGTTTAGAGGTCCAATAGACGTATTGCACTTTAGTGTACACTACTGTGTTGCCTGCTTTCATTTGAAATTCAGCACGGTTTTTCAGCCTGCCTTTACATTTAATTTGTATGCAAATTTGACTTTGGATTTAAAGGTACTTTCAAAGTCTCACAGTGCCTTAATTTTACATATAGCTGACCCATCAGGTCTCCCCTAGGTCCCCCACGGGTAGGGTGCCTTGTAACTAAAAGAAGGGAAATTATAAAAGATGTTTTATAAGTCCTGGTGTTGGAAAAACTGTCAAATTTGTTTTTCCCTACTGTAGAACACTAGCTCCATAGGCTAACATGGCAATATTTTCTTTCCATATAAATATTGACAGGGGTGAGCTAGACTATCATTCGAAATTAATAATAAAGAATTAATAGTTAAAATAAATCCAACAACTTGCCATTTTTAGATTTGTTATAACCATTACAGAAAAGAAGTTATTGAACTTTATTTTCTCAAAGCCAAAATCCAGTTTTCCAGCTATCCTCTCATGGTTGACCAGCCTCTGCCAGGCTGAGCCAAACTGTCTTAATGAGGTGTGAAGTGGTCTGCCAGGGAGACAAATGATTTCCTGCAGCTGCAGAGGCAGGATGATGGTGGAGTAGCCAGGCTAGTCTTTAAACCTGGAACCTGAATGTGAGGTCGTTAGTTAAACACTATCAGGATACAGCCGACCTCCTTGGAAAGGAGCCTCCTGATATTTTCTGTCTGACAGAGACTTGGCTTCAGGACTCGGACACAGCTGTTCTTAATCTGGCTTTTCCATCTGGGCATTCGACTTATACGCTCAATCGCTCTTCTAGGGGTGGCGGAATTGCGCTTGCCGTTAAATCCTGCTACCCTTGCGATTGGAGAGTTCAAAATATCGTGGGCTGCGAAAGCGCCCTGTTTAAGGTCTCTGTCACACCCCATTTTACTTTCTCAGGACTGCTAATTTATAGTCCACCAGGCAGCGATGTGGCATTTAGGGAGGCCCTCCCTGATGCCATTAGTTCACTAGCAGTAGGGTGCGCCAACTTTTCAATTCTAGGAGACCTGAATCTCCATTTTGACACCTTGACTCTGCCTTCAGTGAGTGGTATTGTGGCTGACCTTGAGGCCCTCCAATTGTTTCAATCGGTCTCGGACCCCACCCATGTTGGTGGTCACATTTTGGACCCCTTTTTTTCAAACTTAGCAGAGGTAAAGGTGGCCTTTCCTCTTCCTATGTCTTGGACAGACCACTCGCTGGTGACTATCCAATGTCCACTGTCAGAGTCTCCTTTGAAGCCTTCAACGCCAGTCCTGCTCAGACGGCGTTGGAGTAAATTAAAACTGGAGGACCTCCACCGTCTTCTTTCCGAAGACCCATTGGGTCCTGTGGAGAATGTGGAATCTGGCTATGACCGTTTTTGCAAATGGGTAACTAGAGCCCTAGACTCCCTTATTCCAATGACATCGAGTAAGTGTGGACCGCGTGACCCAAGTCCTTGGTATGATGGTACACTGCGTGCGTTGAAAAGCTCTTGCAGACGCGCAGAGAGAGACTGGCGGAAAACTTATGATAACAGCAACAAAGCCTTTTATATGGCTACCGTCAAGTCTTATCACCGAGCTGTCTGCAGAGCCCGGGCTGCATTTTATGCCCTGGAATTCCGCAACAGTCCAAATCCATTCAAAACCATCTTTAAAGCCCTCAAGGACCTTGTAGCTAAAAAGCCCTCGGTGGACGTTATTGGCTCCAACACTCATTGTGAAAAGCTGGCGGCCTTTTTCCTGGAGAAGGTTCACACCATCTATAGAGCCTTTCCCACAGTCGTGCATATAGGCGCCGGGCTGCATGGTCTCCCCAGACAGGTGGTGTTAGATTCTTTCCCCTGTCTTACACCGGAGATTTTTAAGACTCTGGCCCTTCAAGTTAAGTCAGGGTCTCCGGCAGACCCGCTTAAGCCAGCAATGTTTAGAGACCTGATGCCCTTTAATCCAGTCTGCGATCTGATTAACATCTCGCTCACGTCTGGCCTAGTACCTTCGAAGTGGAAGCAGGCTGTAGTAATGCCCATTTTGAAGAAGCCATCTCTCGATCCCAGTAAATCGGAGAACTATCGCCCGATCTCGCTTCTCCCGTGGCCAGCTAAAGTCACGGAGGCGCATGTCAACATCGCCCTTTCTGACCATCTTACGCGCACCAACGTTCTGGATGTCACACAGAATGGTTTTCGAGCTGGCCACAGTACGGAGACAGCACTCCTAATTATGGTGGAGCATTTACGGACGGCGCTCGATGCGGGTCAAACGGCGGCGCTTGTTTTATTAGATCTGAGCGCCGCCTTTGACACCGTCTCGCATGAGATCCTCTTGCAGCGCCTTGAGGAGGCAGGCGTGACAGGCATTGCATTGCAGTGGTTTCGATCGTTTCTGGCGGACCATTCTTTCTGCGTGGCTGTCCCGCCCCATCAGTCCAAATTCCATCCTCTGACACTTGGGGTCCCGCAGGGGTCCTCGCTGAGCCCCACGTTGTTCAATCTGTACGTGAGGCCGCTGGCTGAGGTCGTAAAGCAATGTGGTATGACCATGGTGTCATACGCGGACGATACTCAGCTAGCGGTCACGATCAGCGGGGATTCTGAGGTGGAGGCCCCAAGATTCCGGGACGGACTACGGGCGGTGGCCAGTTGGATGACGTCCAACTGTCTCCAACTGAATGGCAAACAGACGGAACTCTGGGGCGACACTTGGTGGCCCCCTGAGCTGGGCCCCACCCCCACTCCGGTTTCGGAGATAAAAAATCTGGGGGTGTGGTTGGACCTTACTCTCAACTTTGCATGCCACACCAAAAGGACTGCGGCCTGCTGCTTTGGCATTTTGCGTAACCTGAGACCTACACTCAAATTTTTTGATGCTGCGACCCGTCAAACTCGGCTTGATTATGCCAGCTCCCTTTTTATAGGGTTAAATCAGGCCGAGCTCACCCGCCTCCAGCGAGTACAAAATGCAGCCGCCAGAGCAGTTGTAGGCCTCCCTAGGTTTTGTTCTGTGTCTCAAACCTTGCGTGCTCTCCATTGGCTGCCCATCAGGCAGAGGATTCACTTTAAAGTACTATGCATGTCCTTTAAGATCTTAAAAGGTCCCTCCGCCCAGATTCTTCAGAACCTTCTGTGTCCTTACATTCCAGGTCGTTCCCTACGTTCTTCGGACCGTGAATTAGCAGCAGTCCCACGTTTCAAACGCAGCCGTGCTGGGGGGCGCTCCTTTCGGGTGCGTGCTGCTGCTTTGTGGAATGCCCTTCCATTTGAAATTCGGACCCTTGTCGACCTGCTCTCAGTTTCGTAGGGCTGTCAAGACTCTACTGTTCCCATAGTCTTCTCCCTTTTTAACGTCCATCTTTTCAGTTATGTTGTGTGGCTTCCTTGTCAGGCGCCGGGACGCTCCTTTGCTGGAGCAGCTGTGCGCATAATAAATGCCAATAACATAACATAACATAACAAAGGGAGACTTTAGGAAAACACAGGCTCACCTCCACTTCCTGAACCATGAACCACACAGGAGTCCCTGCAAAAAGATTAGTTCAGGGGCTGGAAGGGGAGTGTTAGAGAATCTTAGCCACACCAGTGGGTTGGCTTAGCCAGATCTAGCTTTCCAGGAGAACGTTTCTACAGCTTGGATTTTAGAAGACTAGTGCTTTCTGGGACAAGAATATGTCACACTTTGGAGGAAGTGGTCCTACCTCAGGGTGGCACCTTGGCACCCCAATGGTCAGGGGTGCCTCCCGCTTGACACCCAGGGACATTGCATAAATATGGAAGAGCTTCCAAGCAACTCAGATCTACTGTCTAAAACAACAAGGTGAAGAAGGACTGTCCTGCTGGAACCCTGATCTGCACCCAAAGGATTGCACTCTGAAGGACTGCACCTACTGTAAAATCTGGTACTACGGCCCTAAGGACTTTGCTGGGCTTTACAAGGAATAAGGAGTGGACTTCCTGAAAGCTAAAGGTTAACAGAGCCCACCTGCCTCATCTCCACCAAGAAGTCCCCATCCTGGGGTGAGTCCAGTGAAATCTTATGGACTTGGCCAGGTGCATTGTGGGAAACATAGTCCCAACATCCCAAGGACCATCTGAGAGCTTCTAGACCCTTGGATTGGTGTTTTCGACACTTTGAACCCACAAGAGGAACTTCAGAAAGAAGTTTGGAGCAACTTTTGGAAAAAGCTTCAAAAGGTGACTGATCAAGAGTCAAGTCGACTACTTTGAACAGTGACCTGGCCTGGATTTCAGGTTCGTCCTGCTGAAAGCTCTGGAGCTCAAGACTTCCAGGAGTTAACCGGGGGCTTATGTTGAATTAAGCCAACCACTTTGACTCGAATCTGGCTTGAAGAGGAGCCTCGCTCAAAGTAAAAAAAAAGTCCTTCAGAAAAGTTTCCAAGTACAAAGGTGAAATTTTGACTAAGGCCTTCTGCTTAGTGTATCTGACCAGAGGTCCATCATGTTCAGCCTCAAACGTTGACTTTGTCCCGGTCAAGCGTGACCAGAAGTACCAAGTTGGCGCTTTTGTTATTTAAGCACTACAAAGTGTTTATTCTTTAAAAAATCCCCAGTTCCCTACATTGTATTTTTGTTGTTTTGGTGTCTATTTGTTCATACAAATATAACATATTTTTATAAATTGGTGTTGGAATGTATTGTGAATTATTTCTTACATATGTAATG
Organism: Lissotriton vulgaris; assembly: GCF_964263255.1. Taxonomy (NCBI): domain Eukaryota; kingdom Metazoa; phylum Chordata; class Amphibia; order Caudata; family Salamandridae; genus Lissotriton; species Lissotriton vulgaris. The sequence goes on along the minus strand of NC_141693.1, from coordinate 105,193,337 downwards.
TATTAGTGTTTTTAAATGCTTTCCACACCTGTCTCATATGTTGAGCCTACCTGCTCATTGCCAGTTACCATGGGTTAAGGAAAGGAATAATTTTTTGAGACATTGACTGAACATTTTTTTTGTTTGTAGCATGGTTACTAGTGGTAGGTCACTGTTTATTACTACTAATACATCACGTTCCAACAAGAGTGCTCCAATGCATTTGCAGCAATGCAGCAAACTCAAAATGAGTCCCATTGTCTTATATTGAAAAATATATATATTTGAAAATTTGAATTAAAAATGTCAAATCATATCCTCCATGATCAGAAGTGAGCAAAACAAATGGCAGTGGTTAAAGAAAAGCACAAAAAGGACTTTGCTTCTGATATTTTTTGACAAACCATTACTTCACAGAAAAGTGTCATGGTGTTCACCTTTTGGCATTAGTGAATTTTCTCTGTGAATTAATTAGGCCCTTTATGCATAATTGTTTTACTAACATCTTTGGATACTCACATTCTGTCAGATTTTGACAAAGTATATCTGATTATTTAATGAATTATCAGTTTCTGGATCAGTTGTCTCTTATGTATAGCAACTTTCTATAGGAAAGGTTGTCGCTAAGATTTCTCAGGTGTGAACTAGTTTAAAGGAGGAGCATTTTCTTCTTTTGAGTTTGGTGAACACAGATGTAATCAACTGATGATTCTGTGTTCAGAAACTTGATTTTGTGTCTGTTTCCAAACATTGTGAATTTGAGATCTTGGTTGATTCAGCTATTTGTGCAAAAAGTTCTACATGTTGTTCGCTGTCATGCCAACTGAAGAACATTTCACAATGGGAAAATGCCCTATTCTTTATGTGCCCTTTGAAAGGATGACTACCTCCACAGACCCACTTGTTGTTGAAACTCACTATATACAGATTCCCCATTTTAATCTGCTTAGAACAATCCTCCTGGTATAATTATGTTGCAGAGAAATTCACGCAAGATCCAGTATATGTGGAGTTGGCACTTGGTGGGAATGGTTGCGACTTCCCTTCTAAATTTCCATTTCTCTTGTGGATTCTCTTCAAAGGATGTTATTATTGAGACTCCATTTCAAATGTTACCAGATTTTCAAAGTTTGGGTGTAAGATCCTTCCTTCTATTACCTCTATCATTTGATTATAATCCTTGATATGAATCCTGATTTACAATGTGACTAGTTTGAAACGAGTTTCAGAAAACAATCTAAGTGTTTAGGTGCTAGCTCGTTGATGGGACTACAGCCCGAGACTATGGATATCACCAATTCTTTTTGAGTATTCACAGGACTCCATCCATGGATGTGATGATTTAAGGAATTCTAATTCTATTATTGAGTTTAGCAACCTTCCTTTGCAATAAAAGATAGGCAGGGAATACCTCTTATATAGTATATGATATACATAAGTGTTATAACTGAGGGTCTCTAATTGACAGAGGTAGGTACCTTTGTCCAAGTAGGGACCCTTGCTTCTAGTCAGGGTAAGGGGAATACACACTCTAGATAACCCCTGGGTAGCTTCGCACGAGCAGACAGGCTTATCCCAAAGGCAATGTGTAAAGTATGTAAACCAACACTCACAGTAACACAGTGAAAACACCACAAATTTACACCACACCAGTTTGGAAAAATAAGGTATCTTTAGCTAAACCAAACAAGACCAAAATGACAAAATTTCAACATACATGTAATAAAAAACTGTGAATGCATTTTTTTACACAAAGTACCTGTCTATGCATCAAAATTCACAAGGCCAAACAGCTGCAGACAAGGCAAACATCGAGAAACAAAGGGATGCAACAGTTCCTGAGTTCTTGGTGAGGCAATGCAACAGTTCTGCTGCACGCAAGAGAAGTGATGCGGCAAATCTGGACTGTAGGGGGAAGCGGTGAGTCAATTCCAAATGGTTCTGGTCCACAGGTGATGCGTCGGGAGTACTTGCCGCACAGGTGAGATGCATGGAAATCTGTGCTGCGCTGGCAATCGATGCAGCGGCAGCGGCAAGATGAGCTGCATCAGTTTTCTTCAGCCGCGATCCCATGGTGCAATGATTCTTGCAGTTGCAGGAGCTGCGTCGTCTCTGCAGTTGCGTGGCAATAGTGCATGGAGATTCTTCCCGCACAGTGGTGCTGCATTGGAAAAAGATATTTACAACAAGGGGTGGTGAGGGACAGAGTCTCTGAATTAAGCAGAAAGCTCTCACCCAGTCAAGAGATCAGGGCTAGATCCAACACCGTTTTTTAGCTCACTGCACCATCCCAGTTTCAGAACCTGGCTGTATGCAAATTAGTCTGTTCCTGTCCCAGTGCATGATGGGAACAGGGCAAACCAAACTACAAAAGCCAATTCTTACACTTGGAAGGAAACAAGCTCCCGGGGACCGGTTTCTGGCATTACAGCCGTCTTCGGCCCGGTTTGCTTGAATCCTGATGGTGCAATGAGCAAGGGTCTCACATCTGAGAATACCCTTCCACGCTTAGGGTGGACAAAAATATTTACAACAAGGGGTGGTGAGGGACAGAGTCTCTGAATTAAGCAGAAAGCTCTCACCCAGTCAAGAGATCAGGGCTAGATCCAACACCGTTTTTTAGCTCACTGCACCATCCCAGTTTCAGAACCTGGCTGTATGCAAATTAGTCTGTTCCTGTCCCAGTGCATGATGGGAACAGGGCAAACCAAACTACAAAAGCCAATTCTTACACTGGGAAGGAAACAAGCTCCCGGGGACCGGTCTCTGGCATTACAGCCGTCTTCGGCCCGGTTTGCTTGAATCCTGATGGTGCAATGAGCAAGGGTCTCACATCTGAGAATACCCTTCCACGCTTAGGGTGGACAAAAATATTTACAACAAGGGGTGGTGAGGGACAGAGTCTCTGAATTAAGCAGAAAGCTCTCACCCAGTCAAGAGATCAGGGCTAGATCCAACACCGTTTTTTAGCTCACTGCACCATCCCAGTTTCAGAACCTGGCTGTATGCAAATTAGTCTGTTCCTGTCCCAGTGCATGATGGGAACAGGGCAAACCAAACTACAAAAGCCAATTCTTACACTGGGAAGGAAACAAGCTCCCGGGGACCGGTTTCTGGCATTACAGCCGTCTTCGGCCCGGTTTGCTTGAATCCTGATGGTGCAATGAGCAAGGGTCTCACATCTGAGAATACCCTTCCACGCTTAGGGTGGACAAAAATATTTACAACAAGGGGTGGTGAGGGACAGAGTCTCTGAATTAAGCAGAAAGCTCTCACCCAGTCAAGAGATCAGGGCTAGATCCAACACCGTTTTTTAGCTCACTGCACCATCCCAGTTTCAGAACCTGGCTGTATGCAAATTAGTCTGTTCCTGTCCCAGTGCATGATGGGAACAGGGCAAACCAAACTACAAAAGCCAATTCTTACACTGGGAAGGAAACAAGCTCCCGGGGACCGGTTTCTGGCATTACAGCCGTCTTCGGCCCGGTTTGCTTGAATCCTGATGGTGCAATGAGCAAGGGTCTCACATCTGAGAATACCCTTCCACGCTTAGGGTGGACAAAAATATTTACAACAAGGGGTGGTGAGGGACAGAGTCTCTGAATTAAGCAGAAAGCTCTCACCCAGTCAAGAGATCAGGGCTAGATCCAACACCATTTTTTAGCTCACTGCACCATCCCAGTTTCAGAACCTGGCTGTATGCAAATTAGTCTGTTCCTGTCCCAGTGCATGATGGGAACAGGGCAAACCAAACTACAAAAGCCAATTCTTACACTGGGAAGGAAACAAGCTCCCGGGGACCGGTTTCTGGCATTACAGCCGTCTTCGGCCCGGTTTGCTTGAATCCTGATGGTGCAATGAGCAAGGGTCTCACATCTGAGAATACCCTTCCACGCTTAGGGTGGACAAAAATATTTACAACAAGGGGTGGTGAGGGACAGAGTCTCTGAATTAAGCAGAAAGCTCTCACCCAGTCAAGAGATCAGGGCTAGATCCAACACCATTTTTTAGCTCACTGCACCATCCCAGTTTCAGAACCTGGCTGTATGCAAATTAGTCTGTTCCTGTCCCAGTGCATGATGGGAACAGGGCAAACCAAACTACAAAAGCCAATTCTTACACTGGGAAGGAAACAAGCTCCCGGGGACCGGTTTCTGGCATTACAGCCGTCTTCGGCCCGGTTTGCTTGAATCCTGATGGTGCAATGAGCAAGGGTCTCACATCTGAGAATACCCTTCCACGCTTAGGGTGGACAAAAATATTTACAACAAGGGGTGGTGAGGGACAGAGTCTCTGAATTAGGCAGAAAGCTCTCACCCAGTCAAGAGATCAGGGCTAGATCCAACACCGTTTTTTAGCTCACTGCACCATCCCAGTTTCAGAACCTGGCTGTATGCAAATTAGTCTGTTCCTGTCCCAGTGCATGATGGGAACAGGGCAAACCAAACTACAAAAGCCAATTCTTACACTGGGAAGGAAACAAGCTCCCGGGGACCGGTTTCTGGCATTACAGCCGTCTTCGGCCCGGTTTGCTTGAATCCTGATGGTGCAATGAGCAAGGGTCTCACATCTGAGAATACCCTTCCACGCTTAGGGCGGACAAAAATATTTACAACAAGGGGTGGTGAGGGACAGAGTCTCTGAATTAAGCAGAAAGCTCTCACCCAGTCAAGAGATCAGGGCTAGATCCAACACCGTTTTTTAGCTCACTGCACCATCCCAGTTTCAGAACCTGGCTGTATGCAAATTAGTCTGTTCCTGTCCCAGTGCATGATGGGAACAGGGCAAACCAAACTACAAAAGCCAATTCTTACACTGGGAAGGAAACAAGCTCCCGGGGACCGGTTTCTGGCATTACAGCCGTCTTCGGCCCGGTTTGCTTGAATCCTGATGGTGCAATGAGCAAGGGTCTCACATCTGAGAATACCCTTCCACGCTTAGGGTGGACAAAAATATTTACAACAAGGGGTGGTGAGGGACAGAGTCTCTGAATTAAGCAGAAAGCTCTCACCCAGTCAAGAGATCAGGGCTAGATCCAACACCGTTTTTTAGCTCACTGCACCATCCCAGTTTCAGAACCTGGCTGTATGCAAATTAGTCTGTTCCTGTCCCAGTGCATGATGGGAACAGGGCAAACCAAACTACATAAGCCAATTCTTACACTGGGAAGGAAACAAGCTCCCGGGGACCGGTTTCTGGCATTACAGCTGTCTTCGGCCCGGTTTGCTTGAATCCTGATGGTGCAATGAGCAAGGGTCTCACATCTGAGAATACCCTTCCACGCTTAGGTGGTCCCCGGTAGCTTGTCTCCTTTCTGGTGAAGAATTGGCTTGGTAGTTTAGTCTGCCCTGTTCCCATGATGCACTGGGCCAGGGACAGACTGATTTGCATATAGCCAGGTTCTGAGCTGGGATGGGGCAGTGAGATAAATAACGGTGATGGATCAAGCCCTGATCTTTGGACTGGGTAAGAGTGGTCTGCTTAATTCAGACACTCTGTTCATCACCACCCCCTTTTCTGAATCGTTTTTGGCCACTATAGGTGTGGCAGGGTATACTCAGACATGAGTCCCTTTCTCACTGCTCCATCAGGATTCAAGCAAGCCGGGCCGAAGACGGCTGAAATGCCAGAAACCGGTCCCCGGTAGCTTGTCTCCTTTCTGGTGAAGAATTGGCTTGGTAGTTTAGTCTGCCCTGTTCCCATGATGCACTGGGCCAGGGACAGACTGATTTGCATATAGCCAGGTTCTGAGCTGGGATGGGGCAGTGAGATAAATAACGGTGATGGATCAAGCCCTGATCTTTGGACTGGGTAAGAGTGGTCTGCTTAATTCAGACACTCTGTTCATCACCACCCCCTTTTCTGAATCGTTTTTGGCCACTATAGGTGTGGCAGGGTATACTCAGACATGAGTCCCTTTCTCACTGCTCCATCAGGATTCAAGCAAGCCGGGCCGAAGACGGCTGAAATGCCAGAAACCGGTCCCCGGTAGCTTGTCTCCTTTCTGGTGAAGAATTGGCTTGGTAGTTTAGTCTGCCCTGTTCCCATGATGCACTGGGCCAGGGACAGACTGATTTGCATATAGCCAGGTTCTGAGCTGGGATGGGGCAGTGAGATAAATAACGGTGATGGATCAAGCCCTGATCTTTGGACTGGGTAAGAGTGGTCTGCTTAATTCAGACACTCTGTTCATCACCACCCCCTTTTCTGAATCGTTTTTGGCCACTATAGGTGTGGCAGGGTATACTCAGACATGAGTCCCTTTCTCACTGCTCCATCAGGATTCAAGCAAGCCGGGCCGAAGACGGCTGAAATGCCAGAAACCGGTCCCCGGTAGCTTGTCTCCTTTCTGGTGAAGAATTGGCTTGGTAGTTTAGTCTGCCCTGTTCCCATGATGCACTGGGCCAGGGACAGACTGATTTGCATATAGCCAGGTTCTGAGCTGGGATGGGGCAGTGAGATAAATAACGGTGATGGATCAAGCCCCTATCTTTGGACTGGGTAAGAGTGGTCTGCTTAATTCAGACACTCTGTTCATCACCACCCCCTTTTCTGAATCGTATTGGAAAAAGAGCTGCAAGAAAGGGGATGCATTGGTTTGCTTAGTTTCTTTAGTTCCTTCCAGCTCGCAACAGCAGTAGCAAACTCCAGAGGCCAAAACACTGGAAAAGGCACCTCCTGGCAGGTCAGAACTCTCAGCAGTAGAGTTCAGGGGAGCTGGGGGTAAAGTCAGTGTGTCCCTGAGACTTCAGAACAAGAGGACAGAACACACAGGCCCTTGGAGATTCTCCTTGAAGCATGCTCACAGCAAAGTTCCAGTCTTTGCCTTTCCTTGGCAGAAACAGCAACTGCATGCCAACCCCACACAGGTCACAGCAAAGGGGCAGTACTCCTCTTCACAGTTCTCCAGCTCTTCTGCTTGACAAAGATTCCTCTTGAGTCAAGAAGTGATCTAAAGTTCTGGGGTTTAAGGTCCGCTACTTATACACCATTTTGTCTTTGTTCTTCTTGGTGCAAGGGTCTCTGAACCCAGTCCAAATCAGTTCTGTCCTAACTGGTGCAGTATGACCACAGAGGGTGAAGACAAAGTTGTGCAAGGGAGACTGGCCCTGTTCAGGTGAAAGGAAAACTCCTCCCAGTACTCTAAATGTAGCCAGGTCTATTCAACTCACCTCTGAGTCATCCAGGAAGGGCCCGGCACACCTCAACCCCCCAGTGACTGTCCACAGTAAAAGCACATTCGCAGCCACTGTCTCTCCAAAACCAGACTTTCAATACACAAACAGGCAGAGGCACACAGAATGGTTAAACAAGAAAATGGCATTTTCAAACACAATATAAAAATCATCTTTACTAAAACATGTTATTCAATTCAGAGTTAAGAGAGCCTAAACTTAAATCCTTTATCTTGTCCCAATGTGAATTTATTCTTGTAAGATGTTACAAAGTATCTCCCATGCTCTCCTATGGGACATATAGCCTTCCAATAGTGAAAAAACGAAATTGTCAGTATTTCACTATCAGGACATCTAACACACAGCAGTACATGTCCTACCTGTCACATACACTGCACCCTGCCCATGGGGCTACCTTAGGACTACCTGAGGAGTGTCTTACATGTAAGAAAAGGGATGGTTAGGGCCTGGTAATTGGGTGCACCTGCCAGATCGACATGGCAGTTTTAAACTGCGCACAGACACTGCTGTGGCAGGTCCGAGATATCTTTTCAGGGCTACTCATCCGGATAGCACAATCAGTGCTGCAGGCCCACTAGTAGAATTTGATTTACAGGCCCTGGCACACTCATTGCACTTTACTAGTGCCTTACCAGTAAATCAAATGTGCCAATCAGGAAGAACCAATTGCAGTAGCAATTTACCCAGGGAGCACTTGCACTTTGACACTTATCAGAAGTGGCAAATTGCCCAAAGCATCTAAGTTAACAAAAATGAAATCAAGCACATCATCAAAAATACAGTAGGTAGAGGTAAAAAGTCAGGGGAACCACACGAAAGGTGCTGAGTCTCACAATTAGTTCCTTGGGTAAATGTATTCATTAAGGGTTGCTTTTTCTTTCGGGAGGAAAAAGAATCTTGTATAATGCTATAGTCACCTCTACTGTTGATTTCAATGGTTTCACAAGACTCGCATCACCCTTGCACCGTGCAAGGTAATGAAGAGCAACACAAAGGCTTGTTTGGCATTTATAAATCCATGCACGGCCTGATTTATGTGGCTTAGTAAATGAATGTATCACAGTGAAGCAGTGTGTGCTGTGTTGTTTCACATTTCCTAATGGTTGGCATTCCATATGTCGTGTCACCTCTAAACAGGAACATAAGCAACCCATTGCAACCCAAGACATGTTTAAATCTTGCTAGATTACTATGGGCTGTTAGCTCATGTAGATTATTACAGACAGGTACAAACCAAATGGAAATCTGTTTTCCACGCACCTAGAAGGAAAATGACAGATCAGCCCTAACTCTTAACTTTACATTTTTTAAGTTGTGCCTTCCTATCATTTTTTTCAATGATGGAATTCGTATTGAATTTGTTAATTCTGTGTCAACCCACTGTAGTTTATGTTTTTATAAGCAGCATGTAAATAAATCAGTAACCCTCTGAGATGCTAGATAATGTAGTCATTGTTTTTCATATATTGTTAACATGGTCTCGTAAGTCCGCGGTAAGAGTATTTATAAAGTTATGATATTTATAATACATGTACATTTGCAGATTAACTTGTGAGCTTGGGATCCATCAAATTAAAGGTGTTTTAGGTGTGACTAACGACTTAATGTAATAAACTGCATTATTGTTGGTTCACCCACCATGTTAAAAAAAAATATTCTAAGATGTACCTCATTTTGAAGAACAACCTAAATGAAGAGCAACTGGCATGGTGCCTCTGGACTGGCGACACTCTCCCTTTGGTAAATTTACAATAGGTAGAAAATGGATTACCTGAAATAAGAACTGAGTAAACTCGACAAAAAAAACGGGAAAATTACAAATTCAGCAGAAAAATGGGACAACAAAACAGGATGAAAAGAGGCAATAGTAGGGGGGAAATACGAGGTACTCAGATTTAGGTAGGTTTAGAACTACTAAATCTTAGCTGGGTACAGTTAGGGGTTGAAGAAGTAATCAGCATAACTGGCATAGTGGTATTAGGGTATCGGTAAACATAGAAGGGAATATTTAGAAGGAGATGCAGGCTTGGGAAGTGTCATTCATTTGGAAAATTTGAGGACATAGGTTGCTGTAGAAAGATTCCCCAGAACGTGCTCCCTTAAGTAGGCTTTTTGTCTCTAGATTCACATGCAGGTCTATTCACATGTAGCCCTAAAATGTTAATTCACACATTGCGTACCCTAAATTATATTTCTAAATGTTTGTTCTTAAATCGTGGCTGCTTTATTAAATCTGCTCATTGTTGGAATCTGAAGACGTGAACCCCTGACATTGAGTGAGTTTGATGCCCTGGCATTAAAAGCTTTGAAGTAACTTATCTCCTCTTGAAAGCCCTACTTTCATTTCAGTGCTTTGATGCATTAAAAATATATATTTCAAAGGTGCCCAAGCAAAGAGGCTTCAAGTCATATCAGACCATATTCCACAAGCGCCATTATTACTGATGTACATCACATTTGCTGTCTTTCATCTGAAAATATTTGCATACAGTATCTGCTACAGTGTCAGTGGAGAGAGACTATGAGGCGGGTTCATGTGGTATGACATTTTATTAGAGAACCCCAATAAAAACGTTTGCGGATAGGTGTACAGTACAGGCATAGTTTCTCCATTTAAATGCCCATTTTCCCCCTAAATATACAAATGGTGTCTGGGGCTGCGAGACGCTCGTTAGCATTTTTACATTTTGATCATACATTAACATGTTCTAAACCTTCAATGAATTATTTGTGGTAGAAAGCATAGCCTTTGAGCCTGATCTACATTCTCTCTGGAGGGTAGACCCCAAGGCACATGAGCTGTGGGCTGATGGGCTTTGTAGTGTCAGATGTGGTCCCACTGCAGAAAGCATTGATTTTTAATTTTTTAATTTTGCAAAAAATTGATCTGTTACGTCTGGCTCCATCACTGTTCGATTAATGCACCTATCATCCGGAGACTAGAGTGAAGGCAAGGTGCCACAATGCTTCAAAGTTAGGTGGCAGAGTTACCCATTTCTTGTATGCACTGGCCAGACATTGTAGAGGTGTACCATCTTTCTCATGTGCACTGAAGATGCAGTGTTAATTTATAACAGACTCCTTATTCTTCGTCAATATGTTGATGACAAGTACTATTGCAGAGATTTGTTATAAGTGGTCCCAGCAAAAAAATTGTCTATCTAAGTATTTAGCAAAGCACATTTTGCCCTTTAATTTTCAATTATGAGCTTGTGTTTCTTTGAGGCTCTCTCAATTGTGCTGCATTTTTGCCCCTCTCTTAACTATTTTATTTGATTTGTAAAATGATTTTGTGATGTGATACATCTTTGATAATAATGATATCGCCGAAGAAGTTGTAGACAAGCATCTGATACAGCCTAGTCTGGCTCCTAAGAAAGCTTTCTTGAGCGTGAGGTGCAGTACAAAGACCAATATGGAATGTGGGAACCAATCGAACCCTACTGTGGAGAAAAGTATTTGTGCTTCAGGAAGAAGGTGGTCCTGTATGCAAATACCCAAATGTTACAGGAAGCAAAGACCAATAAAGCACTAGCAGGGCATTTTGCACTCTTTCACACCATAAGTCGCGTGGCACAGTCAGGCTGAACTTGGGGTGGGATCACCAGCCTGTGAATTGGAGAGAGATGACAAGGTAACAAGGATATTTTTAAAAGGTCCTTTGTAGTAAAATGTAATTGTGTATCAATTCATTAGAGGCCCCAATCAGTCCCCCATCACGTACCTCTGCTTGAAGGCTACCCAAAAAACTGACTAGCTAAATGCATGTACTCCCTGAATCCACCTTAAGATGCCGATCAACCACTAGAATATTCCTTTATCTACTCACTAACATCTATGAACCTGCCCTTGTATTGATAATATGCTTCAAGACACAATAGGGGTCATTACGATGGCGGGGGGACTCGAGTTCGCTGTCCATGGTAGTGGTGACTGAGACCGCCTGCCTCCAAGGCGGCGGTTGCACACCACGGATTACAATGCGACCGCCACCATGGCGGTTGCATCCATCCCGTTTAACATTGCGGCTGGTGCTGCTGGCTGCAGCAGCACCCGCCACAATGCTAAACAGCCATGTCGTGCATTTCCCTGCACTACCTGACAGGCACCATGCGGGAAATGTAGGGGGGTACCATGGGTACCCCCCAGTGCAGCACCACCATTCTAACAGCCTTGAGCCAGCATGTAATTCGGGGAACGGTGCCTGCTAGGCACCGCCACCATGTACAGCATGCAAGCCGGTCCGCCACAGCAATCGGAACGATTCACAATACTTGTGGGTATATAATATGTTTTTCTCCATCCTAATATATGTAGACTATTGTCTATATGCGTCCCTTGTATTTGTTGCGCAGCAACCAAATCGATAGGGTATTTTCGGGTTGCAAAGTAAACCAACTCCTCCCCCCTCCATCCACCCACTTCCCGGTCTGCCATCCTGACACCAACTGTCCATCCTAATATATGTAGACTATTGTCTATATGCGTCCCTTGTATTTGTTGAGCAGCAACCAAATCGATTGGGTCCGTTCAGCCTTTCGATTAAAAACATGCGCGTATTGGACACGCGCGTGTTCGAAACCAAGGTTGTGTATTTATTAACACGCGCTAATGTAGCAAAGTGAACCAACTCCTCCCCCCTCCCTCCACGCACTTCCCGTTCTGCCATCCTGATACCAACTATCCATCCTAATATATGTAGACTATTGTCTCTTTGCGTCTATTGTAGTTGTTGCACAGCAACGCAATCAATAGGGTCTGTTCGTCCTTTAGATTAAAAACCTGCGCGTATTTGACACACGCGTATTCTAATCCAACGTTGTGTATATATAAACACGCGCTTATTCGAATGCAACATTGTGTGAAAATTTCAAATCAATCGGTGAAGAACTTTCATAGATTTAAGGTTATCAAACACACATTGACTTTTTTATGTGTCTGTTTGTGCTTCTGATTAAAAATATGCGCGTATTCGACACGCGCGTATTCGAGTCCAATGTTGTGTATATAAAAATACTCGCGTATTCAATGCAACGTTGTGTCAAAATTTCAAAGCAATTGGTGAAGAACTTTCGGAGATTTGAGATTTTGAGCAAATGCACATTTACATATTTATTTATCCATATCCATACTAATATAATAAAGAGAGAGCCCAAACCTTTGAGGCGGGTAATCTCAGGAACCACATCACCAATCACAACACCCAATACAGCGTTGGAAAGGGCAGTTGCAGCCGAAGGACATAGGCTACGCAGACGCCCACCATATACATTTAAAAGGTAAAAGAACCGTGCCAGCAAAGTAGTCCCTTCTGGGCGTGCCTGCGTTGTGCTGTGGGTTTATGCTGGGGGCGTGACAAATGCTGGGGGTGTGTGGTACGTTCCGCCCTTCATGCCATGTCTCATATCGTGTGCTAATCCCACCCTGCTCCCGTTAAATACCCCTGCACCCCATAATCATAACCCACCCTTACTCCTTAAAATACCCCAACACCCTTAAACACTAACCCATCTTAACCCTATGAATATACCCTGTACCCCAAAACCCAAACCTATCCCTAAAAATACCCCTGTACCCCAAAACCCAAACCTACCCCTGAACCCTAAAAATACCCCTGTACCCCAAAACCCATACCTATCCCTAAACCCTGAAACTACCCCTGTACCCCATAACCCAAAACTATATCTGAACCTTTAAAATACCCAAACACCCCAAAACATATACCTCAGTACCCCAAAACATATACCCCTATACCCATACTTACCATATCCAAACATTTAAAAAAAAAACATGATTTTACCATTCATGCATTTACAACGAAATTCGTTGTAAATGTATGCGTGGTAAAAGCATATAAAATGTAATGCTATGCGTTATAATGGCATTGCGGAGTCATGGTACTTTCGTAATGAAAGTATGCGGAGTGATGGTATGCGGAAAGAAAGTTGCGGAATAATGGGTGTTTACCCTCCCCCGGTAATTGCATTGGTGGCAAGGCGGCCCACATCTCAAGCAACATACTCATATTTTTTCACCACCCATTTGAACAATGCACAGGTCTCTCTCCTTGATGGCCAGCACCGACATACACTTTTAGGCACACCTCTCGCCACAAGTTCTAGAATTGCGAACTTTAGAGCTGGGGAGCTAAGTTCGAATCTCGGCCACAGCTCAACATCTTGTGAGTCCAAGCAAATCGCTTTGTCTCCCCGTGCCTATCACAAATGAATGTGTTCTTCTGTAATGTAAATGGTGCTCATGCCATATGGCTGAGATACCCGCCACCCCCTCTCAACACAATCCCCAAAAGGAGGGAAACCGGAAACAGTTCTTAAAGTTTTTGGATGTGGGAGGGAGTGACCCTCCCGGCCGTATTTATTAAAACAAAAAATTAAAACATTAAACGTTTCATGTTATGTACAATTTCATTATCACATTGCGATGTTTGGCTAACCTTAACATATTCTCTAATACAGAGGTTCTCCTAGCCGAACTAGCATCCTACAAAAACATTCTCTAGAAACACTGAAATTGTACATCCTAACGTTTAAGGGCCAACGGCAAGGTCATAACCGGTGTCAAGATCCCTAACCAGACTTACCCCTCCCACTTGGGAGGGGCGACAGCACAGAGGCTTACCTCAAGTGCAACTACTAACAATTTCCCTTGACTTGACGGGGGCACTTAAGACTCGACGCCATTTAAAGGTCGTTCGAAGACTTGTGTGTGGTATCTAGAAGGTATCGTGGACCTCCCCCCACCCCACACAACTTACCGCATCTGCCGTCGCAGATGACACTGGCCCCGGGAAATTCCCCCAGGAGGGGGCTGTAACCCCTCCTACAAAGGAAGGGGCCTTGACCGCCTTTCCTTTACTTCCGGCGACCCGCCCTTAGACGGGACCGCCTCCCCATTGAGGGGCCAATGGCCACCTCTCCCGAGCGCTCCCATCCGTGTTGGGTGACGCCCACTCATAGGGATCTACCAATTAGTGCTCACCGATCATGACCTTACCGCCTACCAAAAATAAATACGACAATTCCTACTCAAACCTAAGAAAACATTGGTCGCTACGACCAAAAGAACATGCTTAAAATGCAACACTACATCAAATCATTTTAATCGTAACAACTTACACGACATTCACCATACTTTATTATGATCAACAACAAACTGATACTTTCACAGCCTGTAAACGAAACGTAAAACATACTTATAAAAATTCACTTTATTGCACAACGACTTGCTGTCCTCAGGGGCTGGTGGGTGGGTCAAAATTGGCTCTTCGTTCTGTCCCGAGCTCACGGGTAGCGAGGAGGTGCAGCTTCGGAGCACAAGAACAAGAGGACGTCTTCTGGTCTTGCGTCTCTTTTTATCCGTCTTCAGGGCGGGCGAGAACCCGCCCCTGCCTGCCCCTAGGGCGGGGCTGGCTACGTCGGTGTCTAGGCCAGCCCCCTCTAGGGCGGGAAAAGGCGCGCCCCGGCTACGCCGCTTCGGGCATACCAGCCGAGACGCGCCTCCCGCCCAAAAATGGCTTCCCGGGGGGATCGAGGCACTCCGCCATACGTTCGGGGGGACCGAGTGGTCGCCCCTTTCCATATGGCTGAGATACCCGCCACCCCCTCTCAACACAATCCCCAAAAGGAGGGAAACCGGAAACAGTTCTTAAAGTTTTTGGATGTGGGAGGGAGTGACCCTCCCGGCCGTATTTATTAAAACAAAAAATTAAAACATTAAACGTTTCATGTTATGTACAATTTCATTATCACATTGCGATGTTTGGCTAACCTTAACATATTCTCTAATACAGAGGTTCTCCTAGCCGAACTAGCATCCTACAAAAACATTCTCTAGAAACACTGAAATTGTACATCCTAACGTTTAAGGGCCAACGGCAAGGTCATAACCGGTGTCAAGATCCCTAACCAGACTTACCCCTCCCACTTGGGAGGGGCGACAGCACAGAGGCTTACCTCAAGTGCAACTACTAACAATTTCCCTTGACTTGACGGGGGCACTTAAGACTCGACGCCATTTAAAGGTCGTTCGAAGACTTGTGTGTGGTATCTAGAAGGTATCGTGGACCTCCCCCCACCCCACACAACTTACCGCATCTGCCGTCGCAGATGACACTGGCCCCGGGAAATTCCCCCAGGAGGGGGCTGTAACCCCTCCTACAAAGGAAGGGGCCTTGACCGCCTTTCCTTTACTTCCGGCGACCCGCCCTTAGACGGGACCGCCTCCCCATTGAGGGGCCAATGGCCACCTCTCCCGAGCGCTCCCATCCGTGTTGGGTGACGCCCACTCATAGGGATCTACCAATTAGTGCTCACCGATCATGACCTTACCGCCACAGGTCCGGATAGTTGACCGGCTATCCGGACCCCCCACAAAACTCCTACCTAAAGGTCATGTTTTAACGATTTTAACCAAGCTAGGAAGTCACCTATGAGTAACTCATTCCCCACCCTCGACAAATGCACACCATCCCCCAGATACATACTGTCCTCATTAATACAACTATGCGAGATCGAATGCAATGTCTTGGAACGGAACAACCTACTCACTTTGTTATTCAATTTTCTAACAGAATGATTCAAAGCAGGGATCGAGATAGCCCCCCGCCACACTTTTCGTGGGATCACATGAGACCACGCAATTATGCACCCCGGAACTCTCCTCGCTAACCAACTTACCGTGGAAAGCATAGCCTCCAGGAGAAGTCGTCTACCGGTGGTGACCATATCATTGCCCCCCAAATGCACTATGACTATGGACGGCGGTGACCTCATCCGCTCTAACAAACCCTCAAAAAATTCCTGAAACAGGTCAATACAGAGACCGCCCCTTCCGTAGAAGGACACTCTGAACCCGTATTCCCCAGGTACGTGAATCATGTCACCTGCTTTGAATACGTCTGCGGCCCGTCTCACGTATGAGTGGCCCACGACCCACACCTCCTTCCTCACAGACGGTGACGTGCGACCGCTGGCCTGGTGTTGGGTCGACTGCACAGTCCGCCCTGCCGCGTAGGCTTGCGCAACTGAAAACAAACAAAGGACAAGAAGCGTGAGTACATGATTACAGCTTCACAACATGTGCAATCGCACGTACCTCTTATAACAATTGGAGGACCAGCGCCCCACACGTTTCACTTGTTCTACATTAAGACCCCTGGCTGTAGCCTCAGTGGCAGCCCCTATTCGAAAGGAATGGGTCCCAAATTCGCCCGGGTCCAAGCCCGCTGCGGCAATGGCCATTGCAAGCACCCGCTGAAACTGAAACCTCGTCAGCGGGGTGGCGTCTGCATGCCTCAACAATGTCCCCCCCCATGATGCCACCCTTCGTGCTAGGTAATCTTCTAAGCACTGTACCGGACACATGGATGACTCGGGGTTCCTGCGAATGATCGTGCAGTCCCCTCTCCCATCTTGGTCAGTCTTGGACCTGAGAAAGGAGACAATCATCGCATCACCCCTGATCTGAACATGTTCCCTGCACAAGCCCCCCGTCACATCCTGTTTGTTCCTTGCAACTAGCTCACTAACTCTCATAGCCCCGTGAAATGCCAGCGTAAATGCAGTCCGGAACAAACAGGTCTCGAAAGGGGACGAGCATGTGTTAGGGAGTGTGGCCAGTAACTGGGACAACCTGTCTAAACCTATCGGTCGTCTTACGTCTACTCTGCGACCCTCTAGGCGTTGCCACCCACGCAGCGCTTTCTGTACTGTAAAAGACGCTGTTGGGTCCAGGATGCCATGGGCCCTGGCAACAAAAGAAATGGCGGCACGATGCCTTTGGGCCGTAGCCACCGATTTCCCAGCCCTACGTAAGGACATCAGAAAAAGTACAACCCACTCTTCCTGACCCCAAAGTCCCCCTCTCTCTGGCCCCAAAAAGGCTAAATAGGCCTGGAACGCCCCTTCATATGCCTTCCTTGTCCTGGGTGCTAGACTCTCTCCCACGAGGTGACGAAGTTCGGGGCACCGAGAGACCAGAGAGCTTCGGGGAAGGGTGCCGGCTCCGGGTCCGCTGAAGGAAGGAAACCCGAGAAAGCCTGCATGTGAAAACGAGACAGTGCATCAGCAGCCTGATTCATCACCCCTGGGACATGTTTTGCTCTGAATACCACGTTCAGTTGCATACACAGTAGGACAATTTCTTTGAGCAGCCTCAAGATCAATTTACAATGGGCTGCCTGACTATTGATGCATTCTACCACGGTCATATTGTCGGACCAGAACACGACAGAATGATCTCTGAACCCTTCCGGCCAGGTTCTCAGGGCCACCAGAATGGGAAATAGTTCAAGGAAAGCAATATTACTCGTTAGCCCCTTCTCGTGCCACCATAGGGGCCACCTTTGAGCAGACCACTTTGTGCCGAAGATGGCGCCAAAGCCTATGCTTCCTGCTGAATCTGTCCATAGCCCAAGCTCTTCTGAGGACACGGCTGGCTTGTTCCAGACGACTCGGCCATTGAAGTCCGCCAAAAATGCTAACCAAATCCGCATGTCCTGGCGGACCTCAGCCGATAACCTCGTGCGATGATGACCCCCCTTTAGGCCAACCATCGCTTGGGCAATTGAGCGGGAAAAAGGGCGAGCCATTGGGATCACCCTCAAGGCAAAGTTCAACTTTCCCACTAATTGTTGCAACTGATGCAGTGTAACCTTAGATGCATTCAAACATACTTGGAGGGCTGCCCTGAATTTTAACACTTTGCTAGCTGGTAAACGGAAACACCCCTCCCTTGAGTCCAACTCGATCCCCAAAAACTCGAGGCAAGTCGTGGGACCCATAGTTTTACCCGGTGCCAATGGCACGCCAAAATGACCCATCAACACACAGAATTCAGCTAAGGCCTGAGCACATTCGGGATTTCCGGCGGGACCAAGGAACAAAAAGTCGTCAAGGTAGTGCATTACATTTCGGAAACCCGTTTTCTTCGTGAACACCCATTGCAGGAAAGTACTGAATTGCTCAAAATAAGCACATGATATAGAGCATCCCATTGGCATACACCTATCCATGTAAATTGACCCCTGGAACCTGAATCCCAAAAGACGCTGATCGTCTGGGTGTACCGGGAGCAACCGGAACGCTGACTCGATATCTGATTTCGCCATCAACGTCCCGGGCCCCAGGCGATTCAAGATGGCTACTGCCTCATCAAACGATGCGTATCGCACCGCACAAACTTCTGGATCAATTGCGTCGTTCACCGAAAGGCCGTGTGGAGCAGACAAATTATGGATCAAACGAAACTCACCTGGGTCCTTCTTGGGGACCACCCCTAACGGAGAACAAACAAAATCCGGTACCGGGAGTACCCTAAACGGGCCAGCGACCCGTCCCCGGCTAACCTCTTTCTGAATTTTTTCTTGCACCACAGATGTATGTTGTAAAACAGAAAGTTGATTTTTGCAAATCCCTACACCCTGAAAGTCCCCTACCGGGATGCGGAAACCATGTGAAAAACCGTTCCGCAGCACCCCAGCAGAAGTACGATCCGGGTATTCACTGAGCCAGGGAATCATTGCCAAGGTATCAATCGGGGTTGGTAAAGGCGCCCCTCGGACTAGTTTAGACCTGTTTGGCGCCTCCCTTACCCCCATTCTCACCCGTTCTGGCTCTGCACGATGACTCAGGATGGGACGACCCACACGTACTACACTCATGTTTGAATTTACACGATCCCGGAGGTCTGGTACATTTCCCTTTGTTGAAATTAAAGCAGAAACCCTTCCTCCCTGTATTGCCTGCGGGCCTCGACTGATCGTCGGTGCTCGTACTTGGTCGAAAGGGCGTCCCCACATTTTGGCGGGAGTAATCTACAACATTGCTCCCAACCAATGGCATCTTTAACATTCCTGATTCTTTCATTTTATCCCATGTTACAGAATCGTAACAATCCCAAGTCAAACCCTTGTTATGTTCCTTTTCTTTCCTGAACAGATTGTCATAACAAAACCAATGGTTACCTTGATACGCTGTCGAGTAACCCATAATTCGTGATTGATAAATGGGAAATTCAGAAAGCAACTCGGGCCTACGTTCCCCCAAAATCGATGTAAAAATACCCCACGCATTGCCCCAGTTGCCAATATTCTCATTTACCTTAAAGGCGGCCATTTTTGCGCGCCAAACACTCGGATGCATTAGGTCCTTCTGACTTTTAACATGCTCCACCTCATAATGATCAACAAGCAAGGAGAAAATATTCACGTACTCCCCAGCCCAGATCTTTTCTTTTATAGCTAAAGGCACATGTTGTCCCAATCTCTCTCTACGAGAGGGTGCTGACTCGTCCCTTGCAATCGGCAATGGCCGCTTACCTGCACCGGACGCAGCTTCGGCCGCTTGCGGCTTGTCTATTCCCGCCAACGGCGCAGTCACTTTAGCTGCATCTCTCTTCTCACGAAGCCCTTTTATCAGCGCCTGTGCCTCGGCAGCCGTGGCGCCATCACTACTATCCCCCAACCAAGCTGCGCCCCGGCTACGCCGCTTCGGGCATACCAGCCGAGACGCGCCTCCCGCCCAAAAATGGCTTCCCGGGGGGATCGAGGCACTCCGCCATACGTTCGGGGGGACCGAGTGGTCGCCCCTTTCCATGTTGTTGAGTTTGCGCTATATAATATTGCAAGGAAAAATAAAGTAGGGAAACTCGAGTTCACACACTACTGAATGCGCACTCTTAAGTGCATCAGCAGTACACTGTGAATCGGAGCGTTTCACAGGCCTGTCACAGATAAGAAATGCCATCAAAACGAAATCCTACAAAACAATATACTACTGGCCGGCAGCAATTCATACCCGGACAACGTCGGGACGGGCTGCTAGTATAGAATATATATATATATTCACTAAAAAAAACATATGTTTCAGGGCCGTTCTAGTTAGTTGGACATTTCACTCATACAAAACCATAGAAATTCCCCCATTATAGTTAGTTCAGCTAACTATAAATCGCGAGCCCGCAATGCACTGCTGATGACGTCACATATTACATCACTCATGACATGGCCAGTGACATCACTGATGACATCACTGATGACATCTCAAATGACATCACTCATGACATAACTGATGACATCATCCTTGTGATCGAGTGGCAGATCTCCTCTCACCCTAATATAACCTTTGATACACACACTCAAAAATACAAACTAACATTTTCAAAACAATGGACATACCAATACCAGTTACAACACACCTATTCAGTAATTCCAAGATCTACACACACATCCACTCATTCAAAACAATCACTTATAGAAACACCTACTAATTTGTATAGGAACAATCTCTCACTCTCACATATACTCACTTATATACACCAATACTCACATATACTAGTTTAAAACATATGTAGTTACTCATAAAGACACTATTGAGACACTCATTCACTCACTAACACACCCATACATACACTCATCCACCTATACAGTCCTGCACACATGCGGTCGTCAACACATACAAACAGTGAGTCACTCATTCATGCATTTATGCACTAAGTAATACCCCCCACCGAACCATACAGACACTCATAGTGATACTCAAAAAACCAACTAATAACCAGTCAGTTATATTATCAATTTTACAAAACAAATCATCCATTTAGACACTTATATACCCATTTATTCTTTCATTGACCTTGAGATATACATATATAAAACATATTTAATTTTCAGAAAAACACATATTCACTGGATGATGTCATCAGTGACGTCATTTGAGATGTCATCATTGATGTCATGAGTGATGTCACTGACCATGTCATGAGTGATGTAATATGTGACATCATCAGCAGTGCATTGTGGGCGCACGAGTTACAGTTAGCTGAACTAACTATAAAGGGGGAATTTCTATGGTTTTGTACTAGTGTAATGTCCACCTAACTATAAAGCCCCTGAAACCTAGGTTTTTTTCAGTGAATTTTTAAGGTTTTTAAAATGCGAATTTCTAACTATAACGTGCCTGAAACCTATGTTTATATGCCTGAAACAACATATGCCTGAAACAACATATACATAATATTATATATATATATATATATATATATATATATATTACCTACTGGCGGTCGCCAGTAGGTATATATAGTTAGGATTTTTTCTCTATGGGATTTTTGAAAATTCTATGTCTAATAACTTTGGCGTTTGTGGACGGAATTGGCTGAAATTTTCAGGAAAATGGAACATTTTGTTTCTGAGCAGCCCCTGACAATTTGGGGGGGTTTCATCAAGGGGGGGCCGAGAAAAAAGGGGGGTCCCAAAACGCGTTTTTCCCATGTTAATTTCCATAGGGCGGTTGGCCTCACTTTTAGCTCGAACGGCTGAATGGATTTGCACGAAACTTGGCAAAATTGTAGGGAATGTTAGCCCGATGTGCCTTTGCTAGGTCTCAATATATGTGCTCCAGAGGATTTTGAGTAATTTAGGTTCAAAAAAAGATATATATCTGGGCGGAGCCTAACCACACATCTGATCTGATTGGCTGTCAGCACTTCATCCAAGAAGTGTTGGCAGCCATCTTGGGACCAATATACATGATAGCACCTCATTAAAAAGCATTGTAGTTAATAGAGGGTTTTAGGACTTTAGTTACATTATAAATCATTTGTTGATGGTACCATACTCGTTTTAGGAATTGTGGTGGGTTCTAAGGTGATTTTACCATGTGAAAAAACCTTCTGCTGTGATATCATGAATATTGTTTGAAAGAAAACTAATATCTCATGATTTTCCCACAGTGGTTTGGAAGGGGATCTATAAGCTAAACTGAAAGCATATTTTCTGTAAATTCACATTATCTTTCTCAGTCATGTGAAAATGAAGTCTGACATTCTCAGTAAAACATGTACATCCAACAAGGACAGAGACTGTCAGTTGATTCCTTTGTGTTCTACTGCAGCCTCCTAGAGTGTTCTAAAGAACAACTAGAGCGCTAACAGTCCTACTTATTACAAAGGTATGGCACACCTGAAGCCATCTTGATTGGAATAAAGTGGTAACTCTTAAAACATTTAATTTAAAAAGAAGCAACATGAGGGGGTATATTTTGCCATAGAAAGTATGATTAGTGCTGCAGAATGAAAAATTAGGGCACATTTTGAGTGACTTGTCAAATCCTTTTCTATTTCATTAAAACATTCTGACATGCAGTCTCCCAAAATGGCCACCAGAGACAAAAGAGCCCAAATGTAGCCCAAATATCACCCAGATGTAGCCCAAGTATAGCCCAATGACAGAATGTCCCAGAGTGTTCTAAAGAACAACTAGAGCGCTAACAGTCCTACTTATTACAAAGGTATGGCACACCTGAAGCCATCTTGATTGGAATAAAGTGGTAACTCTTAAAACATTTAATTTAAAAAGAAACAACATGAGGGGGTATATTTTGCCATAGAAAGTATGATTAGTGCTGCAGAATGAAAAATTAGGGCACATTTTGAGTGACTTCTCAAATCCTTTTCTATTTCATTAAAACATTCTGACATGCAGTCTCCCAAAATGGCCACCAGAGACAAAAGAGCCCAAATGTAGCCCAAATATCACCCAGATGTAGCCCAAGTATAGCCCAATGACAGAATGTCCCAGAGTGTTCTAAAGAACAACTAGAGCGCTAACAGTCCTACTTATTACAAAGGTATAGCACACCTGGAGCCATCGTGATGGCAATAAAGTGGTAACTCTTAAAACATTTAATTTAAAAAGGAACAAAATGAGGGGGTATATTATGCAATAGAAGGTATTATTAGTGCTGCAGAAAGAAAAATTAGGGCACATTTTGAGTGACTTTTCAAATCCTCTTCTATTTCATTAAAAAATTCTGACATGCAGTCTCTCAAAATGGCCACCAGAGACAAAAGAGCCCAAATGTAGCCCAAATATCACCCAGATGTAGCCCAAGTATAGCCCAATGACAGAATGTCCCAGAGTGTTCTAAAGAACAACTAGAGCGCTAACAGTCCTACTTATTACAAAGGTATGGCACACCTGAAGCCATCTTGATTGGAATAAAGTGGTAACTCTTAAAATATTTAATTTAAAAAGGAACAAAATGAGGGGGTATATTTTGCCATATGAATTATGATTAGTGCTGCAGAAAGAAAAATTAGGGCACATTTTGAGTGACTTCTCAAACCCTCTTCAATTTCATTAAAAAATTCTGACATACAGTCTCCCAAGATGGCCACCAGAGACAAAAGAGCCTAAATGTAGCCCACATATCACCCAGATGTACCCCAAGTATAGCCCAATGACAGAATGTCCCAGAGTGTTCTAAAGAACAACTAGAGTGCTAACAGTCTTACTTATGACAAAAGTATGGCACACCAGAAGCCATCTTGATTGGAATGAAGTGGTAAGTCTGAAAACACTCAATTTAAAAAGGAACAACATGAGGGGGTTAATTTTGCCATAGAAAGTATGATTAGTGCTTCAGAAAGAAAAATTAGGGATCATTTTGAGTGACTTCTCAAATCCTCTTCTATTTCATTAAAAAAATTCTGACATGCAGACTGAAACATGCACTTTGAATACCAGCAGCAGACGTCCCTGGTGAGCAGTAGCTTTACTACAGTGATCTAATGTGCAACTAGAGTGCTAACATTCAGAATTTATGGCAAATGTGTGACACATCTGAATGCCTTCTTGATGGAACCAAAGCAAACAAGCATTGAAAATGCAATAGATCTCGCCCTCGTTTAAGTTAAAGCCATTCTGTTTGTAATGAGGTGGCTTTTTAGCTTTGCTTTTATTAGTGTTTTTTCAACTTTCATGTAAATAACATGCATCTGTATGCATATAAGTATATGTATGCATGCATTTATGTTTGTATTTATATAGATATACAGATGATATATGTTTATATATGTATGTATATATATATATTCACTGAAAAAACCATAGGTTATAGACCATATATAGTTAGGAATTAGCATTTACAAAACCTTGAAAATTCACTGAAAAAACCATAGGTTATAGACCATATATAGTTAGGAATTAGCATTTACAAAACCTTGAAAATTCACTGAAAAAACCATAGGTTATAGACCATATATAGTTAGGAATTCGCATTTACAAAACCTTATTTTACTCACACAAAACCATTGAAATTCCATATATAGTTAGTTGCACTAACTATATATCGCGCACCCGCAATCCACTGCTGATGATGTCACATATTACATCATTCATGACATGGTCAGTGACATCACTGATGACATCACTGATGACATCTCAAATGACATCACTGATGACATCTCAAATGACATCACTGATGACATCACTGATGACATCTCATTTGACATTACTGATCACATCACTGATGATATCATTCATGTGATAATACGATGAACCTCTTCAGACTCTAATATAACCTTAGATACAATCAGTGTAAACAGACACTCACAGACTGTCACTCATCCATGGAGTTACTCACACACCTAGTCAGTCATGCAAAGAATCAATCACACCTCCATTTCCTCAACTATACAGTTATACAAACTTTACTTATTCAAACATATACTAACACATATTTACTCTCTTATACAATCCCTGATACAAGTTCACAATGATCCATACAGCCACTCACACATTCACTGGCTCTTATGCACAGTTATTTATATATGTCAACTCTCACATGTACTGTGTTTTACATATGTACTTACTTTGACATGTAGCACTGAGATATCCATTCACTCACCAATACACTCATGCACACAGTCAACCGCCCATACAGCTGTTTCCACATGCACTTTTGAAACCATACATCTAGTGAATCAACTGCTCACACATCTATGCACAGAGTCATACACCTCCCAGCCACCCACACACACACTCAGTCTCCCATACAAATACTTGGGCAACCAATCAATAACCCATATAGTTACTCATATAGCTACTTATCAACACATGCAACAGTTTACAGAACAACAGACATAATGATGCACAAATTAAGACAGTTTAGTCACTAACCCATGCACTCAGTGAGACACATTTAATCACTCACTTATACAGTCAGTCATGCACCTACTAAATCCTTCATCCAGACACTTATACATCCACTCATTCTTCAATATGTAAGACATATTTTAACTTTACAGAAACATACAGTCACTGGATGTTGTCATCAGTGATGTCATCAGTGATGTCATTTGAGATGTCATCAGTGATGTCATCAGTGATGTCACTGACCATGTCATGAATGATGTAATATGTGACATCATCAGCAGTGGATTGCGGGTGCGCGATATATAGTTAGTGCAACTAACTATATATGGAATTTCAATGGTTTTGTGTGAGTAAAATAAGGTTTTGTAAATGCGAATTCCTAACTATATATGGTCTATAACCTATGGTTTTTTCAGTGAATATATATATATATATACCAAAACAAAACCCTTTCAGGCAAAAGACTTTTTCTATCTCGGCGTGGAAAGCACTGTGCTAATCCTATGCTTAAAAACTTTGATAGAAAAACAGACATTTGTGGTGAGCAGATCTAGAGTGTCGCTGGTGTTGAGAGTGCTCTTACAGGGGCTGCTTTCCACCTAAACTTGAGAACTGCCCAGAGTTCTCTCCTTCTTTTTTGCATAATTTATGCGTCACTCTATGCCTGAAAGGGTTTTGTTTTGACTTAATACTGGGTGCTCCCTTGTGTCTGGACAAAGCTATACCTCTCTGAAGAGTTCTAATTAGAGCGAAACACTGTCAGGGGTTGTTTTTACTCATTTCAGGTTGGCTTGAGTTGGTATTTCACTAATTCAAAGCTGTAATATTGTGCCTGTAGTGATAAATGGCTTTTGTAATTTTACAGCTCAGCAAGGACAGCACTCTACTAGTCCTATGCTTAAAAACTTTGCTGTACAAATTGCAAAAGACTTTGTCATTTTCTATCTCGGCGTGGAAAGCACTGTGCTAATCCTATGCTTAAAAACTTTGATAGAAAAACAGACATTTGTGGTGAGCAGATCTAGAGTGTCGCTGGTGTTGAGAGTGCTCTTACAGGGGCTGCTTTCCACCTAAACCTGAGAACTACCCAGAGTTCTCTCTTTCTTTTTTGCATGATTATTATACTATGTATACATGTGAAAATGTCTCGGTCCGCCTGTTTGCCTTAGTGGCACAGAAACAATGTGTGGAACTGACATCAGCACGCCGATGAGGTCCTCTTATGGCTCCGAGGACGTCATACAGTGTTGCGAGCTGAGCTGTGCTATTATGACGTCCTCATCGACATGGGAGAGCTAGGAAAGAATTTCTGTGGAATGCTGGTGCAGGGGATATTCACCTAAGTGTTCAGGCTAGTCCTTTGGGAGCAACTGTTTATGTTGTCACTCCAGAAACTGAAACTAGTGATCTGAGGGCAGAGGCCCTGCAGATGGCACACGAGGTGGGGTGCCCAGTCGTGTGCACCGACGGGGCAGTGAAGTGGCAAGCACCACAACCCACAAAAAAGGTAACGAGGGCACTGAATAACACAGGATCTTTTCTTTGTATCAGGCAGGAACAACAAAGTTAAAATGCCCTAGTACCAAAATGTAGAATTAGTGCTACAACGGTCTTCAAGAGGACCTGCGATGCCGCTTCTGCCTCCCGTACCCTGGAAGCGGCACATGGGTCATGCGGTACGATCATACTGCGGTGGGACGCACAGTCGTTGACCTCTCATGGCACTGCTCCACACTTCAGGGAGGACGTTTTCCATTAGTTATGTTTTCTGATGGCGTATCGCGCCGGGACTGTCCAACAACAACAGAACTCCTTTAGATCCAAACAGAGTCTTCCACTTTCTCACCGGAAGTGAAACCACGTCACGCTGACACTTTCACAATACAACAGCTGGGAATGCACTTTTTGGTAAAAAAAACAACACATTCCTTCCTCCTAATTAATCAAATAAACGTCTCACTGAAGAACCGGGGCCAGCTTCGATCAGTGAACAGCCGTTACAACGACTTTTTTAATTCGCGATACCATTACAATGCATGCATTACCACGCATGCATTGTACATCGCGAAGTCATTACTACACATTTTTTAGAACGCAAGGTCATTTACCATGCATGCCTTTCCAACAAATGTTGTTGTAAAGGTATGTATGGTAAATGACCATGCGTTCTAAAAAACATGTAGATGATCCGCATTGTTGTAAGGAAACAGAGGCTGTTCCGTTTCCTCACAACGACGTGCACCACCCCTCAGAGACGACGTGAAGCAGGAACGACGAGGAGAGAGGAACCACGAGGAGTGAGAGGTAAGGGGGATTGGGCACGGGGTGTTTTTTTTTCTTCTAGGGTTTAGGGTAGTGTAGTGGTGTTTGGGTAGTGTAGGGGGTCGTGCTGGGGGTAGTGCTTTAGGGTTTAGGGTAGTGCAGTGGTGTTTAGGTAGTGCAGGGGGTCGTGCTGGGATAGTGTTTTAGGGTTTTGGGTAGTGCAGTAGTGTAAGGGGTCATGCTGGGGTTAGTGTTTTAGGGTTTTGCGTATTGCAGTGGTGTATGGGTAGTGTAGGGGGCCATGCTGGGGTAGTGTTTTAGGGTTTAGGGTAGTGCAGTGGTGTTTGAGTAGTGTAGGGGGGTCATGTCGGTGGTAGCGTTTTAGGGTTTAGGGTAGTGCAGTGGTGTTTGTGTAGTGTAGGGGGTCATGCTGGGGGTAGTGTTTTATGGTTTAGTGTAGTGCAGTGGTGTTTGGGTAGTGTAGGGAGTCATGCTGGGGGTAGTGTTTTAGCGTTTATGGTAGTGCAGTGGTGTTTGGGTAGTGTAGGGGGTAATGCTGGGGTAGTGTTTTAGGGTTTAGGGTAGTGCAGTGGTGTTTGTGTAGTGTAGGGGTAGTGCTGTGGGTAATGTTGTAGGGTTTAGGGTAGTGCAGTGGTGTTTGGGTAGTGTAGGGGGTCATGCTGGGTTCTAGTGTTTTAGGGTTTCGGGTAGTGCAGTGGTGTTTGTATAGTGTAGGGGGTCGTGTTTTAGGGTTTAGGGTCGTGCAGTGGTGTTTGGGTAGTGAAGGGGTCGTACTGGGGTTAGTGCTTTAGGGTTTAGGGTAGTGCAGTTGTGTTTAGGTAGTGAAGGGGGTCGTAATGGGGGTAGTGTTTTAGGGTTAAGGGTAGTGCAGTGGTGTTGGTGTAGTGTAGGGGGTCGTGCTGGGGTAGTGATTTAGGGTTTAAGGCAGTGGTGTTTGTGTAGTGAAGGGGTTGTGCTGGGGGTAGTGTTTTAGAGTTTAGGGTAGTGCAGTTATGCTTGGGTAGTGTAGGGTGTCGTGCTGGGGGTAGTGTTTTAGGGTTCAGGGTAGTGCAGTGGTGATTGGGTAGTGGAGGGGGTAGTGTTTTAGCGTTTAGGGTAGTGCGCCCAACCAGCCACAATATCCGTGGACAAAAGGGATCCTGACTCTTTTGAACGCTCTGCCAATTAAATAATTTGGGTCAAGGGCCCTACCACGTCCACGTCCTATCAATTTCTTTCTTGGGATCCCACATATACTTGGAGAAAAAGGTACATAGTTTCTCATCAATTTCAGGTGTGTGTGTCACCTTCCCCTTCAGTGAGGGCCTGGGGCATTCTCCCTTCATCCTATTCCTGACCTCCCTTTAAGGGGTTGATTGATTTTCTCCACCACATACTCTGCCGCTTTGATGTCAGGGGTCCACTCTGCCGACCTAGGATGGTAAATTTGGGTAGGCTCGAACATGTCCGTGTGGACCCCGTCCCCAAACCGGGACTGAGAGGCATGAGACTCTGGATGCCAGGGACGCCCGAGTCCTTTTCTTCATCAGAGGAGAAATCGTCCTCTAATACACCCTCTCCCTCTAAGGGCAACCAGCCGTCTGGGTCTATAATAGTGGTGACAGCATCACAATTTTCCCCGGACTCCTCCTCATCCCGGCAGGGTGCATGTTTTAGCGTTCGTGCACTCTTAAGGAAGGTCTCTGCAAGTTTATCATATCCTTCCAAGTGCCCTGTGTTATGCTTAACGGCCCTTTTATTCCCCAGCTGGGAGCTACTGGGACCTGCCACCACCAGATCTGTGTCACTGAACACCCCAAGGATGCTTTTGGCCAGCTAATCAACCTGATCCCTAAGAGGAGACAGCGCCCTAGAAATAGCCAGAGCGAGGGCTTGGTCCACTGCTGGAGGGAGAAATTAGGGGGCCATTCCTCCTCTACTTCATGGTAGGAGGAGTAAAAATGGTCTTCTGGAGCAGAGGGTGTGAGCACAGAACAAATGCCCTTCAAATCTTTAAGGCAGCCCCCTCGCCGGTGCTCCAACAGCTGGGCTTTCCCTGAAGCCATTATAAGAATAGACTGAGACGCAATACCAATTACCACCACCAGGTGGCGCTGGTCACTAACATGGCCATGTGGGGAAATCACCGCGTAGCGGTGTCGAAATTAGGCGAGGGTTGGTTGGAAATCAAGCGGACACTAAAGGAGTGACTGGATTTCCAAATGCACGTAAAGACCAGCGGGAGCGCTCGACGGAGCTGCCTCGCTCGGACCAGATGCGCCCGACAGGATCTCACTGCGCGCAGAGCGCACAGCTGGAGAAACCGCGAGGGGGGAAATGCTCTCGGGCAAGACCCTGCTGCGCAGGGAATATTAAACGATACCAAGGCAATAATGCTAATAACGTGCACAAGAAACAGCTATACAAACAGCAACAACGTCAGATTATGCCAAGAATGTAAGGAATGCACTTATCTTACGAGCAGTGAAGAAAGAGGAAGTGGAAGGGACGTCACAATATTATATACGATGGACTGTGATATGATTGGACTATAGTTGCCATGGAGACTACCCCCCCTAATGGTTCATGGGTTGTGTAGTCTTTTGTTTAATGATTGTTGTGTTACGTTTTCTTCGAACTGCTATGCAAATAAAATGAGGAAAGATATGCATAAACCTCGCCTCCCTCCTGCCATAGAATTCATTCAACTTTATTCGATCTGATTTAGCAACATAGATCATAAAAGTGTACATAAAAACAGTAAATCCCCTTTCCTAAGACAATACAGTGAGAATTAATTAAAACCAGTTGGTGAAAATTGGTGTTACAAAGCCCGGTTCAGAGCAACTTCAGGTTAACAGAATCGTAAAGTTCAATGTTTTGCAAGATCAATCTCATGAACTTTTTGCAAAATACACAATAAGGGGTCCAAGTAAGATTTAAAGCTCCAGTACCTGACCAGTCTGCACTATATAAAACTGCAGATAAACTAAAAATAAAAAGTATTTTGCACACTTCTGTCATTGGGCTATATGTGGGCTACATCTGGGCTCTTTTTTCTCTGGTGGCCATCTTGGGAGACTTATTTGTTATGAAGTTTCCTAATTTCCTAATTTACTGCAGTCTCCTCAGTTGGAAATGCTTTCAGTTTTTTACTTTGATTCCATCAAGAAGGAATTCAGATGTGTCTAACATTTGCCATAAATTCAGAATGTTAGTAGCACTCTAGTTGTTCATTAGATCACTGTAGTAAAGCTACTGCTCACCAAGGAGTTAATTGGAAGTCTACTGCTGGTATTGAAAGCGATTGTTTCAGTCTGTATGTCAGAATTTTCTAATGAAATATAAGAGGATTTAGATCTCACTTAAAACAAGCCCTAAATTTTCTTTCTGCAGCACTAACCATAATTTCTATGGCAAAACAAACCCTCTCATTTTGTTCCTTTTTAAATGACATGTTTTAAGTGTTACCAGTCTATTCCAATCAAGATGACTTCAGGTGTGCCATAATGTTGTCATAAGTAATACTGTTAGCTCTCTGTGTAGCTGCAGTAGAACACAAAGGCATCAACTGACAGGCTGCTCCTGTTGAAATATACCAGGAAGATATTTGAGATCTCACTTAAAACATGTCCTAATTTTTCTTTCTACAGCACTAACCATAATTTTTATTGCAAAATGAACCCTCTCATTTTGGTCCTTTTTAAATTAAATGTTTTAAGTGTAACCAGTTTATTCCAATCAAGATGGCTTCAGGTATGCCATACTTTTCTCATAAGTAAGGCTGTTAGCGCT
The DNA here is from genome assembly GCF_964263255.1 of Lissotriton vulgaris. Classification (NCBI taxonomy): domain Eukaryota; kingdom Metazoa; phylum Chordata; class Amphibia; order Caudata; family Salamandridae; genus Lissotriton; species Lissotriton vulgaris. Next base: position 105,162,149 of record NC_141693.1, on the reverse strand, counting down.
CTAGTTGTTCTGTAGGAAACTCTGGGAAGCTGCAGTAGAACACAAAGGCATCAACTGACAGGTTGCTACTGTTGAAATATAACAAGAAGATGTTTGAGATCTCACTTAAAACATATCCTAATTTTTCTTTCTACAGCACTAACCATAATTTCTATGACAAAATGAACCCCCTCATTGTGTTCCTTTTTAAATTAAATGTTTTAAGAGTTACCCATTTACTCCAATCAAGATGGCTTCAGGTGTGCCATAATTTTGCCATATGTAAGATTGTTAGTGCTCTAGTTGTTCTTTAGAACACTCTGGGAAGCTGCAGTAGAACACAAAGGCATTAACTGACAGGCAGCTCCTGTTGAAATATAACATCAAGATATTTGAAATATCACTTAAAACATGTCCTATTTTTTCTTTCTACAACACTAACCATAATTTCTATGGCAAAATCAACCCCCCCATTTTGTTCCTTTTTAAATTAAAGATTTTAAGTGTTACTGATGGAGCAAGGATTTGCCCGTAAAGCGCCTTGCTCGCATGCAAAACCCTTGTCTAAACTGCATAATAATATTAACCTCATTATTCGTCATTTATAAAGTGTTTTCCCAACACGCGGGTGTCCCCAGGATGCTTGCTTGTTTGTTTTTCCGTACTAAAATGAAGCTTGCACTTAAAATGGCTGCTTCGCTGAGATTCAGTCTGCGCATGCGTCGGTCATACCCATGTGATGTGACGCACTCGCATTCTGGAGGGATTCTGTGCTCATGCGCACTGATGCAAAATATGGCCGCTTGTCTCTTACCACGCTCTCTGCTTGCTACTGCTGCTTTAGCCTATCTGTCTTTTCGCACTAATCTATAACGCTATAGTCATTATAAAGTAAGGGTTGGTTAGATTTTATCATGGTATACAGTGCGATCATTTTTATGTATGATTTTAATTTGTTTTCGCTTACTTTTCATGTACCGCGTCTTTGTGGGCTGGGGCATGCATGAGCAACGCCATGGTGAAGCTCCTCTGAACCCTGTCAGCTGATCAGGGAGAATCCTAACTGCGCAGAAGCTAAAACTAGCCAGCTGGCTCCTGGAGCCCGATGCGCCTGGGAACCCATCCCGAAGATGCAGATTACACCTTGAATTTTCATACACTGTTGCTATATGCTGGACTCTTGCATTGTCTTCTGTATTCCTATGCCTGGGAACGTGAACCAGGGGGGCGGGTGTGCAAAATTGAATAATTATGATGGGAACGTTGAATTCTAGGAGGTGGTAATGACCGCACCACCTCTCCTGTCCAATCACAATGTGGGAAACTGTCACTTGCAACATTAGTGGGTGGTCTAAGGGTCCCCAAAACCGTATAATTGCCCTAGTTTAGCTTAGGAAAATTGTCCGACTTGTCCGAGTAGCAGACCTGTCACTGACCCTACGATCTCAATAGGTGCTCATTCTGAAAGTGCTGCGGAGCACTTTATCCATACTTTCCACAATCTCCTAAGGGGTGGAAAATCCTAAGTGCTGGCGAAGCACTTTGCTGGGGAATTCGAAAATCCAATCGGGGTTTCTGGCGGATTACTTGCAGAAGGGGGTAACGCAGGCGTTGCTGTCCGAAGCTGTGGGTGTTGGTCGTACCCTGGGAGGCCCAGTCCTTGACCTGAACCTGAGGGGTATCCTGTCCTTACTGTCCGTGAGCTGTACCTGCTCGCATTCTGGCATTCCTTTTCTGAGGGTCCCTGTCCCCGTCTTCCCAACTGACCCGTGGCCAGGGTTGGTCTTCAATCTGAACTAGGTAATTATTTGATTGTGGGTTTGCGTATCCCTTTCTCTCTCTCTCTCTCTCCCTTTTATCTGATCTGGTAAAAAGCACTCTTACCTGTGTTATTGCTTTATTGCCAATGCAATTATATGTGTCTGAATTTTAGTTGGTTCCTTCTCTTCCCCTCTCCTTTAGAAACTCATTGATTTCATAAAACCATAGCATGTTCCCGTTTTTCCCTTTCCTTTAGTGGTTTGCAGTGAACTTAGCAAGAATAGCTTAAAGCTTAGGTTAAGTACATGTTCTAGGTCTCATCTCCATTCCTACGTTCTAGTATAAAATTGCAGTGACTAGTTTTGTTCTAAAAACTCCTACCTTTAGTCTCCCCATATATTCTAATGGTCATATTTTTGATGCAAAGTTACCTATTGGTGTTGATTTTAATGTTTGATATATTATTCTGTGTATCGCTTATTATCTTGGCATCTTCTCTTTGAATTCTTATATAAAGTTTTAAACTTCATCAGGTGTCTGTGGTCATTATACAGAATTGTGGAAAGTATTTTATTGACTATAACGTGTATTTGATGTTAGACCTGTCTACTATTTTCCCTTATAGCTCCAGGTCCATCGTAAGAATTGTGCCTGTGGTAAGTCAGGTACATGGTAAGCAGAGGTAAATCCAAACTTGATTACTCTTAGCAGCGTGCAGGAGGAGAAATCCTCACCCAGTTCACCCAAACAAATTAGTGTGGTAATAAAAGGTTTTTTTTCACGCCAAGGGCCCAGTGCGTGTAAAGGAATTGGTAACTCGGGTGACCTGGGGGAAACTGCGCGCTCTAGCAGTAATTTCTGGCAGCAGAGGATGGCTTGGACTAGTTAGATTAGGTAGACAGGATAGTCATAAACAAACCTTGAAATAAAACGTGCTGCTGGTTTCTACTGTATTTTTCCAAAAATTATGAAATGTTTTTTTATATAAATGTGCATGATTTTGCATTACTGCTATAAATATTGCATGTTGAATTAACCCAGAATTGTTTGTAAATGTTCAGTGTAGTCCGAATCCCCGGGGAAGTATTTTAGCTAACGGTGAGTAGAATCCGGTTAGCTGTTGAAGTCACTAAGTTTGAATCATTAGTGCAGGGTTAAAGGAGTAACTGGAAGCACTAATTAGGACCTTTGTTTCTGGAGTGAATGATAGCTACGAGTCCTTTATAAAACTTTCATTGCGATATCACCTAGTAAGGGTCGCATACGGAAGGAGTAGTAGGGTCTCCGAGGCTTGTCTGGTAAGTAAAATAGTACGCTGGTGAAATCCTGGCTCAGTACATATCCCCGACTAAGGTGGATGAGTCAGAAGAATAACGGGTTCTATATTGCTGGTGTGAAGGGACAGGCAACGAAGTCTATCCAGAGTGAATGAAAAGTAGACAGAAGTGGTTTACTAGTAGCGAAAGAAAAGTCTTTTCTCTCTTTAGAACACTCAGACATAGTGGCAAACGTTGTGTGTTATTGACTAAAACTTGCACTCGCACTTTAGAGAGAGTAAAAAGTTTCCGTTACCTTGTGAAGGAGGGAGTCAGTCGGAGAGCTGCTCTGACGTCACTCCGTGCCGCGCTGGTATTGGTCAAAACAGCGGGTGGGTAGTGGAGCTGAATTTGTAAAGGAGGGGTGAGTGCCGAAGCGTGAGACTCTGTCTGGCGAAAAGGCCGCACACCCATTGGTTAACAGTATTTGTATTCCCTGACCTGATTGGGTGGTGCGAAATAAAAGTCGCGCTAGCATTGGAAGCACAAAAGTAAACAAAATTAATCAAGCCGAGTTAGAAGCGAGTCTGGAGAGTTGCATGTGGTATCCAGATTTCATACCGAATCCAAAGTACCTAGGATTTCATAAGGATCAGCTTATACGAGGTAGACCGCACATGATGTATGGAATAAAGAGAAAATTGTCGTTCTCTGATAAAGTAAAGAATTTTTTCAAAACTGACAAGCCCATTAGAACGAGGGAAGGCGTACTCATTCCCCCGCCAAATACCCCTGCTTCTTTCATGTTGTTTGATAAAGGGTATCACACTTGTGTCTGGCTAGAAAATTGGGCAAAGTATACTGTGGATGACGGAGTCCTAGCATTCCCTGTTGAAGGTACATTTAATGGTCGGATCCTGTTTAACTTAAGGACCCGCATGAATGAATTACACCCTAGACCGAGGTTGACCCAGTACGAAGCTTTGGAGGAATGGGAGATTGAGGCTGCCGAGCGAGACAAACCCCGAATGGATAAGGGAGTGAGTAAGTGGTATCCCAGACTTCCAACGCCAACCAAAGAGCAGAAAATGAAACAGTGGAGGCAGTCTATGTTAACTGAGGGGCTGTTCCCTATGATGGGGGTATTAGAAGAGAAGAGAGGAAAGTGTAAAGAAAAGACCCATCACCTAGCACCTATGGGGGACATAGAAGATGAACACCTGGAAGATTTGTTAATGAAGAATCCACCTCCCTATGTTGCAGAATCAGAACCGGTGCATTCTCAAAATCCCTTTACAAATTACCCCCGAAGTAGGAGAGAAAGTGATACAGACAGAACAGCTACAGGCAGTAAAACTAGTGAAAGGGATGAGTTTTGCAGACCTAAGTCCACGGTTCCGAATTATCAGCCATTCGGAGAAAGTCCACCTCGATTGGTAGCTCCGACTGCCCCGAGTATTTATCCGTCCTTAGTACCTCAGGTATTGCATGGCAGTTCTGCTGAGAGGGGGTTGCAGGAAAAAGAGAAAGAAGCCCTGACTAAACAGCGGGAGGAATTAGTTAGAACCATTGCCCAGATGCATCCCCATCCTGATTCCTTGACCATTCCGGTAACTATTGGTCCTGCTATTCCAATGTATAGAAATGACCTGACTAGTCCCCATCCTCCTGTTATCACCCCAATACTGCCTACTCCTAGCATCCAGACCCCGAGGAAGGAAATATTCATAGATGAGGATCAGGAAAGTGAGTGTGAATCTGGAAGCTTGATGGATCTGCCCATAAGGGAGTCGAGGGCCAGTATAGCAGGGACAAGAAGTCAGCCCAGACAAAAGGAGGTGGTGATTGAAAGTGCAACTGGAGTTAGGAGTGCCACTTTAGTTTCCCCTGAAGAATTGGACAGATGGACAAAGGAGCTAGAGAAGGAGGCCACTCCCCAACCTAAAGCATTGGAAATATATAAATTAAGAATAGAAATAGAAGAAATGATGGCTGGGAACGTGGGAGTTGAGCGCCTAAGCTCGTATAATGAAGAAGAGTTACTATTCATCAGTAAAAATCTTACCCGGAGTGCTAGGGTGCTCCATGAAAAGATAATGGATGCCGCCACAGAAATGGGAGTTGATGTTAGTCGCTCCAAAATTCTTCAGAAACCCTACAGAGTGGACTTCTCAGACAAGGATTTAGAAAGCCTGAATGTGATGGGAAAACAGATCCAAGTAAGAGAATTGTTGAAAATCTTGCAGAAATGGGGCGAAGTGGGAAAATGGAGAACAAGGTGGGCAAAGAAAAAGGAAGGCAGCAGGGCTGGGTCAGTAACTTCAGAATTCGTATTAAAGGAAGTAACCCCAACTGAAAAATTGTGCCCCATGAGAGAGGTCCCGGGAGGAAAATATGTCCATGTCCCTTGGTCCAGACAAGACATTGTGTCATTTACAAACGACTTCCCGAAATTACGTGAGAAACCAGTTGACTGGTACAGACAGGTAGAACGTTTCATAAAAGTTCAGAAATGCCTGCTGAAAGACCTGGATGGGTTTTTCGACATTGTGGTCCCTGTAGATCTGTGGACGGAATGTAAGATAGAAATTGACTGGCCTAATGATGAATATCCCAGAGATGAGAAAACGGGAGCCCCTTCACCGGATGTAATGAGGAAATATGACCAGGTCATACAGTACCTTAAGAAAAAGGTGCCAGCAAAGGAGACAGATTGGACCCGTATAGATAGAACCACCCAAGAACGTGATGAAACGGTGCATTCATTTTATGAAAGGTTACTGCAGGTATTCAAAACTTACAGTGGTATCGATAATGTAGACATGAAAGACATGACCCATTTCAGTTATAGGTTTGTGCTAGGATTAAGGCCTGAAATCTCACAATGGATTCGAGATAACAAAATAAGTTGGCAGGGAAAACCCATAGATGATGTCCTGAAATATGCAAAATACTGCGAAGATGAAATCGAAAATAAAAAGAAGGCCCTCAAGGAGAAGGTCATGTGGGCACAGGTGAAATTAGCTGAACAGCAAGAAAAACAGTTAAGTAAAATGACTTCTGATAATAATGTCCAGAATACCACTACTGGGGGGGGGGGGGAAAGCCCAGACCTAAAATGAGTCGTGAAGAGGCCATGAAAAAGTTTCCGTGCCATGGGTGCGGCCAGATGGGGCATTGGAGAGACGAGTGTCCACACCTACAGGCCGGTAATGCCCCTGTAAATGGTTTAAATCCACAGGTGCCGAAAGAGGGGACAAGAAAAACCCAGCAACAGGTAAAATTACCTCCAGTACCCCGCGCTCCTAGACAGAATTTTAAGAGTCAGGGTCAGCAGAATGAGAGGGCGGAAGTATGGGAGGTTGAGAGTGAAAGAAACGCAGTCATTCCACAGTACTTGCTAAATGATACTTTCCTTTGTGAAGATCAAGATTGACGGGGCCTGAGAGGGGAGGATGAGGAGTGCGTACTTGGCGCCTCCTTACCGGTAGACCAGACGGGACCATACATTGAAGGAAAGGTTGAGGGAAAAGACGTCACCTTTCTGTTGGACACTGGTGCTACCAGATCTACTGTAAGAACAGTGGATGTTCCTAACCTACCCCTCTCGGGAGAAGCAATCCAAGTAGTGGGAGTCTCAAATCAGATAATAAGTACCCCTGTAACTGAACCAATGGAAATTTCTATAGGAAATTTCAAGGAAATGCACAGATTTGTGGTCTGTGATTCCAGTCCTGTAAACCTGCTAGGACGTGATTTGTTGTGCAAGATGCGTTGTACCATCTTCTGCACACCAAATGGCGTCGAAATACAGACCCCCGATGAAGATGGCCTGTACAAACTGATGTTAGTCAGACAAGATGCTGATATCAAGCCTTTGACAATTGAGGATTTACCTGAGGAGCTCCAGTTAAGGGTAGTACCAGAAGTGTGGGATTTCACAGGAAAAGATGTAGGCCTGATGGCAAATGTGGACCCAGTGAAAATAGCAATAAAAACAAATGCTGTATACCCCAAAACCAGACAGTACAAAATGAGTGCAGAAGTAAAAGCAGGAGTAGCGACTGAAATTACGAGGCTGCTCGAAGCAGAAATAATAGAAGAAGTGTTGAGCAGCCCCTGTAATTCGCCTATCATTGGGATCAAAAAGCCTAGTGGGAAGTACCGGGTGGTGCAAGATTTGCGCAAGGTAAACCAAATTGTTGTACCTTGCTGTCCTATTGTGCCCAACCCTGCAGTAATTCTATATCAGATTCCCTGGAACGCAGAATGGTTCACTGTCATTGACCTATGCCACGCTTTCTTTTCCATCCCATTGCATCCAGAAAGCAAATTCCTTTTCAGTTTTGAATTTGACAGCCATATCTATGTCTGGAATCGTGTCCCCCAGGGGTACACCGAAAGTCCATCGATTTTCAACCAGATACTGAAAAAGTGCCTTGAATCCCTAGTGCTGCCAAAGGAGTCTGTTTTGGTACAGTACATAGATGACCTGTTAGTGGCATCTAAAACCCAGACTGACTGTGTCACTGACACAATTGCCTTGCTGAATCACCTAGGAAAAGGAGGACATAAAGTGTCGCCTGACAAATTGCAATTCTGTAAAAACTCGGTAAAATATCTGGGGCACCAGATAGAAAAAGGAATCAGGAAGGTCACTACCGAAAGGATCAAAATAATCAAAGCAATGGAACTGCCCAGAACACAGAAAGAAGTGAGAATGTTCTTGGGAGTTGTGGGTTACTGCAGACAATGGATTGTAGGATTTGCGGCTCTAGCCCGACCCCTGATAAATATGACAAAGAAAGGAGTAGAAGACCCCGTCCACTGGGACAGTGAAAGCATGAATGCTTGGGTAACTCTGAGAAACTGTCTATGTACCGCACCTGCATTGGGTATGCCTGAGTACACTAAGCCCTTTGAGCTGTTCTGTGACACGAGAGAGAATTGTGCTCTTTCAGTCCTGACTCAGGAGCACGGATTAGTCAGAAGACCAGTAGCCTACTTTTCGGCCACCCTAGATCCAGTGGCTGCTGGATTGCCTGGATGCTTAAAAGCCGTTGCTGCTACTTGCGTCAGTCTGGAACAGAGTGAGAACATTGTCATGGGACATCCCGTCACTGTCTATGTTCCTCATTCTGTTGTCATCCTACTGACTAGAACTAAGACCCAGTACCTCACACCTAGTCGGCTGACTAAATATGAGAGAATTTTGATTGGTGCTGAAAATGTAACTATTTCCCGGTGCAATGTCCTAAACCCTGCGACACTGTTACCTATCCCTCTGGATGTAGAATCTGATGAGGACGGGGAACATAATTGCATCGATCTAACTGAATATAGCACAAAACCCCGTCCAGACATCAGAGAAATAGCGCTACTTGACGGGGATAAAACAATGTTCGTGGATGGCTCGTGTTTGAGACATGAGAGTGGAAGTCTAAGTGCTGCCTATGCTGTGGTTACACTAACAGGAACCATCGAGGCATCTTACATGCGCGAGGTGAAATCTGCACAAGTGGCAGAGCTCATCGCGTTAACTCGAGCATGTAAGAGGGGAAAAAACAAAAGAATTACTGTTTACACCGACAGTCAGTACTGTTTCGGGGTTGTTCATGACTTCGGCCAATTATGGCTGCAAAGAGAATTCATGACTTCCTCAGGCACACCTATCCGAAATGGGAAGGTGGTGCATGACTTGCTGGAAGCTATCCAATTGCCCAAAGAATTGGCTGTGGTCAAGTGTGCGGCTCACAGATCTGGAAATGATGATGTGACTGCCGGTAATAGGTACGCTGACCAAATTGCACAGTTTTGTGCCCGACACCATATGTCCCTACAAATTGCCCTGTGGGATGGAACCAGCTGCCAACTTATGTTGTTTGAGAATGTGTCAACGTGGGAAGAATTAAAAGAGATACAACAAGCCACAGACAGGCAAGAGAAGGGCAGGTGGGCCGCAAATGGTTGCGAATTGAGAGAAGATGGTGTGGTGGTAAATCCGACTGGGGTGCCTGTACTGCCTGATAGTTTGATCGACCCCATGGTCAGAATGATACATGAGCCAACACATATGGGAAGAGACGCGATGTGTCGGGTGTTTGAACAGGTGTTCTGTAATTCAAAATTCAGGAACCAGGCGGAAAGGTTTTGCCAGAGGTGCCTAGTGTGTCAGCAATTCAATGCAGGAAAGAAGACTGTAGTGGAACAGAGCACTATTGGAAAGGCAGTAGGGCCCTTCGTTAGAATGCAGGCAGACTTCATAACCATGCCCAGATGCAAAGGATATAGATATATCTTAGTCATAGTTTGTCTATTCTCCAGGTGGGTGGAAGCATATCCAGCTAAGAAAAATGACGCTATCACCACAGCCAAATTATTGCTCAGGGAGTTGATACCTAGGTATGGGATCCCAGAGACGATCGAAACGGACCAAGGTGGGCATTTTGCCAACGATGTCCTAGAGGAACTCTGTAAAGCATTCAAAATGAAGCAAAGATTGCACTGCGCCTACCATCCAGAGGCTTCTGGGGTAGTGGAACAAATAAATGGCACCCTGAAGTCCAGATTGGGAAAAATGTGTGACTCCACAAAAATGAACTGGATAGAGGCTTTACCCCTGGTGCTGATGAGTTTGAGAAGTATTCCGAACCGAAAGACTGGCCTAAGTCCCCATGAAGTGTTGATGGGAAGAGTGATGCGCCAGGCATGGGTACCCGGAAACAAACTGCTAAGCATTTCTGATGATATGGTGCTAGAATACTGCAAGCAGCTGGGTGACCAAGTGCGTTCTCTCTCTCAGCAGATTGGAGAGACAGAAGACGAGTGGCCAAAGGATCCAGCACACAATCTGCAACCAGGAGACTGGGTGGTGTTAAAGAAACACACCCGGAGCAGTTGCCTGAAGCCAAGGTGGGGAAAGCCACGACAAGTGATCCTCGTCACTACCACTGCTGTGAAGTGCGCTGGTGTACCGAAGTGGATCCACGCCAGCCACACAAAGCGGGTATCTGGAGAAAACGCGACTGGAGCTGAAGGCAGCGCAGCTGAAGAGGCTTCCGAGGAAGAGAGTCCGGAGCTAGCTGACATCGAACTGCCGAGCACAAGTCGAGACGTTGAATGGTATCCCGCCGACGAACCGGTTCATGATCCTATACGAACCAGGAAATATTCTTACTTAGACAGTGAGTGGGATAGTCCAGGTGAGTCAGAAATAGAAGAAGAAGGTCAGGTCAACGAAAGCCACAACACACCTGATCAGGACGTAGGCCAAGTAGGGTCAGATCAGGACATCGAAACTCCTCCTGAAACTCCTGAGAGTGAAGAGGGACAGTTAGAAATTAGAGCTGACGTTCATGCAGAAGAAAACGAAGAGATCGAAGAGCATGAACAGGAACAGATAGAACTAGATCAAAGTGCTCAGACAACGGAAACAACAGTAACCAGAAATAAAAAGAAAGTGCGATTTGAATCTGAGCAGGGACAGATTAGGAACCAGGCAGAAGAAATAGACGAAAGACCTGGAACTAGTCAGACAGGCAGGGAAACAGAAGTACCACAACAGAAAGTAAAAAGAGTGCACGAAGAAGGCCAAGTTTCCTCAACAACTGGGAGGCACGGAGGAAGAAGTGCACCCCGATACGTCAAGAGACTAAGGCTCAGACTAAAGACAGTCGAAGAAAACGATAAAGACCGGAAAAGGGCTCAAAGTGAAAGAAATGCAGCCCAAGGCAAATCACTGAGAAAGAGCGACAGAATAAAGAAACAGAACCGACTGTATCGGAGCCCTGAGTGGACGTACTTTGTGTTGGAGGAAATTGATGAGCCACACCACAGTGGCAATAGTGACAACGAGTCCATTGCTGATCGGAGTTCGGACGAAGACCCTCCTTGAGAGAGCCCCGAAGTGAGCCTTTGGTGCAAAGAAACGAAGAGGGGTAGCAAAAGCCACCTGTAAGCTAAATATGTCTGATCCGAATGTCTCTGGGAGATCCCGGTGTGGGTGTCTCAAAACCTGTTGTAAGATATGCTTATGTAGTGTAGCCATGCTAATAGTAATGTGGATAGGACTAACTGTTTTTCTACCTTTTATGATAAGTAAAGATCCAAACTTGTCCCCTACTGAACCCGAAGCAGTAGATGTAGGGGTTGTACAGACTGCAGAAACACCACGAAGCCTAGTAAGACACGACAAAAGAGTAGGACTGACACACACACGACCTAATTTAGAAGCACCAGATGAGGATGGACTACATTTTCACAAAATGAAAAACAGGACGCATCTAAATGTTTTTGCTAACTTGTTAGTGCATTATGTAGAAGCTATGGAAATAGAGGACTGTTATGTCTGCATGAAGCTACCAACCTCAGTGGCTGAAGGCGTGACATACCACCATCTACCTTTGACCTATGGAATCTCCTGTAGTATATTAGCTAGCTTGTTCTATAGGAGCACCTTGCAGTACTATTATTCAAATGATGACGTAGTATTTTCTGAACTTCCTGTTAGAGGACACTTGAACCGTGTACATACTACAAGTGACGTGACCCGCTATATGGGAGAATATTTCCTGACTATAGGTAACATAGATTTAGATCAAGCAAGAGAAGACAATCTGACCTGTTCACTGCAAGAGCAGGAAAAGATGTTTATAAAGATGGCAGACAGAAGGAGAGAAAAGTTTCAGAAGAAGGCAAATGTCGAGAAGGATAGAATCCCTAGGTGGGCTGAGCACATGGATAACACCTCGGAAGGCGAAGCCAGTCCTGCCTTGTTGCTGGATTTTGAAAGAAAGGGGAAACTTTGTATCCATAGGGAAAAGACAGAGTACTATAACAATGTATTCATCGGTTCCAGCGAGTGTGAACATAATTACAAGGTAATTGGAGGTTGGGGTTTCAAAAATGGGTCAGAACCTGTGTTTCCCGGAATATATTATATATGTGGGAACAAGGCTTATTTCAAATTGCCGGATCACTGGTATGGAAGCTGCTACTTTGGCATTGTTTTCCCGAAAATATACCATGTGAATAATGCAGCTGGAAGCGATGAAGAAACTAATGGCTTAGTGCGTAGTAGACGTGAAAGTGTAGGTGAAATTATAGGTGATATTTTTAGTGCACTGATACCTGGAATGGGGGTAGTTCTGAACACCCATAGAATCTGCAAACTGTCTACAGTAGTGGACCGGTTATCAACGGACACTGCTGCTGGTTTCCTGCTGGTCAATACGGAAATGGTTGCGATCAGATCAATGGTTTTACAAAACCGTCTTGCCCTTGACACCCTATTAGCAAAAGAGGGCGGAGTCTGTAGAATGCTGAAAGCGCAACATTGTTGCACTTACATTCCGGATAAAAGTATCGAATTAAAACAATATGTAAAGAACATAACTAATTTGGAAAAAGAACTCAAACCATTGGAGGTTGACAGTGCCTGCACGAGACTGACTGGAGGTCTCTCCTCTATAGGTAGTTGGTTTACTAACTTAGGTAGGAATCTTTTGTGGAAAATATTGATGCCAATAGTTATAATAGGTGTGATTGTATTGATCATTTTTATCTGCTGCAGATGCCAAAAGTGCAAAAAGAAATATACAGTAAATCAGAGGGGGGTGAAAAGAAACATTGATGAACTAGAACTAGAAGAGTTAAAGAGTGCAATTTACAAAAAGGCGAAAAATCACCACTCTCATAGAGAAGCTGAAAGAAAACTAAACAATAAGTTTATTGAAATTGAAATGGACGATGTGAATGAATGAGAAAAGTTGGCATCTGTTTCCTTCATGTAGTGATGATAGTAAATATCATCAAAGAGGGGATTGATGGAGCAAGGATTTGCCCGTAAAGCGCCTTGCTCGCATGCAAAACCCTTGTCTAAACTGCATAATAATATTAACCTCATTATTCGTCATTTATAAAGTGTTTTCCCAACACGCGGGTGTCCCCAGGATGCTTGCTTGTTTGTTTTTCCGTACTAAAATGAAGCTTGCACTTAAAATGGCTGCTTCGCTGAGATTCAGTCTGCGCATGCGTCGGTCATACCCATGTGATGTGACGCACTCGCATTCTGGAGGGATTCTGTGCTCATGCGCACTGATGCAAAATATGGCCGCTTGTCTCTTACCACGCTCTCTGCTTGCTACTGCTGCTTTAGCCTATCTGTCTTTTCGCACTAATCTATAACGCTATAGTCATTATAAAGTAAGGGTTGGTTAGATTTTATCATGGTATACAGTGCGATCATTTTTATGTATGATTTTAATTTGTTTTCGCTTACTTTTCATGTACCGCGTCTTTGTGGGCTGGGGCATGCATGAGCAACGCCATGGTGAAGCTCCTCTGAACCCTGTCAGCTGATCAGGGAGAATCCTAACTGCGCAGAAGCTAAAACTAGCCAGCTGGCTCCTGGAGCCCGATGCGCCTGGGAACCCATCCCGAAGATGCAGATTACACCTTGAATTTTCATACACTGTTGCTATATGCTGGACTCTTGCATTGTCTTCTGTATTCCTATGCCTGGGAACGTGAACCAGGGGGGCGGGTGTGCAAAATTGAATAATTATGATGGGAACGTTGAATTCTAGGAGGTGGTAATGACCGCACCACCTCTCCTGTCCAATCACAATGTGGGAAACTGTCACTTGCAACATTAGTGGGTGGTCTAAGGGTCCCCAAAACCGTATAATTGCCCTAGTTTAGCTTAGGAAAATTGTCCGACTTGTCCGAGTAGCAGACCTGTCACTGACCCTACGATCTCAATAGGTGCTCATTCTGAAAGTGCTGCGGAGCACTTTATCCATACTTTCCAAAATCTCCTAAGGGGTGGAAAATCCTAAGTGCTGGCGAAGCACTTTGCTGGGGAATTCGAAAATCCAATCGGGGTTTCTGGCGGATTACTTGCAGAAGGGGGTAACGCAGGCGTTGCTGTCCGAAGCTGTGGGTGTTGGTCGTACCCTGGGAGGCCCAGTCCTTGACCTGAACCTGAGGGGTATCCTGTCCTTACTGTCCGTGAGCTGTACCTGCTCGCATTCTGGCATTCCTTTTCTGAGGGTCCCTGTCCCCGTCTTCCCAACTGACCCGTGGCCAGGGTTGGTCTTCAATCTGAACTAGGTAATTATTTGATTGTGGGTTTGCGTATCCCTTTCTCTCTCTCTCTCTCTCCCTTTTATCTGATCTGGTAAAAAGCACTCTTACCTGTGTTATTGCTTTATTGCCAATGCAATTATATGTGTCTGAATTTTAGTTGGTTCCTTCTCTTCCCCTCTCCTTTAGAAACTCATTGATTTCATAAAACCATAGCATGTTCCCGTTTTTCCCTTTCCTTTAGTGGTTTGCAGTGAACTTAGCAAGAATAGCTTAAAGCTTAGGTTAAGTACATGTTCTAGGTCTCATCTCCATTCCTACGTTCTAGTATAAAATTGCAGTGACTAGTTTTGTTCTAAAAACTCCTACCTTTAGTCTCCCCATATATTCTAATGGTCATATTTTTGATGCAAAGTTACCTATTGGTGTTGATTTTAATGTTTGATATATTATTCTGTGTATCGCTTATTATCTTGGCATCTTCTCTTTGAATTCTTATATAAAGTTTTAAACTTCATCAGGTGTCTGTGGTCATTATACAGAATTGTGGAAAGTATTTTATTGACTATAACGTGTATTTGATGTTAGACCTGTCTACTATTTTCCCTTATAGCTCCAGGTCCATCGTAAGAATTGTGCCTGTGGTAAGTCAGGTACATGGTAAGCAGAGGTAAATCCAAACTTGATTACTCTTAGCAGCGTGCAGGAGGAGAAATCCTCACCCAGTTCACCCAAACAAATTAGTGTGGTAATAAAAGGTTTTTTTTCACGCCAAGGGCCCAGTGCGTGTAAAGGAATTGGTAACTCGGGTGACCTGGGGGAAACTGCGCGCTCTAGCATTACCAGTTTAATCCAATCAAGATGGCTTCAGGTGTGCCATGATTTTGTCATAAGTAAGACTGTTAGCTCTCTAGTTGTTCTTTAGAACAATCGGGGAAGCTGGCGTAGAACACAAAGGCATTCACTGACAGGCTGCTCCTGTTGAAATACAACAGCAAGATATTGGAGATATCACCTAAAACATGTCCTAATTTTTCTTTCTACAGCACTAACTACAATTTCTATGAAAAAAATGAACCCCTAATGTTGTTCCTTTTTAAATTAAATGTTTTAAGAGGTACCAGTTTATACCAATCAAGATGGCTTCAGGTATGCCATACTTTTCTCATAAGTAAGGCTGTTAGCGCTCTAGTTGTTCTGTAGGAAACTCTGCGAAGCTGCAGTAGAACACAAAGGCATCAACTGACAGGCTGCTCCTGTTGAAATATAACAGGAAGATATTTGAGATCACACTTGAAACATAACATATCCTAATTTTTCTTTATACAGCACTAACAATAATTTCTATGACAAAATGAACCCCATCATTTTGTTCCTCTTTAAATTAAATGTTTTAAGTGTTACCAGTTTATTCCAATCAAGATGGCTTCAGGTGTGCCATACTTTTGTCATAAGTAAGACTGTTAGTGCTCTGGTTGTTCTTTAGAACACTCTGGGAAGCTGCAACAAAGGAATCAACTGACAGTCTATGCTCTTGTTGGATGTACATTATTATTATTTTTTTTTTTTGGAAAACCTTTATTGATGATTCAAAGCACACAGCTATTCAGCCTTACATCCCTGAGGCTAGGCAGCATTATAAAAGCGGAGGAAAGGTGTGCACAAAACAATCAGAGGAGCAATCAGGTTTAATTTTATAATATAAATATGAACCTAAGGAACACGATAGAAACCTAAAAGGAAAAGGAGAAGAAGAAGGAGGGAGGTGAAAAAGGGAAAAGGTGGCAAGGCAAAACATAGGAGCAGTAAAGCACAAATCCAGGGGGCGAGTGGGACCTGTCAGCATTTTGAACGAAACATATCGAGAAGAGCATACAAGTGTGGGGGGAAGAAAGAACAGGATTACGTTATAGTGAAACATTGAGGGGAAGGAACGGCTAGGGTGAAAGACGAGCCTCCAGCGGACCCGCATCAGGGGGCACACAAATATCGCCCCTGTAAGCATTCCATGCCCCCCAGACCACCCCCCACATCTTGGGCTTACCCCTAGCTAGGTACACAGTTTTCTCGCGGAGCATGCACCAGTCCATATTGATTTTCCAGAGACTCACAGAGGGGGGGTCGGGGCGCCCCACTTTTGAGCAATATCGCGTTTGGCCACCATGTTCCCTAGCGTGACCCAACGAGTTTGTGCATTATTGTAGTCAGTCGGACCCCACACGTTCAACAAACAACGTCGAGCTTCCGCAGACAAATCAACGCCAGTCACATCTCGCATGACCGCATGCACCCGTTCCCAATAGGAGGCGATGGCCTGGCATTCCCAAATGGTATGCATAAAGGAGGCCAGTGCACCGCATCCTCGCCTACAAAGGCCATCCTGGGAAAGCCCCATATGAATTAACCTGGGGCCAGTAATGTAAACCCTGTGGAGAATTTTAAGCTGAACTAAACGCAGCCTGGCCGAAATCGCTACTTCCTTGGGGGAGGACACCGCACACTGCCAAGCTGAACTAAACGCAGCCTGGCCGAAATCGCTACTTCCTTGGGGGAGGACACCGCACACTGCCAATCTTCATCATCCAACTCAATCCCATCACGCACCCACTGATCACGCACTTTCAACAACAGGTCCGTCCGAACGTTTATTAGCTTTTTTATAAGTCAGGGAAATGGCGCTATCCGGCATATGGCCGTCCAGCACCCTATCCTCCAGCGGAGACGACTCGGGGACCTTCTCACCAACAGGCAGGGTAGACGTAAGGGCATGTCTCAGCTGTGCATATCTGAAATATTCCGTGGCACCCAGTTGGAATTCAGTCTGCAGAGTCTCAAAAGATTTAATTTCTCCTCTGGCCATCACATCAGCTACCTTGGAAATACCAATGAGGTCCCACCGGTCAAACCCCTTCGAGTGCCACAACCTACCCAACAAGTCGGAGTCATAGAGGGGAGTGGCCATAGTGAGCCTACCCTTCCACCCCAGTGCCTTCGTAATAGTCCTCCATATCTGTACAGCGGTCTTGGTGGGACCAGTCAATCTTCCGTCCAGAGATCTAGAATACAACGCCCTGTAATACATCCCGTCATTCATGAGCCAGCGATCCATGGCGTACCCCGGGCTCTCCGCCGGGCCATAAAAGCCATGGTTAAGAGCAGCCAATTGGGAGGCCCAGTAGTACCGGCGGACATCAGGCAAGGCAATACCGCCGTCATACCACGGAATGGTCAGCTTAACTACGGCTATACACGGCCGACCCTCCCACAAAAGGGCCCGCTGTAGACCTTCAATTTCCCTGAAATACTTCGAAGGGACGGGGTCTTGCGTATTTTGAAGCACGTATAAGAATCTCGGCAGGGACATCATCTTGAATAATGCCGCGCGGCCCAACAGGGACAGCGGCAATCTTTTCCAGCCCTCCACGTCGCGCCTAAGGCACGCAAGAGGGGGAAGCAAGTTGTTGGCGTATCGCACCCGGGCATCCTTTGACACGTAGATACCCAGGTACTTGAATCCCTGCTGCGAGACCTGTATCGCACAGCCCCTGGGAAGACGTGGAGTGTCTCCGTTAAGCACATAGAGGTAAGATTTGGACCAGTTGATAACCAGGCTCGAGTCCCCACCAAAGGTGCACAGTACGTCAAACATAACAATCAAAGACCGACAGGGGGAGGTAAGGTAGAGCAGAATATCGTCCGCATACAGCGAGACTTGATCCTCAAAGCCAGGCGACCACTTGATCCCACAGATGTCAGGGTGAGTGCGGATCCAGGCAGCCAGCGGTTCAAGCGCCAGGGCAAAAAGGAGCGGTGATAGTGGACAACCCTGTCTAGTACCCCTGCGCAAGGCAAAGGAAGCAGACATCCGACCGTTGACCGTTACATTAGCCAACGGGGAGGCATAGAGAAGCCGGACCCAACTTATGAAGTCGGGGCCGAACCCAAACTTGGACAGTACCGCCCAGAGATAATTCCATTCGAGGGAATCAAACGCCATCGTTGCGTCCAGGGAAGCCAGGACCATCGGCTCGCAAAGCTTGTGCACCCGCGCCATGACAGCGTGAAGCCTCCGAAGGTTAAGGGCGGTATTGCGGTGGGGTATAAAGCCCGACTGGTCTGGATGGACCAAGTCTGCGATCACACCCACAAGCCGATTAGCCAGCAACTTAGCCAGGATCTTGGGTTCGGCATTCAACAGAGAGATCGGGCGATACGATCTACAAAGGTCTCTGGGCTTCCCTTCCTAATGAATGACCACAATGGTGGCCAGGCGCTGATCCAGAGGGAGCTCACCAACCTCCCGGGCCTCCAGGAACATACGCCGCAGGGGCACTGTGACTGTATCTGCTTTAATCTTGTAGAGTTCCACCGGAAGAACATTAGGACCGGGAGCCTTGCCAGATCGCAAGGACCGTATCGCAAGCGCCACTTCATCTGCCGTAATACCCCGGTCCATGTCGTCGCGCTCGGTGTCCGACAGGCAAGGAAGCTCAACCCCTTCCAGGAAAGAGGCTGAGTCCGACTCAGTCAAGGTGGAGACTGAAGTGTAAACCCTCTCGAAGTAATCGGCAAAGGCCGAGGCGATAGCACTGGGGTCAGTAACAATCACCCCGTCTTCGCCCAAAATCTCAGGCACTACACGGGAAGCCAACTCCCTCCTATCCAACCAGGCGAGGAGCTTGCCCGCCTTATCCCCCGCATCGTAGATCCTCCCTTGCTGTTCCCTGCCCATCGCCTTGGCAGCGTCAGTGGCAGTGGCTCGATATTCCGCCTGCTTTAGGGAGAGAGCGTGCAGCAGTTCGGGCGTCGGGTCTAACGCCAACTGGGAATCCAGGCCCGCAATATCCGATTCCAACCGCACCATGTCTTCATCCCTTCGTCTGCGCACCTCGGCTATCCGGGAGAAAGCTTCTCCTCTCAGGACAGTCTTAAAGGCCTCCCAGAGGGATAAGGCCGACGTTACCGTACCCGTATTCTCAATGAAATACAGGTCGATGGCTTTAGCTAGGAGGTCTCGAGTCTTGGGGTTGCGGAAGTACCATGGGTTGACCGGCGCCACCCTGGTCGTCGCCGCAATACCAAAGTCAAAGGACACCCAGACAGAGGAGTGGTCCGATATGCCTCTGGCCATAAGGCGGGCTCCAGAGACGGTCGATGCCTGGACCGCCGGAGTCAAGATGTAGTCAATTCTGGAAAGGCTACCGTGTGCGCCCGAGTGAAAGGTGTACTGCCGCAGGGTGTAAAAGCCGCCAACAGTCAATAAGGCCCATAGTACTCATGAAATTCGGGAGCCATGATTGCGCACTGCGAAGATCTCTGGACGAAAACGGTCAAGGGTCCCCGAAACCACGGAATTGAAATCCCCACCAAGGACAAGCAATCCCTCCGGGAGGCCCAAAATGGCGCCTCCGAGATCATGAAAGGTAGTCGTCTGCAAACCTGGGGGGACGTAAACTGAAACCAAAACCAGGGTGCGCCCCTCCCACCTGCCCACCACAACAACATATCGGCCCCTATCATCAATAACAGTGGACTCCACCTCCAGGGGGAGAGACATGCGCACCATGATTCCAACCCCTCGGGACCCCGAAGAGAACCCGGAGTGAGCCACCATTTTAAACCCCTTTCTGTTAAGTGCATGACAAGTATTGCCAACAAGATGCGTCTCCTGCAGGAGGACAACATCGGGTACACAACGCTTAAACATTTGTAACACAACCCCACATTTAATGCGATCCCCCAGCCCATTCACGTTCCAACTCAACACATTTAAGGTCCTACCCCCATCATCAAAGATGCACCGTCCCACCCACCGCCCCCAGAAAACAACGTTGCAACCAGAACAATAGTAGCCTTGCCATAGTAAGAGAGAAAAAGGAAAAGCAAAGGAGAAACACACAAACCATCCACCCCCCCACCCTGCACCCCTGCATTAGACTAAAACCCCCCCCGAACTAGCAGTGTGCCTGTCGCCCCTAGTAAACTACCTACGAAAAGCCCCCAGAGGAGAAAGGAGACATCCTATCACCCCCCGTTACCCCCCAAAGTTGAAAAACAGCAGAAATGAGAAAAGAAAACAAAAGTCAGTAACTGCTTGCATCCGCAGGGTCCTCCACCGAAAGAGATCCGGAAAAGCACAGTTCATTCCTGAGAGCCAGGACCACCCGACGCCTCTTCCGACTGATCCTCAGGGGTAGTCCGACGTTGAGGCAAAGTGTCCAGCCAGTCCCCAGCTGCCTCTGGAAAGTCAAAAAACACCGCTCGAGCGCCATGTTCTATACGAAGCTTCGCTGGGTAAAGCATGGAGTACTTCAGCCCCATCTCCCTCAGTCTCCGCTTAACACCCATGAAGCTCTGTCGACGCTTCTGCACCGCTTGAGTGAAATCAGGGAAGAAGTTCACATCAGCGTTTTGAAATTTCAACGGACCTCCTCTCCTTGATGCCTGCAGGATCGCATCACGGTCTCTGTAGTTAAAAAGTCTGGCAATGATGGGGCACGGAGACGCTCCCAATTTCGGCTGGCCTCCAGGCAGTCTATGCGCTCGCTCCACCGAGAAAAACTTACTCAGGCCACCCGGAGCCAAGTGCTTCACCACCAAATCCTCAACAAATAAGTCGGCAGCGTCCTCTTCCGCACCCTCCCGTACACCAGTAATGCGGACGTTCTGGCGCCGTGCCCGTCCCTCAAAATCATCGAGCCGGCGGGCAAGCATCGAATTGGCGGCCTTCAAGTCCCGAACCTCCGACTGCACATCAGACATGTCCGTAGTGAAGCTCGACGTCTTGATGTCGAGCGACTTGACCCTGTCATTCGTTTTCCCGAGGTCGGCTCTGATTAGGTTGAGTTTGGATGTACATTATTTAATGAGAAAAAAAAAAGACTTCATTCTCACATGACTGAGAAAGATAATGTGAATTTACTGAAAATATGCTCTTATGTTAGCTTCAGTTTTCTCTCAAACATGATTCATGATATCCCAGCAGAAGGTTTTTCACAGGGTAAAATCACCTTAGAACACACCACAATTCCTGAAATTAGTATGGTACCATCAACACATGAATTCTAATGTAACTAAAGTCTGTTATCACCCTTTATAGTTCTCCTTTTGGTAACCCTCAAAATCTACGATTCACTACAATGCTTTTTAATGGGGTACTATCATGTATATTGGTCCCAGGATGGCTACCAGAAATTCCAGGATGAAGTGCTGACAGCCAATCAGATCTCACAAAGAGATGTGTTGTTAGGCTCAGCCCAGATATTGAATCTTTTTCTAATTTCTCATGAACTACTGAACGGATTTACACCATTTAACAAAAGGGATCTTTCTGAACCAAGGACTACCTTTTTCGCCAAATTTGGTGTAATTCCGTTCAGCAGTTCGGGCTGTAGCTGTGTCTAAAGTTTCCTATGGGTATTAACATGGAGAAAACACGTTTTGGGACTCCCCTTTTTCTCGGCCCGCTTGCCGAATCACCCCAAAACTTTCAAGATAGGAGCTGACCAGAGCGCCCCACAAGTTTTGAAAAATTCCCAAGGATTCGTCAACCGACGCCAAAGTTATTGGGAAAAGAATGTTACAATTTTCCTATGGATAATAGGGCCTAACTATAACTACCTACTGGCAATAGCCAGTAGGTAATATGAATATATGTCCAAAAGGAGCAGCCGTTCACTATTGCAAGTTGGACAATATTGGGATTCAGACACATTCTCCTGGCCTATGTGTAAAAACAATAACAAAATAATCTAATGTCCACTCATTTGCCATTGGAATGGGATGCTTTAGTAGTGCGCAGGGGAGCAGAAAGTCTGTTTTTGAGGTTTAGGGGTGAGGGTGGGGCCTGATGTTAGGAAGGGATTTATTAAAAATATATATTGCTGCCATACAGTGGGCATTCTGAACCCTCACGGGGGGGGGGGGGAGAAAAACTATTGTTTCTTTAGTTGGGGTGGGGCAATACCATCCCGCCCCTCCTCTTATATTTAAAAAAAAACTTCCCTGGAGTCTACCGGTGTTTCTGCTCCCCCCGCCACGCCCCTCCCGGGAGTAGAACAGGAGATCAGGGGTAATTACTCCCATCTGCTCCCCCCCGGGGGGGGGCAGAAAGTCTGTTGCCCCATTTACTTGGGATGGGGGAGTAGCAATACACATGCTGGGCAGCATCCACCCCAATATTAAAAAGAGAAATAAATCCCTGGCTTCCAGTGGGCTATAGTGCCCTGTGAGTACTGATGCAATACAAGTAATACAAGCTCATCGGTTCGTTTTGCTTTCACTTTAGTGTAATGACATCAACATTACCCTGCACGCTGATCGTCGTAACACTAAGAAATATAAGACTACGGCTGCTCAGAAACCTCTGCATGAGCGGCTCAAGTGAAAAAATTCTAACTAAATATCGGAATAAATAAATATCACACTAATATCGTCTAAAAATACATAAGAATGTGAATTACATAATATAAATAGAGTTTAAAGTATTAATGTTAAATATTTTAATATATAAATGTAATATATTCTAAATTACATAAATTCCACTAATATTTTATACTAGGGGCCTGATTACAGTGTCGATCGAAAGCCTCTAACCGCTGGTCGGAGGCTTTCAGACCAACATTGTAGGTTTACCTTCGACCGCCATATTACAATGATGGCGGTCGGAGTTTAAACTGGCCAGGGAATCTGACCCGGCTCCAACAGGCTCAAGAAGCTAGTCAGCCAGCCGTAATGGCCTCATAATCCTTTAAGGATGGTGTTTCCGTTGAGGGGGGTTTATGATGTCGATTTCCGACAGCCTTTCCATGTTGGGCTTTCCTACATGGATATGTTTTTGGAAAGTGACTTTGCGGCCCCTCGCAGGTCCCCCTACCTCTGACCCTCTGTATGTGGCCCTGAGGGCACCTATGGTGCCCCCCTGCCTGCCACACAGTGCAGGGATTTTCACAAACTCCCATTTCTCAATGGGAGCTTGTGTTGCGGGGGGTTTCTGCCCACCACACAAGCTCCCATAAAAAAATGGTAGTGTGCACCATATGCTTTTGTGTCATCATCAGGTGTGCAGAACTGTTGACCTATGGTCAGGAGTTTCCCTCACCGACACAGTGTCATCGAAATCAGACCCTATATATGAATATATACTTATATGAACACATCCACACACACGTGTGTTTATTTTTATATAGACATACATATATAAATAAACAAAAGTATGTCTGTCTGTCTGTTTGTCCTTTATGCATTACTACACCATTCATCCGATCGCCATGAAACTTTGGGAAGTTATTGAGTACACTCCCGCAAAGGTTTCTGTCCAATTTTTTATCTATTTTTTAAATCGGCCCCCCAGGGCCCTTATATTCTTTCGAATACTGAAATAGACAGCGAATTTGCGAGCATCGTCGACAGTTCTGAACCCCAAACGGAAATCGATTGGTCAATCTACCTCAGAAGCACGAAAGAAAAAGGCGTTACGAGCTTCAGAAACAGACGAGCAACGGGAAGCAAGATTAGAAGCTGTTCGAATACAAACTGCTCAAGCCCGTAATGCTGTTCGAATACAAACTGCTCAAGCCCGTAATTCTCAAACGAATGAGCAAAGAGAATCAAGATTGGAAGCCAATCGAGTACGCACTGCTCAAGCCCGTTCTTCTCAAAAAAACAAGCAACAAGAATCAAGATTGGAAACAGATCGATTACACACTGCTCAAGCCCGCTCGAATGAAACAGGAGAGCAACAAGAATCAAGATTGGAAAAAGATCAATTACGCACTGCTCAAGCCCACTCGAATGAAACAGGAGAGCAACCAGAATCAAGATTGGAAGCCAATCGAAGACGCACTGCTCAGGCCACACTTAGAAATGTTTTAAAAAATAAAATGAATAAGTTTCAATAACAATGACTCAATGTAAATTTAATGTTATCAAAACACTTAGAAATGTTTTCAACAATAAAATGAATAAGTTTAAATAAAAATGACACAATGTAAATTTAATGTTATCATAACGAGTTTCCTTGAATTTCCTTTCTTCTGAGATCGCAGCAACGCGCAACGGGTAAGCTAGTATATATATATATATTGCAGTCTTTCATCCGTACCTCCACTCACAACCGGAATAGATGAAGTCCGGACCCAAAGTTCTTTGTGCCAAGGTATTTTTCATTTTTCAATCACCTTGCATCGCTGCCACAACGCGTTTCAGCCCCACTTGGGCCTTGATCGCATGACGCGTTGCGTATGTTAAAGAGGAATTTTAAAGTGCTAGTGCAAGTTACAATTACAAACAGCTGTTTGACACACAAGAGATAGAGAAGAAATACTTTCTCAATCGCAGGCATGGTGCATGGTCAAATCCACGGCAGGAAACGTTCTCATAAATTACTGCTTAAATGCAGATCAAGGACATAAAATTGTATACATTTATATATAGCATAACAAGGTAATATATTTAGGCATTTAAAATCTATGAAAACATTACAAAATGTAAAAAAGCTAAAAATGCCACATTAAATACCACAATAGTATAAATGTTTGTATTAAATTGATACTGAGTGCAAATCTACTGCCATTTTTTACCAATTATGTAAACACAATTATTTGTAAAAAGGTATGACCATCCTCATGCAAAATACAGCCCAAGTGGGCAAGTTGTATCTTCCTACTCGTGGTATACAGCTGATGTGTTTAAAAAAGACGAACAAGACCTGTTAATTCCTTGAGCCAGCCGGTTCATGGGATAAGCTACTGCATGTGAAATGCCATAAGAAAAAACACCATTACTCATAAGTGCATTGAAGTAAACTAGTGCATAAAAAGAGATAAGGAAAACTGTTGCACAAAATATGAATTCATTATACAGTATTGGAGGATTTAATTTGAAAGGGACGTCCCACATTCTAAAGGCAAGTATATAAGTCCTCACTAGCGTTGAGCCCCATCAGTGACTTGGTGTTCAGCTCCAGTATATAGCGTGTTTCTAAAAGACGGAGAGTGCCTTTACGATTTCCACCCCTCCTGAGTAGAGGAACACAATCAATTACGAAGTAACTGAGGTGTATTGGGTTACTTTCGTGAGCCACCTCAAAATGCCTTGCCACAGGATAGGTCTGATCTTTGTTGGTGATGGCTCGTATATGCTGGAGTATCCTTTTATGCACTGGTAATTTAGTGCTCCCAATAAACCTTAAAGCGCAAGGACACTCCAGCACATACACGGCATGGTCTGTCTTGCAATTAAGTCTTTTGTTGATATATACTGGATGTGGCTTAAAAGGTGTTGTGTAATTCATTCTGTTTTGGCAAATTTGCATGCCGACAACCAATTAGTGGGTGCTCTCATTTCTGGACTGTTCTTAACCAGGCAGTTTCCCATAGATCTGGCCTTCCTAAAAGTCAATTGAGGTTTTTGAGATTTCTTAGACAGATCTGCACCTATCACAGGGTCATTCAATACCAGGTTCCAGTTTTTATTTAGGATTTTCCTAATGGCTCTATGTTGTTTAATATATGTAAGTATGACCTTACATGAAGGTTCCGATTTATTTGGTAATGTCTGTATGTCATCTTTTTTTTGCAAGAGCCTGATCCCTGGTAAGCAGTCTTGTTTTATTGATCGCTCTGTCTACAACCACCGGAGCATATCCTCTTGATAGAAACCTTTGTTTGCGGTTCTCCTGCGCTACTTGACAGTCAATGTCGCTGCTGCAAATACGCCGCACCGAAGCATCTCCCCATAGGGGATACTATGAATTAGGTGTTGCGGGTGATGGCTCGTAGCGTGCAGCAGGGAATTTCCCTCAGTGTGTTTGCGGTACATTCTAGTGGAGATAATTTCATCCTGTATAAATATCTCCACATTAAGAAAAAATACTGAGGATTTACTCATATTCGCAGTGAACTCAAGATTGAGTTGGTTTCTATTAATCTGCTCAACAAATTGTAAGGCAAGTGATTCAGGCCCCCTCCAGATTAAAAATAGGTTGTCTATATAACATAGCCAAAGGGGTACATGTTGATCTATAATGTGTTTAAAGTGCTCCATGAGGACCTGCTCCTCCCACAGCCCCATATGCAAACAGGCATAGGCATATATATATTTATATATATATGTAGTGTAAAATAATTAGTAAAAATATGTATTTTACATTATATTAGGTTTTTTAACGTTTTAAATGTATTAATATGAAAAACATATATATATATATATATATCACACACAAACATATATATATATAATAACAATTAGTCAATGAATCTTTACTTATCTATTTAATTTAAATGAATAAATAGCAAAATCATCTCAAATGAAATTCTCACAAACAATTACTATTAAATAATGTCATTATTTTATTCAAAAGTATAAAACATTATTTAGAAATTCAAAAGTAGAACCAATTAAAAGATTATATTATTAATTACATCACAGTATTAAAAAGATACATAGTTTAGAAACATATAAAAACAAAAATACAAATTGAAGTGAATTCAACAATACAGTAATCACACAAAAATAGGGAAAACATTAATATACCTAAACATCAAATAGAAATTCCATTTTATTTAAAAAATAACAAATTGGAAATAATGTATTTAATTCAGCTGCTCACCATATTCCCATACATACACAGCAAACCACAAGTAAAATATATCCTAAATAAGTCAGTATAAACCTATATACATAATTCAAAATCAATGAAATGATTATTTAACATTTAAAAGCTAATTATTAATAATTTCTAAAAAAAATCCACTTTTAAAAACATACAACCCCAACACCCCACCACACTACTAATGTATAGCTTCTATTCATACGTAGCAAACTATTTACATAATTTACAATAAAATAAAATATTAACTAATCATTAAAACCTAATTATCAATACATTTTAATTTTGTATAACTTAATTAACTTCCAACCATATACTCCTACAATCCAAATAACCCACTACTCAAATATAACATACTCTACCAAATAATAAAACTTAATTTATATTTTAATTTTAATTGTAAAATATAATGCAACACTACAACGTTTACATATTTAATAATCAATGAATAAAATTACAAATGAAAAATAAATTAGACATAAATTAAACCTATTTTTAATTTAAATTAATTACCATCTTGCCCCCCTACAAACTCAACAGCCCTCTGAAACACTATAAATCACTAATAGCACTAAAATAAAATAAAATACTTACAATTATAAACTACTTTTTAAAAAAATCAATAGCAATACATTCTAGCAAATAAAATTAATATAATAAAGAAACCTCATTTAAAGAGTTAAAAAATAATATTTGTACCACTATATTACTGAAAATTATTTTAAAAAAAGCAATGATGTTCTTAAAAACAATATTACTTAACAAAAAACGAATATTCTTGACAGCGATATTCTATACCAAAATATTTTTTTCATCAATATATTTTTTCCTAACATTTTGGAGTACCAATATTTTGAACTCCAATATTTTGTCCAAACACCTTTTTGAAGCATTACATATACAAGAGAAAGGTAAATGGGATATTTAATAATATACTGTTATCTGTGAATTGACATTCATGAGGACATCATCATTTCACGTGCTATCACCTAGTAGATACAATAAAGTCATGTTCTTACAAAAGACGTGAAGAGGGTTACGGAGATGTTTTTCAGCATAAGTGTGGCTACTGACCTGTTTCCAATGTGGTCTTTCACTTAGGGTCTTATCACGAGTACGGAGGTCCATAGCATGGCGGTCCGATCACTGCCACACTGCAGCCCACCCACAGTATTATGAATGTGGCACGCAGACCGGTGCATCCTCTGGGGATCTAACATCCTGTAGTGGTCGTGCAGTCATCAGGAGCAACAATATGCTAATAGTGCCACTGCGGCACTGCTGCGCATATTATGAGTTGGCTTTCCACCGCCTCTTTCATGGTGGTGAGCCCGCCATGAAAAGGGTGGTGGAGAGGCAGCTAAGGGCCGCTCCTGGGCCTGGGGGTGCATGCACAGGGCATGATGTGCCCCCTGGATTTCCACCCCCAGTTCCTGCACAGCGTGGCATGCATGCCACATCATGCAGACACATGCAGTCAGTGCTCTCACAGAGACTACCGCCATCAGACCGCCGCATCATTGCCCAAAACCAACATGGATTACAATTGTAACCCTGCAAGTGCACAATGACCTTGGCGGTCCTCCAATGGACGGTGTGGTGGTAATCACTGCAGCACCGCCAAAGTCGTAATAAGGCCCTAATGTAACTCAACAAAATTCAACAAATAAACTTTTAAGCAATGGAATTCTTACAAAATTGCTGGATTTAGTACAAATCGCTACTTCACTTCACACTTTTAAAACGTGTACCAAAAAGGGAGATAGTTCGGTTTCAAATTTTAAACCTTTAAATTCAAGTAACCCAAACCTGTAGAGTTATTGGCCAGTCTAGGATTATACTGAATATTGCAGTTCTATCCCAGACCATCAATATTCCTGAAGAACAGTTGAACTTGTAACCTCAGTTTAAAAATAGAGGGATAACAATATATGAAGAATAAATGCAAAATACATTGCCCATGCTCGCTTCAGAAACATAAATTCTTGGAACCAGACCATTTGGAAGGCATGACTCCTCACTTGGCACACGAGTGTCAAAAGACTCCAGGGACCTGATTTAGAGTGTCTTGGATGGGATTGATTCTGTCAGGGCTGTGAAATAAAGTACTATGTTGCCTTTAAGCAGTACTCCCTTGCCAAATTTAGAGATGTGCACTAGGTGAGCGGATAGCTCTTGGATAGAAGGAACCGCCGTCATTGCTGTTCCTGTCAATGCATTGAAAGTTTCACAGACATCTCATTTATTTTTAAAAATAAAATCCCAAAGCAAGATTTTGTTTTTGAAAATAAAAAAAACATGAACCCTCTAACCATGTGAGTCTTCTCCCATGGTGTGGGGGGCAGTTTGCAGTTTTCACTGCCTCTTACCGCAAAGTTTAACCAGGCTGCAACAGATGGCAAAACCCCCAACAGCCCCTACTCCGTTGGACCATCAGAGGTGCATAACAGGGGCAGGGATGGCATAATCTCTGCCTTTGACATACTGAAGGTCTGTACAGATCTAAATGAGGTGGACAAACTTTCAGTTTGGTGGAGAGGGGTAATCAGTCACCACTGTAACAGAGTACCATTTTGTCCAAATTTTAAATCGGCACCTCATTTTAAAAGGAAAGACCAGGAAAGGAAAGCAACAACAGTGCATATTGCCATAAAGCTCTGCAGTCAGCCAGACTGTTTTTTTACGGAGTAATAGGGTATCAATTTTTGCAGATTACAATTTTAATCTCTCTGATATGACAAGATGACAGCACATTTTAAGGATATTCTTAATTGATAGCCAAGATCCTGCCAGATTAAGGAATTTCACTGGCTACCAGTTGCTAAGAGATGACCGCTCAAGCTGCTCACCCATGTCTACAAGGCACTACACAATGAAGGACCGGCGTACCTCAACAACCGAAGGAATTTCCCCCAATGTACTAGGAAAATCCACTCAAATCCTTCTCCCTAAGCCCCCCGATGCATCTGCCGGATGAACAGTGGAGGGCGCTCCTTCTCCCACCTGGCTGCCAAGACCTGGAACAACCACCCCCTGCACCTCCGCGCCTAACCCTTGCTCCGGCAGTTCAGGGATGACCTCAAGACCTGGCTGCTTGACCATTACATCCACGGGGAACATGAGCATGGTCCTCCAGCTCCTCAAGACCCTCACGGGTGATACAGTCGCACTTTACAAATCTTGATTGATTGATTGATAGATTCTATAATGTGGGGTTACAATGGTATGTGTGATGTGTGTGTTGATGTGATTGATCTTGTTTTTATATTTTATGGTGCGGGTGTATGTGAAAGTGTGTGAAGTAGTAATAGTGTCTGTTGGAGCTGTTTTGTGGGTGTGTGTGTATTAACGTGATGTTGTGTTTGTTCCCTTGCAGGTATGTGTGTTGATCGCATAGTGTGTAAATCAGAAATTATGTTTGCTGCTCCGATTGTGTATTTGTTGGTGTGCAATTTTATGACATAATGTGTGTGTGTGTATGGGTGTGTGTGGGGGGAGCCTTCAGCCTAGCACCTTTGTTCATAACCACCTGAATGTGGCACATTCATGCTGCTTCTTTAACGTATCAATGATTCACTTTACTTATATATTTCTTGCTCTTGGTTTAAGAAACCTGTATAAAAAATATTCCCAAGAGCAAGTCCATTAGGTAGACCATTGAGTATATAAAGCTGTAATACTAAAAATAAAACATTTTTACTTGCAAGAACTGAGCTATACAGTTACTATGCATGCATACATGCCCTGTGTTTCCTCCCACTCTGCTTCTCCACAGTATCTTGTTCTGCTCAATGCACATTCGCCCAGAGCTGCTAATCTTTAGCCCTGCCAAGTACCAAGCATCTGGCGTTAGACTAACGCTTTCAGTGTGGTGGTCCGCATCACCACACTGAAATGCAAAGTCACGCATATTAGCGCCTTTTCAGCTATGCCCGTCAAGCGCTGCGGCCTGCAGAGTGCTTGTTGTTTAATTAATTATAATTACCTGCTGGAGAGTCAAGTGTGGCAGGCAGCGTCTGCTCTGGAGCTCGACAAAAATGCGGGCTGGCTGAGTATGCAGCAAAAAATAAGAAGTTTGCCTAGCCCTGAGGGACATAATCATTCAGTTGCCCGAGGGATTACGGGGTATAAATGCACTGCTTACATTCCACATGTGCACACACACACACACGTCACAACGCTGCATTTACAACACGAGCAAGGCTGGCCACACGAATACCATTGCTCTCTGCTGCAGTTTACAGACAGCACGGCGGACCTCTCTCCAGTGCAGGACGGACACGATCACTGCATGGAGCCTGTTATTAATTTAGACCATGAAGAAAGGAGTGGTGGTCCGGTCCAGAGCTGTGACTTTACTAGAAAGTTAAAACCTTTACGTTCATTCAAAGTGTGTACCACCTCCAGTGGTCGAAGTGGGAAAAAAAAATGGGGGGACTGTGGGTGGAGAATCAGGGGGCGGGAATAACCGAAGATTGAATCAGTGGGCCGAGTCAGGGGTGTGGCTAGAAATAGCAAAACATACAAATTTTCTGTACGTTTAGCATTTCACTGACCAGTTACAGCTTATAACGTTATGTAATTCAAACAATGGATAAACATGTTTATTTGAGGTTTAATTCAGGAAAAAGCAAACACTCATAAGGAATACAAGTTTATGTAAAGCGTGTGAATTATAAGCTGGAACAACATGTTACCTTAATGCTTTTACTCTCATTGTTCAGAAATCCATGATTATTTTTTATCTCAAACCTTGAGGTCATGAATACAGGGCTCCTCCTGTACACATGTGTTAAGCAGGGCTCAGAAGAGAAAGGGACTCTTCAGGAGAATCTAGACTCAAGGAAACCCACAAAGGCTCCTTCATATTCATGTCAGCCAGCTAGCTGCTCAATCATAATATAGCAAAAAGAACCACTGAATGCAGAAAAATATCATACATTCACCCCAGTGCAGAGATCGGGCCTAAATCCATTGTTTCTTTGCTCACCATGCCATTCCAGTTTGGACCCAGCCATATGCAAATCAGCCTTGATCCTGCACCCAATGGGAACAGGGTCCTTCCTGGACTGGAAACAAGCATCCTAGGACCGGTTTCGGGCTTTCAGCCCTCATCAGCCAGTATAGCTTGATTCTAGTGGCAGGGAGAGCATGGGACTCATGTCTGACCATACCTGTCCCACTCGGGGTGACAAATGCAAAAAGAACAATTGATGGACAGAATGCAGAACAATGTCATACATTCACCCCAGTTCAGAGATCTGGGCTTAAATCCATCATTTTTTGCTCACCATGCCATTCCAGTTTGGACCCAGCCATATGCAAATCAGTCTTGATCCTGCACCCAATGTGAACAGTCCAACCAGAACTGCCAGGCCATATGTATTCAAGTGTCCTTTCATTTGGGAAGTGAAAACAAAGCAGTAACCCCTGAACTATGCACATAACATATTGCTCTTTGATATGCATGGTACATGTTCTTTTCAGGAGGCATATTACCCCTCTGCACTACCTTAGATGAGGCAAACAGCCACCAGACAAAACATGCTCCCATCTCTCCCCAGCAGGTACATTGATCACCAAAGTTATCTTGGCACTTGTATAGTTGACCAAAACCTGCTGAATATACAAAGAAATTTGCAGTGTTTTTAAAACTCCTGCACTTATACAAGACCGGTCCCCCCAAACTAAACTGGCCCCCTACCCTTCCAGTCGCCCTGGGAAACGCCTGCTCCTGTCCTTTCACTGCTCCTGTCCAGTCAGTACTCCTGCTCGATCAACACTGCGGCTTCGTCAATTCCCCTGCCCCCTCCCTTCTCCTGTCCTGTCACTTCTCCTGCCCTGTTCACTGCTCCTGCCCTGTTCACTGCTCCTGCCCTGTTCACTGCTCCTGCCCTGTTTACTGCTCCTGCCCTGTTTACTGCTCCTGCCCTGTTCACTGCTCCTGCCCTGTTCACTGCTCCTGCCATGTTTACTGCTCCTGCCATGTTTACTGCTCCTGCCATGTTTACTGCTCCTGCCCTTTTCACTGCTCCTGCCCTGTTCACTGCTCCTGTCCGTTCCCCGCTCCTGCCCTATTCACCGCTCCTGTCCGTTCCCCGCTCCTGTCCGTTCCCAGTGCCTAATCACTGCTTCTGCCCCGTCACCTCTCCTATCCTGTCACCTCTCCTGCTCCGTCACCTCTCCTGCCCATCATGTCACCTGCCTGTCATGTTGCCTGCCCGTCACTTCTTGTACCCGATCACCTCTCCTGCCCCGTCACTTCTCACTTCTCCTGTCTCGTCACTTCTCCTGTCTCGTTACTTCTCCTGTCCCGTCACTTCTCCTGTCCCGTCACTTCTCCTGTCCCGTTACTTCTCCTGTCCCGTCACCGCTCCTGCCCTGTTCACCGCTCCTGCCCCGTTCACCGCTCCTGCCCCGTTCACCGCTCCTGCCCCGTTCACCACTCCTGCCCCGTTCACCGCTCCTGCCCCGTTCACCGCTCCTGACGCATTCACCGCTCCTTCCCCGTTCACTGCTCCTGCCCCGCTCACTGCTCCTGCCCTGTTCACTGCTCCTGTCCATTCCCTGCTCCTGCCCCGTTCCCCGCTCCAGCCCCGTTCCCCGCTCCTGCCCCGTTCACCGCTCCTGCCCCGTTCACCGCTCCTGCCCCGTTCACTGCTCCTGCCCCGTTCACCGCTCCTGCCCCGTTCACCGCTCCTGCCACGTTCATCGCTCCTTCCCCGCTCACTGCTCCTGCCCCGTTCACTGCTCCTGCCCCGTTCACTGCTCCTGCCGGCTCAGAAGAGAAAGGGACCGCTCACTGCTCCTGTCCATTCCCCGCTCCTGCCCCGTTCCCCGCTCCTGCCCCGTTTCCCGCTCCTGCCCCGTTCACTGCTCCTGCCCCGTTCACTGCTCCTGCCCCGTTCACTGCTCCTGCCCCGTTCACTGCTCCTGCCGGCTCAGAAGAGAAAGGGACCGTTCACTGCTCCTTCCCGGTTACCATTCCTGCTCAAGCCTAATCATTGCTCCTGCCCCATTACTTCTAATGCTTCGTCACTTCTCCTGCCCCGTCACCTCTCCTGCCCCATCACCTCTCCTGCCCCGTCGCCTCCCCTGCCCAGTCGCCTCCCCTGCCCAGTCACCTCTCCTTTCCTGCAAAGTTCACATAGTGCCAAGAAGTAACTCAGTTCTGTGAGACTGCTGTACAGACTGCTCACTCAGAGTTACTAGCATCCACCTCAAGAGCTGTAGCTTTAGGCTCGCTGGCCCAATGCTGTTAAATTTCACACCAGCTGAAATTCGTTTTGGCAAACAGCCTTCTGTCCAGTCCACTACACAGCTCCAGACCCTGCTGTTCATATACAATCCTTGGGACAATTAGGAGCTTAGCAGGGAAGTGTATGTTCTTTTGTGCAGTTTATCATACCCAAATCCCCCTCAACATGCACAGCTACCAAATTAAACATTGATAACATATCTGGTGGTACGTGCATAACACCCCAAATTAGTGATACATGCTGAGACGTTTGCTGGAATCTCCCATCCACCCCCACCCCCACCCCAGCCCTCCACACGCCTCCCTTGGCCCACGAGGCCTGCATTCAACATTTAGTAGCCCGATTGGCTCCTGTAAGACACAGCCCTCTCTACTGACTTCAGACAGAAACACTTTTACTCAGCCATCAACAAAAATCAGGAATTTGAGTGCAGCTGGAGTTAAAATGACTAACAAACAGCATCAGTAATCTATGCGTGTGAGTGATGCAACCTACTTTCTATTGGTGTCTATTCAAGGCAATTGGTTTCATATTGCGTGGTAAAAAACATAACGTATATTTTGCAGTGAAATACTCCTTCCGAATGTGCTGCAGCTTCTGCCTCAGAGTTCAAACAGCCTTTCACACTGATGCATTTGTTGGCATCTCAGCACACCCGGGCTGATGAGAAGTGAAATTTGAGCTAAAAGTTTACTCGAGATTTTGACTTAGAGGGCGTACATAATTAATAATTATAGCATCTGTTCGTGACGCCCCTGTATTAGTTTTAAAGGCACACCAGGGTGCGGCACAGATTGGGAACCCCTGTGCTAAAGGCAAAGGGCAGGCGCATTGTCATTCGAAAGGGGCTAATCAGCCTCAATCGGAATGACAATGGGCCTGCCCTCAGCCTGTGTGAGCTCAGGGAGGGGCTGCTGCAGCCTCTGGAGTCACAGAGAAGTGCGAGCAGCCCCTGGAATCAGGATGGAAAAAAAAAGTTCTCGTTTTTATTTAGGACTATTCTTGCCGTCCCGGGATGCTTTGTGGAAAGTAAGAAGTAGGGGAACGGACTGAAAGAATTTTTAGAAGTAGGGGCACGCCGTGCCCTTCCGTCCCCGCCCACTTCTATCACTGACCACCTCTGTGTCTGCAAAGCCATCACCAGCCACGCCACACGTTTGTAGCGAGAGTGCGGCTTTTGATTTACACGAAATATTTCGCAATAGGCAAAATGAACACACTTTTCTTTTTGTTGAGAACAACTCCATAATGTGCCTCAGCCTTACTCTCCTGAGGCTTGCCCAATGCCCTGTGCAGGCTGCGGCTGCTCGAGCGAGTCCGAGTCGGCTGACTGTTTTTGACAAACTATTCACTTATGTCATTATTAGACTGGCTGAACGCGTGTTGCCGGGGCCTCCACTGCACCGTCTAATTGTTAATTGTTGCACTAACCAAGGGTCAAACAAGAATATAATTGATTTGCACTTTGAAATGTCTTTGCTGTTTAATGTATTATGAGAAGAGTGTCCTTCATAGCATGTCACATGTGAGAATACATCTGATGTGAAATGAGACCCACAGAACATTCATTCTAACTCTTATGTCATGTTCTGGTTCGGGATTTGGGCGCAAAGTGTTTTGTGCCTGTATTATATAGACTTTGCACATTACAGAACACTCAGCTAGGCCTGGGCGGTAAATTTTGTTCCGCTCGCGGAATTTGGGTAATTTCGCGTTCCGCGGAGAACACGAACTTGCCCAAAATTCTGCGTTCCACGGCTTTGCTAAACTTTTTGCTTTTTCGCGTTCTCAAAATGCGTATTAGCAAGATATTTCACCCCGAGCACGCAAACAGCGATTTTGAACAGTAAAAAAGCATCGCAAACAAGTAATTCCGCGTGTTCGCGGAATTTCTGCGTGTTCGCAGAGATTTTATGCTGTTTCGTGGAGATTTGCATACCTCGATTACACAAATTTCGCTTACTCCTACACTCAGCCTTGGTCTAGAGTCTGGAATTCCCCATAGCAGAACATGCACGCCTTCTTTAGAACCCCGGTTACCCAACACCAGAACACTCTGACTGTATCGAGATCATGCTATCACATTATAGAACTTTCAGGCCACAATCTCTTACACTATTATCCCAGAAATGAGCACTCTGACCTTCTATATTGAGCCTGTTATCCAAAGACTGAACTCTCACCACTTCTCCAGGTCCTGATATCACATTACAGAATGATCACTCCTTCCTAGAGCCTATTATTCAATGCGTTGTGTTTCTCTGGCTTTTTAGAACCTCCCCCACTATATAAATGTATTCATTTTTTTTTTTTTTTTTTTATTTTTTAAATTATACGTTTTTTTATTGAAATAAAACATCAGCAAGAATCAGGAAATTCAATACAGAGGGTCATTCAAAGTTGCAGACTATACATCAGGGGATTACAGGATAGTCAAGAAATACACCTGAAAAGGAACTTCACAGGGTCATCTAGTACAGTATTTCTGGGTGGTGTGCAAATCTCTCCTCCGTGGCGGTTCCAGATGCCCCAGACCAGCAACCACTTCTTGGGGCATCTCCTCCCAAGATACACAATTTTCTCCCAAACATGCACCAATCTAAATTGCTTTCCCAAGTGTCTAGGGTGGGAGGTTGCACCGCTCCCCACAATTGAGCGATGTTTCTTTCAGCCAACATAAAACCTAGTGTAGCTCATTGCGTCTGAGAAGTGTTTAAGTCAGAGGGTTCCGATATATTTAAGAGGCACCTCCTTGCATCCAAGGACAGGGAGATTTCCAGTACCTTGCTAATCGTGACGTGCACCTTGTGCCAGTAAGTGTTATGTTATGTTAATGGGCATTTGTTAAGCGCACTGTCACCGTGAGTTTCCTGGCACTGATAGGACACTGAGACTAAGCAGAAGGGATTTTATTGGGAGTGTGAGAAAAGCAGGGTTTTTAAAGACTTCCTAAAAGATACAAGGGAGCATGAGGATTTAAGCGGGAGTGGGAAAGAGTTCCATAACTTGGGGGCCTGATGAGAAAAACTGCGGCCACCTAATTTGGTAAGTTTGAACCGGGGAGTGGCTAAAAGCTGAAGGTGAGTGGACCTCAAGGTTCAGTAGGGGCGGTAGGGGATGACCAGGGACTTCAGAAAAGCAGGAAAAGGGCCTGTCAAGGCTTTGAAAACCAGGCAGCCGACCTTGAAGGCTATTCTTTCGCTAACTGGTAGCCAATGTAATTGATGTAGTAGAGGTTTGGCCGACTGCCACCTGGGGATTTTAAATGCCAGTCTGGCAGCCTGGGTTTGAATGATCTGTAACCTAGACAGCAGGGATTTAGAGAGGCCGAGATACAAAGAATTAGAAAAGTGGTAATGCGCGTACACTCCCAGATGGTATGCATAAATGTACCTGTGAGACCACATTGTTGTCTGCATAGCCCTGTGTCTGACAATCCCATGTGTACCAGTCAGGGTCCTGTGATACAAATCCTATGCAGAATCTTAAACTGGACTAGTCTCAGGCGAGCTGGGAGGCTCGAGGGTTGAGAGGACGCCGACCGCTACTCTGACACCGTAAATTGCTTGAAACGGGGAGTAAGGACCATGCTCACTTAAGGGAGCTGGAGTTCGATTTTAACACAATTTCACCACTGGTATGAGAGACAAATCTGCAAGCAGGCACCCAAGCTTCAGTGTCCCTTGCAGTGGCATTTAAAATATATTGCCCTGAAGAAATTGCCGAAAAATCAAAGGCAATGAAACATGTCGGCTGTAAGTAGAGAGAGAATCGATTGGTAGTATTTTCTCTCTTCTTTTTTAGTATATGTGTGTTCACTGTTCTGCAACAGAGAAGGGAATGAGAATAAAAGTTTATGGCCCCAGTTGCTCAGTGACTTATATGTTAAACGTTACATGTTGTTAGTTTTTTCACATATAAGTTGTGTCCACTGCACCATCCACTGTCCTTTTATTTTTGAGGGTCGAGACACTTTTTTGGTTTTAGCTTGATGGCACCGATGATGAGAACAGGGCCATCCTGGTGAGTACCAACCAGGGGTCCCATTGGTGGTGCGCCCGTGAGGTGCCATCTCGCTTCTTCACACATTTTTTGTCTGTGCTGTCTTGTTTGTATTTATCAGAGAGGTTGTTATTTTAAAGAGGCAATAGATTGAAACATCTTAGGATTTTCTTCAGACTTAAGAGATCCCGTGGATAACGAATTTCGACCATGGATGTTTACAGTCCAGCAAATGAGTATTGCCATGAGGACTAGGACTGGTGTTGTTTATTAGCTTTCAGAGTGGAGGGCGTCCTAGTTCTGTTTGTCTTCCCTCTAGACTCCCATTTGTGTAGAGCTGGGATTACAACCTCCCTGGGGGAAGACACCACTGTCTGCCAATCTTCATCGTCAAGCTCTATTCCATCCTGCACCCACTTGTCCCTCAACGCCTGAAGGGGATCTACCATATGGTTAATTAGCTTCTTATAAATTAATGAGATTGTCTTTTCAGGAAGGTGACCGCCCAGTATTCTATCTTCTAACGGAGAGGCCCCTGGGGGCTCGGTGCCCCTGGGCAGAGTGGAGAGAAGCGAGTGCCGAACGGGTGCGGAAGGCGGGAACATCCAGGGAGGCGAGCGGTTAGCGCTCTAGCTCTCCCCTACTCGAGGGCTATAAAGCAACTCGTCGTCTCAACGCGCAGTGTTGACGCGCAGTGTGGCGCCTACTCCTGCGCCTAAGACGAGCCAAAGACCAGCACGTCTGCGCCTGTCCACGACAGGACGGGACCAGGGGCAGGGGGCTATGGCGGACTGTATCCTTCCTTCGGAGAGATCCTACCGTACCACTCTCACATATACCAGCCAGACCCTAATGGATATGGGCAGGTACGTTACTACACTGTGCGCCCATAGGGTAGAGAATAGCCTGGAGGGGCCGTTTTCTTGCTGGGGATGCCAAATGCAATTTACCACCAGCGCTGAAACCGCTCTGTGTCAGTTAAGGCCTAGATTGTCAGTCCCTATTAAACACCCGGCGAAGTTGACTGTCAGCCCTCTTAAAGACCCGCTTTTAAACTGTAAGAGCCTTCTGTGCAATGTCCGCTCTTTAGTTACTCATGCAACTCAGGTCTGGGATCTCATAACAACTGAGAACCCACATCTCTGTTTCCTAACTGAGACTTGGCTGAAGCCCCACACTGTTCCGGCCATAACAATGGGGGTGCCGCTAGGGTACAGAATAGTAAGGATGGACCGCCCTATTAAAACTGGAGGAGGGTTAGCCATTGTTTTTAAACAGGAGATGGAGGTTGTAGTTACCGAGACAGTGTGTAACCCACAGATGGAGCTCCTGATCTTTACTATCAACCCTAGTTCCAGGGAAACCAGGAAGGGAGCGTTAGTTTATCGACCCCCAGGCCCACGTGGGAACTTTTCCATTCAACTTGTTGAAGCTTTGGCACCCCATGTGCAGGTGAATTCAGATTTTATCCTGGTATGGGATTTTAATGTCCACAGCGAAATTGCTGCCTGTGTGGAGGCACAGACTCTTCTGACTGATCTGGCCACACTTGGATTTAACAAAATGAATCAGGGGCCCACACACTTAGCAGGCCACACATTGGACCTAGTGCTATGTAACTCTACAGCCATAAAATGTTTCCTCCCATCAAAGTGGATTGGACGGACCATTCCATTATTGAATTCTACACTCGGTCCAATTATAAAGCAAAGGGCATCCAGAGGACTATGGCAGATGTCAGGAGACCCTGGAATAAATTAACACCAGAGGGCTTTAGGGGGAAATACACTGAACCCAATTGGGACGAATGTGGGGACAATGCCACCATCGCATTATGTAAATTCAATGAAGCTGTGACAGCAACCATAAATCACATTGTTCGTTTCAGAACATATAAACCCCGGCCTGCCCCAAAACAAGAAGTTTGGTTCACTGACGATCTCAGACAACTAAAGCTAACTGCAAGGAAGCTAGAAAAATGATGGAGGGTCACACGCAAAGCAGAGGATAAAGAGAACCATAGGATTTCTCTAAAAAGCTACCACAAAGCTATTCGGACTGCTCGGAAACAGCATATAGCAGCCCAATTATCAGCAGCAGATAAAAACGTGAAAGTCCTCTATCAAATCCTACAAACCTTTATCAAGCCCACTGCTTGTGAGACTGAGGGGATTGATGCTAAGATATTAGCCTCTAAA
The DNA here is from genome assembly GCF_964263255.1 of Lissotriton vulgaris. Classification (NCBI taxonomy): domain Eukaryota; kingdom Metazoa; phylum Chordata; class Amphibia; order Caudata; family Salamandridae; genus Lissotriton; species Lissotriton vulgaris. Next base: position 105,121,999 of record NC_141693.1, on the reverse strand, counting down.
TCCATCCCTAACAATATGGGAGCAGTTGACTATATGGTTCAGCCACACATTAGCACAGCAGAAAACAAGGTTAGTAAGCTTGTAGAATTCCCTCCCATATCAATGGAGGAGATAATTGCTCTAATCACCCAAACAAAGAGCGGGTGCCCCTCAGATATCATCCCGGCACGTATCATGCCACTCCTGACTGACGATCTTGGTGCTGGAATTCGGCAGGTAGTTAATCTATCCTTGAGTACAGGGGAAGTCCCCCTAGACTGGAAGCGCGCTCTGGTGAGGCCTCTACGGAAAAACAATTCTATCCCCTGGACCGAATTGACTAACTTGAGACCGATCTCCCTCCTCCCTTTCTTAGGGAAGCTCACTGAGAAGTTTGTGAATCGGCACTTGTCAAAATACATCGAAAGTGCGGGGGGCTAGATCCCTCCCAATCTGGGTTCAGGCCTAGGCACAGCACTGAGACCGCCTTGCTGTCCGTCGCTGACGATCTTCATATGCTACAGGATAAAGGATATTCCGTTATCCTGGTGCTTTTAGATCTGTCAGCGGCGTTTGACACTGTGTCACACGACATCATGACCTCCAGACTAGTTGACATCGGTCTGGGAGGCAAGGCGCTGGCCTGGCTAAGGAGTTTTTTCACCAAACGTACTCAAAGAGTCATTCTGGGTCCATATCAGTCAGAGGAGGTGGAGATCTCTAAGGGGGTGCCACAGGGCTCTTGTTTGAGCCCAACGTTATTCAACATCTACGTGGCGCCTCTAGCTAACATCATGAGATCCCACAGGTTCATCCCCGTATCGTATGCGGACAATACTCAACTCCTCTTTCAGTTTAAAACCATGACTCCTGAAGTACGTAACTCCTTTGCCCGGGGGATGAAAGAAGTGGCACATTGGATGGCAGCAAACTTCCTGCAGTGTAACGTCTCTAAGACTGAGGTGATGCTCTTTGGGGAAGCCAAACGCCTGTGGACTCCTGACTGGTGGCCTCAAGATCTAGGCCCAGTCCCTGAGCCCAAAGTGGTCGTGAAAGATCTAGGAGTTAAACTGGATCAGGAGCTCGCCCTTAAACAACATGCTAATCAAGTGGTCAGCTCCTGTTTCCATGTCATTGGGCTTCTCCGGAAGGTATTCCCCCTGTTACCTGACACCACCAGAAAAACACTAGTACAGTCGCTCGTGCTGAGCAGGCTGGATTACTGTAATGGTTTGCTGCTAGCCCCCAATGAGGGGATTATTGCTAGACTACAAGTTGCGCAAAACACTGCTGCACGCCTTGTTCTCAATGTCCCGGCCCGTACCCCCTCAAAACCATTATTAGTTAAACTTCACTGGCTCTCAGTGAAACGGAGGGTGATGTTCAAAACTTGCTGCATCATTCACAAGTGCCTTATTGGTAAAGGTCCAGATTACCTAACCAAAAAATTCCTCCCATACGTTCCCTCCAGATCTCTGAGATCAGGAGATCAAGAACTGTTATGTGTCCCCAGGTTCAGGAAGACAAGACAAGGGGGAAGGGCTCTATCAGTAGCCGGCCCAAAGCTATGGAATGAACTCCCCAATGAAATCAAACTATGCAAGGAACATCTTCCTTTTAGGAAAAAATTTAAAACTTTCCTTTTTAATTACTAGTTATCTGGTCGAGGAATTAAGATATATGACTGGGCCTTTTTTGCTCTCAGATGCTGCCAAAGGCGCGGAGATACTCCTCTGGGAGTCGATTCCTAGCGCGGTACAAGTTTGCAAATAAAGTTTGCAAATCATGCCAAAGCTGGACGGCGTGCTTCATTGATCCTGTTAATGCCAGTTTCTTCAGATGGCAATACAAAGCCCTACAATATGCCCCCATCATACCAACTGAGTGTTAGTTTATTTAGTGCAATTCGGGGCCTGCCATCCCACAGCAGACTCCTCTAAAGGCTCTCAATCTCACGGAAATAGCTGGCCGGCACAACATCCAAGGTATTTTGCAAGGCATAGAGAAATCGAGGCAGGGTCATCATTTTGAAGAGGGCTGCCCTACATAACAGCGAAATAGGAAGTTTCATTCAGCTGGCAATGTCACTCTTAAGCCTCTGCAGAGGGGGAAGAAGATTCCGATCATATCTAACCGAGGGATCCAGTGAGATGAAAACTCCCAAATACTTAACCCCTCAGTGTTAACCTGTATTGGGCAGTTGTGTGGGGGGACTGGGGGATCTCCTCTCAGGACAAACAGCAAAGATTTCTCCCAGTTAATCGAGAGTCCCGAATTTTTCCCCAAGGAGTTCAGGACATCCAAAACAACTATAAGGGACATATGGGGGAAGTCAAGTAAAGCAGTATATCGTCTGCATACAGTGATATGTAATCCTCCCATCCAAGGGACTACCGCATTCCTCTGATCAAAGGTTCCCAACTTATCCAGGCAGCAAGGGGTTCCAAGGCTAAAGAGAAGAGAAGGGGGGGCAGCGGGCAGCTCTAACGGGTGCCCCGACCAAGTGAAAACGGGGTTGAGACTCTGTTATTTACTACCACTTGGGCATGCAGTTCCGAGTATAGCAGACGCACCCTTCTGGTGAATTCAGGACCGAATCCAAACTTGGCAAGAACAGCCCACAGATAGGGCCATTTGATTGTATCAAATGCCATTGTTGCGTCCAGTGGCGCGATTATGGCTGGCTCCCACAAGGTGTGGACTTTATCGATTACCCCGTGCAATCTGCGCATGTTTAGGGCAGTGTTTCTATGCGGCATGAAGCCAGACTGATAGGGGTGTATCAGGCCGCCGATCACCTGCACCAGACGGATCGCCAGGAGCTTGGCTAAAATCTTCGGCTCTGCGTTTAAGAGAGAGATAGGTCCATACGAGGCACATTCCGTTCTAGTCTTTCCTTCCTTTTGGATCGCAACCACTGTAGCTATTCTCTGTTCCCTTGGCAGTATTCCCTTGTCTCTGGATTCCACAAACATCACTTTCAAATGAGGTGCAAGTTTGTCAGGCCTGAGTTTGTAAAGCTCTATAGGAAGCCCATTGGGGCCTAGTGCCTTTCCAGTATGTAACAAGCGGATTGCTTGGGCAATTTCATCCCTAGTGAGCGGGCTATCCATATAGTCACGATCATTAGGGGAAAGACAGGGGAGCTTGATGTCACGGAGCAACTCCTTGGAGTCTGCCTCTGAGCGAGGGGAGACCGATTTGTAAACCGTCTTATCCGCAAACCTGTCCACTATTTTCTGTGGGTCAGTAAGCAATGTCCCTCCCCCCGCTCTGATCTACAGAACCAAACGGCTCCCCCATTCTCTCCTATCCAGCCATGCAATAAGCCTCCCAGCCTTATCCCCCAAGTCATACAGCCTGCTCTGTTGTTCCCTGCCAAGCGCAATAGTCCTATCCGAGACCAGTGCCTTTTAGTCGTGTTGCTTCAGGCTCAACAAATGTAGTTTAGCCCGGGATATCCCCAGTTCCAACTCCCCCTCCAATCTGCACACTTCAGCCTCCAGCTCCACTGTTGGGATTTAGGAAGAACGGCGCTCAGTCCTCTCTCTATGCACACGTTCAAAGGTACACCCCTCCTCTTTTTGCCCATGTGATGGTTTTTAAGGCAGTGTGACCGGGCTTTCAGTGCTTGGTTTTATTTCCGGTCAGTTTGTCTATCTGGGATTCGAGTACCTGATCGGTTGGCTGAGTTCGTGTTTATTCCAAGGAAGGACGGATCTGGTGTGAGTCAGAGCGAGGCTTCGCTCTGACCTTTAAGGACGTCTTCGGGAAACTGGACGGGGACACCGCAAGTGATTTGTAAACTTGCACAAAGACAAAGTATTTGGACTCCGGTGCGCGGCTGCGCACGAACATTGCCTTCTAGCCGGTGCAATCATTTCCGGGTGTTTTATGACCCTCGGCGTTCTTGTAAGTGACTTTTGGGTTCAGGAAACGAACCAGCTGAACGCTAACGTTTTGTTTTTCATTTTTTCACTAACGTGGCCACGGGTTTTTCGGGCAGTGGGGAAGTGGGGATTTTGTTTTGCACACACTGAATGAAGAACGGGGTTTTTTCGGTCCGAGGACTTTTTCCCCAAGAAAGGTGCAGCACACAGAAAAGAAAACTAACCCGGATGGGTGTTTATTCTTGAAGGCTTCCGGATTGCATATGAAGAACGGGGTCTCCTATGCTGCCCTGCTAAGGCTCCTATTGGGTAAGAAGGAGTGAAGAGGTTGTGTTTGATGCTGGTAATTGACTGTGCAAAGAGAGATTGACGTTAGAAGTGATATTTATAAGCGCTCGTATCTGCTTATGTTTCCTATGCAGGGTGCGAGGTTCCGTGTATGCTCTTGAAGCTTAGGAGAGCTGTCAGGAGATTTCCTGGGTCTACAAGCCTTCTTCACCTCCCCTTCCCCTGGGGTAGTTATTTTTACCCTTCCCTCTCTCCTGGCCCAGGCTGTAGAGTGCATTGGTATTCATACGTGGCCTGCAGTCTGTGCGGGGGTAGAGAGAGGGGACTATCATCGCTCCTGCAGCGTGGTTCTGAGTGGGAGACAGCTTGACAAAAAACCAAGCCTACGAATAGTTGCGCTGCCCGAGCGAGGATGGACGTGGAAAAGAATGAGGATAATGGGCAGGAAGAGAGGGTTCCCACTATGCAGGAGTTAATGGGGGCCATCACGGCTTTACAAACACAATTGCAGGAGGTGAAACATGAGAATCAGGGATTGCGTAGGGAGTTGGATGTGGCTAGGTCCCGTGATCAGGGGAAGTGGGGAGCAGGTAAACCTGTGATACACCCGGCTACTTTTCAATTTGAGAGGGGAGCCAGCACCAGCTCCGCTCCCATGACAGTGAATGTTCACACCCCTACTCCTGTCCCTTTGGCGGTTCCTGAACGTTTTTTTGGTGACTCGAATAAATTCGCTGTTTTTATGAACCAGTGCCATCTACACTTCTTATGTAGGCCCGCAGCTTTCCCTAATGATTCCGCTAAGGTGGCGTTTGTGATCTCTTACTTAGCTGGGACTGCTGCTACTTGGGCCGTGCCTTTGGTGGAGAATGACGATCCCGTTTTGAACAATTATGATACGTTCAAGGAAATGATGCATGCCTTGTTTGCTAAACATGCGTTTATGCAGGCCAGTGACGCAGAATTATTGAAATTACGGCAAGGCAAACAGGATCTCCTTACGTATATATCTACCTTCAATAGATTAGTGTCGGAAACTCATTGGCCTGTTGATAAACGTACCTCCATTTTCTATCAGGGATTATGTGAGGAGCTAAAGGATGTGGTTTCCCAGGTGGTTAATCCTCCTTCGGATTGTACTGAGTTCATTGATTTGGTAGTGAAGTTGAATCACAGGTTGATGGAAAGGAAGGGAGAAAGACCTAGACCCTTTCTGTCACGCCCTCTGTCTTTTCGGAGTGATTCTCGGGGCGTTGGGGGGGACTTAAAACCGACCCCTGAACCGATGGAGATAGGTGGTGTTAGAGGCCCGTTAACCTTAGTAGAAAAGGAAAGGCGTAGATCTAACAACCTGTGTTTGTATTGTGGCCAGGCGGGCCATTATGCAAGGGATTGTCCCGTGAAGCCTTCTAAAGAACCTCCACGTAAGGCGGTGGCTTGTGTGCATCGGGACGCCCTGCATGTGGACTCTGTGGTTCCTTGTACTCCGTATCAAATACCTGGCATAGTGAAGAGGGTCCCCAGACATTTTACTATCACTGTCTGTTTGGTGATATCAAACAACCATAGGGCTCCGGTGTCTGCTCTATTGGACTCCGGGGCTACGGGAAACTTTATGGACATCAAGTTGGCTGAGAGAATCGGAGTTCCCTGGGTTTACAAGGAACAACCAGAACCTGTAAGGGCTATCGACGGGACTGAGTTGTCATCTGGTACAATCACACGTCAGACTGAACCTCTGTGTATGGTGGGAGACAATGGTCATTCGGAGGAAATAGGATTTGATTTGATCGATGCCCCTTCTTTCGGTGTGGTTTTGGGAGTACCGTGGTTGCAGACACATAATCCCAAAATAGATTGGATTAGGAGAACAGTGACCCTTGACTCTGTTCATTGTTTGCAAGATTGTTACAAGGTCGCAACCGATTGGATAACCCCCTTGTCTTGCGCTGCTAGTTCCGGTGAGATGGGTGATGAGTTGAGAGTCCCTGAATCCTATTTGGTCTTTAGCGATGTATTTGATAAAGGGAAAGCTAGAGAACTACCCCCACACCGTTCATTTGATTGCCGGATTGATTTGATGCCAGGGGCTACGCTTCCTTGTAGTCGTGTCTACGCTTTGTCAGGCCCTGAGGAACAACATTTGAAGGGGTATATCGAGGAGATGCTGGAGAAAGGGTTTATTCGTCCCTCCTCCTCGCCAGTGTCATCGGCTATCTTCTTTATTCCGAAGAAGGAAGGTGGACTTCGGGCGTGTGTAGACTATAGAGCGCTCAACAAGGGTACGATTAAGAACAAGTACCCTCTTCCCTTGATACCTGTGTTGCTTGATCAACTGAAGCATGCAACGGTTTTCACCAAGTTAGATCTCAGGGGTGCGTACCATCTCATCCGCGTCCGTGAAGGCGATGAATGGAAAACTGCCTTCCGGACCAAATTCGGCCTTTATGAGTATTGCGTTATGCCCTTTGGGCTATGTAACGCTCCGGCTGCTTTTCAGTTTTTCATCAATGAGGTGTTGAGGGAATATTTGGATCTGAGCGTCATAGTCTACATTGACGATATCCTCGTGTTTTCCAACACTGTTGAGGAACACGTAGTCCATGTAGGGCAGGTCTTGCAGCGCCTAAAGGAACATCAGCTGTATGTCCGATTGGAAAAGTGTAGCTTTCACACACCTAGGGTGGAGTTTTTGGGATTTGTGATTTCCGAGCAGGGGATCATGATGGATCCCAAGAAAATAGAAGCTATCACTTCTTGGCCGTCGCCGACTTGTGTGAGAGATATTCAAGTTCTACTTGGGTTCGCCAATTTCTATCGGCGGTTTATTTCGCACTTTTCTGAGATCATAGCCCCCATGACAGTATTGCTAAGGAAGGGGGTGCCCTTTGTGTGGTCCTATCATGCTCAAGCCTCTTTGAATCTGTTAATCGAGAGGTTCACAACGGCACCTGTTTTGGTTCATCCTGACCCTTCATTGCCCTTTTTTGTGGAGGCTGATGCTTCCTTGTGTGCTGTGGGGGGGGTGTTGTCTCAGAGAGATGTGGAGAACGGATATATGCATCCGATCGCCTTTTTTTCTAAGACCTTGCTGCCCGCTGAGAGGAATTACACCGTGGCGGAGCGGGAATTGCTGGCCATCAAGTTGTCTTTTGAGGAGTGGCGCCATTATTTATGGGGCGCTCGGCATCCGATAACCATCTTCACTGACCATAAAAACTTGGAGTTCTTCCGGTCAGCGCGCGCCTTAACCCCTCGTCAGATGAGGTGGGTCTCATTTTTCAATGAGTACGATTTTATCATTACTTACAGGCCTGCTGCGCAGCAAGTAAAGTCGGATGCATTGTCCCGTATCCATGTGAAACACCTTGGCCTGTCAAGTGAGAAAGTGAAGTGTTCCTTTATAGCTCCTGAGAGAATAGTGGGCAGCATTTCCATTGATGACTTTAATGAATTGGTTCGGGTAGAACTGGCAAAGATTGATCTTACACCTTGGATGTCTCAACCCTTGATATCCTTAAGAACTGGGTTGCTGTATCATGAGGACAAACTGTTTATTCCCCCTAATCTCAGGGATATGGTATTGGAATGGTGTCATTCTTCTTCTCTGGCTGGGCATCCTGGTTCCACCAAGACCATGGAATTCTGTTTGAGGTGGTTCTGGTGGGAGTCAGTGGCAAGTGACGTGCAGTCGTACGTAAAGGCCTGTCCTGTGTGTGCAGTGAATAAACCAACACATGCTAAACCCTCAGGATTGTTGCATCCTCTCCCTGTCCCTAGGGCTCCCTGGCAAACAATAAGTATGGATTTTGTGACGGACTTACCTCTGGAGTCTGGTTTTACAACCATATTAGTTGTAGTGGATTCCTTCACTAAGATGGCACATTTTATACCCTTGGCCAAGTTGCCTACGGCAGGAGAATTGGCCACGATCTTTTTGTCTTCAGTAGTACGCCTGCATGGATTGCCTCTGGCCATTGTTTCCGATAGGGGGGCTCAGTTTATCTCTCATTTTTGGAAGGAATTGTGTGCTGCTTTAAAGATGAAGTTATGCCTGTCCTCCGCATATCATCCTCAGTCGGATGGTCAGACGGAACGCACCAATCAGACCATGGAGCAGTATTTGAGGTGTCTGGGTACATCATTAGCTTGTAGTTGGGTGGTGGCTCTCCCGCTGGCTGAATTCGCCTATAACAACAGTGTGCATTCAGCGGTGGGAATGACCCCTTTCTTTTGTTCCATGGGGTTTCACCCCCGAGCGATTCCCATTCAGCCTTCAGGCCAGGTACCGGCTGTAACTGCCTTAGGACTTTCGTTGGTTCAGATCTGGAATACGGCGTTGGAACATCTAGAAAAGGCAAAGGTTGACATGAAGAAGCAGGCAGATAAACATAGGGCCCCTGCTCCTTCCTATCGGGTGGGAGATAAGGTGTGGCTTTCCACCAAGAACTTGCGATTAGGGGGGTCACGTAAATTACAGCCAAGGTTTGTGGGTCCTTTTCCAGTACTCAAGGTAATCAATCCAGTAGCTATGAAGTTGGGGTTACCTGATGAGTATGGGGTCCATCCTGTCTTTCACACCTCCCTTCTGAAACCCTATGTAGTTACCACTCAGGTTTTGCCCCCTCCTCCCCCTGTGATAATAGGAGAGGAAGAGGAGTTTGAGGTTAGTGCAATCTTGGACTCCAGGAGAAGAAATGGGAAACTTATGTATCTGATAGACTGGAAGGGATATCCCCCGGAGGATCGCACCTGGGAGGCTGCTAGTGGGGTACATGCCCCTAGATTGGTGAGACTTTTCCATCTACGTCACCCTTCCAAGCCCCGTCCGGTAGGGAGGCCTTTGCGGGGAGGTACTGTTGGGATTTAGGAAGAACGGCGCTCAGTCCTCTCTCTATGCACACGTTCAAAGGTACACCCCTCCTCTTTTTGCCCATGTGATGGTTTTTAAGGCAGTGTGACCGGGCTTTCAGTGCTTGGTTTTATTTCCGGTCAGTTTGTCTATCTGGGATTCGAGTACCTGATCGGTTGGCTGAGTTCGTGTTTATTCCAAGGAAGGACGGATCTGGTGTGAGTCAGAGCGAGGCTTCGCTCTGACCTTTAAGGACGTCTTCGGGAAACTGGACGGGGACACCGCAAGTGATTTGTAAACTTGCACAAAGACAAAGTATTTGGACTCCGGTGCGCGGCTGCGCACGAACATTGCCTTCTAGCCGGTGCAATCATTTCCGGGTGTTTTATGACCCTCGGCGTTCTTGTAAGTGACTTTTGGGTTCAGGAAACGAACCAGCTGAACGCTAACGTTTTGTTTTTCATTTTTTCACTAACGTGGCCACGGGTTTTTCGGGCAGTGGGGAAGTGGGGATTTTGTTTTGCACACACTGAATGAAGAACGGGGTTTTTTCGGTCCGAGGACTTTTTCCCCAAGAAAGGTGCAGCACACAGAAAAGAAAACTAACCCGGATGGGTGTTTATTCTTGAAGGCTTCCGGATTGCATATGAAGAACGGGGTCTCCTATGCTGCCCTGCTAAGGCTCCTATTGGGTAAGAAGGAGTGAAGAGGTTGTGTTTGATGCTGGTAATTGACTGTGCAAAGAGAGATTGACGTTAGAAGTGATATTTATAAGCGCTCGTATCTGCTTATGTTTCCTATGCAGGGTGCGAGGTTCCGTGTATGCTCTTGAAGCTTAGGAGAGCTGTCAGGAGATTTCCTGGGTCTACAAGCCTTCTTCACCTCCCCTTCCCCTGGGGTAGTTATTTTTACCCTTCCCTCTCTCCTGGCCCAGGCTGTAGAGTGCATTGGTATTCATACGTGGCCTGCAGTCTGTGCGGGGGTAGAGAGAGGGGACTATCATCGCTCCTGCAGCGTGGTTCTGAGTGGGAGACAGCTTGACAGGTGTCATTCCGTTCTAGTCTTTCCTTCCTTTTGGATCGCAACCACTGTAGCTATTCTCTGTTCCCTTGGCAGTATTCCCTTGTCTCTGGATTCCACAAACATCACTTTCAAATGAGGTGCAAGTTTGTCAGGCCTGAGTTTGTAAAGCTCTATAGGAAGCCCATTGGGGCCTAGTGCCTTTCCAGTATGTAACAAGCGGATTGCTTGGGCAATTTCATCCCTAGTGAGCGGGCTATCCATATAGTCACGATCATTAGGGGAAAGACAGGGGAGCTTGATGTCACGGAGCAACTCCTTGGAGTCTGCCTCTGAGCGAGGGGAGACCGATTTGTAAACCGTCTTATCCGCAAACCTGTCCACTATTTTCTGTGGGTCAGTAAGCAATGTCCCTCCCCCCGCTCTGATCTACAGAACCAAACGGCTCCCCCATTCTCTCCTATCCAGCCATGCAATAAGCCTCCCAGCCTTATCCCCCAAGTCATACAGCCTGCTCTGTTGTTCCCTGCCAAGCGCAATAGTCCTATCCGAGACCAGTGCCTTTTAGTCGTGTTGCTTCAGGCTCAACAAATGTAGTTTAGCCCGGGATATCCCCAGTTCCAACTCCCCCTCCAATCTGCACACTTCAGCCTCCAGCTCCACCACCTCCCTCTGCTTCTACCTTTTGGAGCCTGCTATCAAGGACAGTGCCTGACCCCTTATGACGGTTTTAAACACCTCCCACAAGGACTGAGAAGAGGACACCGACCCTACATTATTAATGAAGTATTTGTCCAGCGTTTTAATGAGGTCTTTACGGATCTTGGGGTTGCGCAGATACCAAGGATTTATTGGGGCCACCCTCCCCGCAGTTCCCTGGCTTATGACAACGTGGACCCACAGCGGAGAGTGATCCGAGATGCCTCTGGCCAAGTGCCTGACTTCAGCTACGTATGTTGCCTGCGCGGCCGGGACAAGGCAGTAGTCTAGTCTTGAGAGACTGTGGTGAGCCCCAGAGTGAAATGCGTACTGCGTTTGTTCCGGGTGATGGAGCCTCCAACTATCAACTAGTCCCATTGCCTCTATGAAGCCTGGTAGCCATCGCGCCGCCCTTCCCATCTCCCATAGGGGATGTCTGTCTAATATATCAGAGACGACTATAAAGGTGCAATAAAGTCACCTCCAATGATTAAAAGCCCCACTGGGATGGTGAGCAGAACCGCCCCCAAATCAGCAAATGTCGTGCCCTGTAGCCCTGGAGGAAAATAGATCGACAGAAACGTTATGTGCCGGCCTTCCCACATGCCCGTGATCCCAGAGTATCTGCCTCTCTCATCTTCCCAAGTGGAAGTCACAGCCGATGGGAATGTGTTTCGAATCAAAATGCCCACACCTCTGGATCCAGATGTAAACCCTGAGTGTGCAACCATTTTATATCCCCCTCTGTGCATTGCTTTACATGTGTTGTCAACTAGATGTGTCTCCTGAAGCCGGACCACGTCTGGAGTAAGTCTTTTGACATACTGAAGAACCACACTCCGCTTGATCTTATCCCCATCCCGTTAATGTTCCAACTCAAAACCCTCACTTCCTTATCCTCCATCATCTACCTGATGAGATTGACAATCCTCCATATTATCTCTGTTCGACCTGCGTACAATGCTGATGTAACTAACAAATCACTGATCTGGTGAACCAAACACCCCCACCCAACATCCCCCCACTCCGCTGCCCTGCCCTCTGGACTCCAAACTGCCCAATGAAAATTGCAGAGTGCCTGTCGCCCTATAAAAATTCAAAGAAAGAGTAAAATTAGGGGGAACAGGCTAAGAGCTCCATGCCTGCACCCCAAACATAATCAATATCCCGTCCTAACAGACTTAGAAATATCAAACTGTAAACCCACTTGCAGCACACTAGTCTTTTAAGGCAAATGTCCCACCCCCCCAACCTCCCCCCAACAAGACTACTCCCACATGCGCAAACCGATTGTCCCCTAGGCCTCTGCTTCAGGATGGTTGACTGTCTGCACTCGCACCAGCACTACAATCCGCTGGGTCACGATTCCCCCGATATTCGATCCATTCCGCCACTGCCTCCAGCTGATCAAAAAACCAAGTTCGTCCCTCCGCCTCGACTCGGAGGCAGGCCAGGAATAACATTGAGGATTTCAAGCCCTTTTCCCTCAGGTCACGTTTAACCGATAGGAAGGATCTCCTCTAAATGTATTCATTTTAAATGCATGGTTTGCTTATTAGTTCATTGCTTACATTTGTTATGTAGCGTGGTGCTTTGATAAAGGTTGATAAAGTATTAATGGTTCCATGTTTAACCACATGACTGCTAAGCTGATTCCTCTCCTGTGCTGGAATTTGTTATATTCCATGATTCATGACGAGCTCAGCTCGTCATGAGCACACGACCAGTGTACTGCATGACGAGCTGAGCTCGTCATGAGCAGCGAAGGGGTTAAATATCGATGTAAAAATATCGAATACAAAAATATCGAGTCCCTATACTTAAACAGGTTAGTACAATAATATTGAATCAAAAGTATTGAAGTAAAAAATAATGATGTAAAAAATAGTATATAACTTAAAATATATTAAATATTAATATTTTTAACAAAATTAATTTAATTTAATGTATATTTTAACTAAATATAACAAACAAACTTAATTAAAAAAATATAAACACACAAAAATGGGTACATATATACATATAGTTACTTAAATACATTTAACTATTATCTTTATTTAATGTATAAACTTTAACATAGATCAATAAATTAAAATAAAATAAAACATCCTATAATTAATTAACACATTAAACTATTAAAAAAATAGCAGGGTAAATATTGGATAGCGGAGGGGTAAAAATTATTATTCCCACTCCAGTGAGTGCAACAGCACGGAAAGTGCTGGATAGCGGAGGGGTAAAAATTACTATTCCCACTCCAGTGAGTGCAACAGTAGGGAAAGTGTTAGATAGCGGAGCGGTAAAAATTACTATTCCCACTCCAGTAAGTGCAACAGTAGGGAAAGTGTTGGATAGCGGAGGGGTAAAAATTACTATTCCCACTCCAGTGAGTGCAACAGTAGGGAAAGTGTAGGATAGAGGAGGGGTGAAAATGACTATTCCAACTACAATGAGTGAAAAGCAGGGAATGTGTTGGATAACAGAGGGGTAAAAATTACTATTCCCACTCCAGTGAGTGCAACAGCAGGGAAAGTGCTGGATACCACACCAATACATTTTTAAAAAAAATCAACATTTGTATTACATTTAATTTCCATTATTAACATAAATAATATTGAAATTAAAATACATTATTATCAAAAAGTATAATAAACATTCATTACACATTGTTTAACACTATAATATCCACAACACACACAGAAAATGTATTATACAATTACAATGAATAATTACTAAATAATTAATACAAATTAATTAACAAATAATTAATAAATTACTTCCCACCCTTCCTACCATTTACACCTATAAACACCACAACACACACCTAAATTTAATTAATTAACAACTAATGATCAAACAATTATTATTAAATTAATGTACACATTTAACTCAATAAGTTCACAATAATGCAATTATGAATGAATATAAATTACTGAATAAATGTAATATAATTAAATTACGTCCCACCCTATTCCCCTATAAACCCTCAACCCGCTATAGAACTAAACGCAAAATTCAATCTAAAAAAATGTATCAACTACTATAAATAATAAATACCATGTATAAAATGTAATTACTTCCCACCCTATTCCCCTATAAACCCACAACCCGCAACGGAACTAAAAACGCAAAAATATATATATATTAACTACTAAAATTTTAACACACATACTAAAATTACAAACAATTCTCATAAAAAATACAAAAATACATAACATTAATAATAAATCGATATTTTTAACAACAATAGTTTTGTAAACAATATTTAACACTTCAATATTTTTGCAATCAATATTACTTACCTAACAATTGATATTCTTGACCACGATATTTTTTCCATCGATATTTCTATCCCACGATATTTTTACCTTGATATTTATACAATGATATTCTAGCTCTCTACCTGTATTAATATGCCATATGTACATTTAGGAAACTGCCACAAGAAACCCACACATTTCATTTTTACACCTTACATCACATTTCACGGGCCTGCTTCGCTCATGCTCAGCAGCGGCTCCTCCGCTATGGCGGAGGAGCATAGCCCCACCTGCCAGCAGCCGAAAAATGAACAATAAAATGATAATAAACACTTGTTTATTACATTTGATTTTTCTCTCGGAGCCAATGCTTGGGGGCGGGGTCAGAGTGGTGACAGGCTGGAGGGGGAGTTTTAGGGCACTGCCTTCACTGCGCATGTGTGTTTCGCCAGCTGTCTCAGGCTGGTCAAACCCACATGCGCAGTGAAGCTCTCTCCACCTCCAGCTGCCTTGCTGGGTTGGAGAGAGCAGTCTGTGTGGGAGCATAAATCATCTGCTCTTAGGTATGAAGCAGCATAAGAATAGGTCGCAGTGCACTCTGGGAGCCTGTGCCTGGAGAAGAGAGGAGTGCAATGCGGCGAACTGGTAAGTGTTTTTTTTCTTTTTACTATTTGTCTCCCCACCACCCACCCTGTTCCCCACAGCCCGCCACTCTCTCAAGTGCCCAGTCGCTACTGCTTATACTAAATGCCAAGAAATTGTACACATAGGCATCTCAACAGAGCGGATCTTCAGGCTTCTGAAGGGGCATCATATCTGCAAACAGTCTGAGTAAAGGTCACTCACTGGCACTATTTGTTGCTTTCTCAGCCAAGGTATGACTAAACAAACACAGAAACTGACCTCACTTTTATTGCACTAATAAAACAATTATTCAAATTGCTCCTACAGACAGACGTACATTGGGCATGGAATACTCAGCCACATGATCTGCACTACAGACACACCTCAGCCCTTGCTCCTTGCATGCCGTTAGCTACTCTGTCCGGAACAACAATCATCGGCTACAGGTACACATACCTCAGACACTGTCCATGACGTGTCGCGAGCTGCACTGTTCGGAGCAACAAACTTCAGCTATAAGCTCACATTCCTCAAACACTGTTCATGAGGTGTCTTAAGCTGCACTGTCCGGAGCAACAAACCACAGCTACAAGCAAACACGCCACAGACACTGTCCATGAGGTGTCAAAAGCTGCACTATCCAGAGCAACAAACCTCAGCTACAAGCACACGTCCCTCAGACACTGTCTATGTCATGTAAATGAGTGCCCTTCAATTTCTAGTGCTTTGCAGCAGTTTCAAGATCTTAGTTTCTTGTTGCTCAAATGGGTGTAATTTCTCATATTTATGTTTCCCTCGTCTTCATTGTTCATAATATCAATTAGTGGACTAGGACCTGACTGTAAAATGTATGGGCCTCATTTATTTATCAGAAGTGACGCATTGCTGCGTGAAAGCAGTGATGCGTCACTTTTCAGTGCGTCCTCCTTGTGACATGATTGATCCATCATATTTACTGTATGACGCATCATGTCGCAAGGAGTTACAAATACGTCAGTATTTCTGACGTATCTGTATGGCGCAAAAGTGACGTATCTGTATGGCGCAAAAGTGACGCATTGCTGGAGGGTATCACAAAAGTGACGCGACTCCAGCAATGTGTCCCTTCACATGGGACAAGCCCCATGTAAAAGGGCTTGCATCACTCTTACGCCTACTGTGAGGCAGGCATAAGATATTGACGCATTTGCACCCTAGAAGTGGTGCAGTGAAATCTGGTAGATTTCACTGCGTCACTTCCAAGGGGGCTTACTTACGTGGGAACGCCCACCCTGCATATATTATACCTGATGCAGGTTTAATATAGCACAGGGGTTTACAAAGTGACGCACCTGCTTAGATTCGTCACTTTGTAAATAGGGCGCAACTGGAAGCATGTTTTACGCCGCCGATGCATCACAAAAAGTGACAAAACGGACGCGCAAAACTGTAAATAAGGCCCTATCTTCTTTGGTCTTGGGTTTGGGCAGACCCAGTAGGTTGCTAAGCTAGACCCAGTAGGTTGCTAAGCTAAAGTTAAAATGCTGAAACGTGACAATCCTGAAAATCTACTGACAAAAGGGCTTCAAGTAGGGGCGGGTGGTAAACTCCGCTCCGCCAGCGGAGTTCACGGAGTTTCAGAAAAACTCTGCCTGTTGGTAAACATTAGCTCGCGTTGAGAAAGCTGCCACTCGCTGTGAGAACGTTACAAAGAAGGGTATACCCAATTGGTATCTCTGGGACCTGGATGTATAGCGGTACAAATAGGAAAAAGGGTCCCAGTACACACTTATTAAAAACAAGGAGAACAGTAAGTACGAGAAGCAAGGAGAAAATAAATCTGAAAAACAAAATGTCAAACACTTGAAAGGGTGCACCGTTATTTAATCACAATGTGCCACCCGACAATGTATATCAAGAAAAAATGCAAAAATTATTCATGGAAACATTTGTGCCCCAAAAGGTGAGGGAGGAAAGGTGTCAGTGAAAAAGTGGTGCAAGAATTGGGAAAGGATAAAGTGACGGTTGTGTGACCTTTATCAAAACTAAGTTCTTGCACCACTCTTTCACTGACACCTTGCCAACCTCACGTTTTGGGGCACAAATATTGCCATAAATAAGTTTTGCGTTTTTTCTTGATATACATTGTCAGGCGGTGCATTGTGATTAAATAACGGTGCACCCTTTCAAGTATTCGACATTTTTTTTCCAGATTTATTTTCTCCTTTATTTTCGTTCTTACTGTTCTCCTTGCTTTTAATAAATTTATACTGGGACCCTTTTTAGGTCTCGCGTGGCGTACTGCGCACATGCGCAGTCGAGCTCGCGAGATTTTATGTCTCCTAGTGAACTTCACTAGAAGGGTTAAGCCCCGCCCCTCTTCTTCTTTGGCTGGCCTCCTAAATGGTGGCCAGCCATTGGAGAAGAGGTCCTAGTGACGTTCTTCTTTCTATCTAAGCTCATCCTTTTCAGACTGGGGGTCGTGTTTTTGACTGTTGCTTACATTCTTTGATGTTTTTAGGTCTCCGCCTACGAAAGACTGCGCACATGCGCAGTGGAGCTGGTGAAGACCTAAAAACACCAAAGGATGTTAACAACAGTCAAAAACACGCCCCAAGTCTGAAAGGGACGGGGCTTCCCAGAGGTCCTGACAGGAATGCGGAGAAAATACCTCGAATGGGGCAGAGGCCCCTGCTCAGCAGCCCTAGAAGTGCATCAGTCCGGCTCTGCCGTGTGCCTCCAGCCACTTTCAGCTCAGGAACAGTTGAGTCAGCGCGGGGCCATGTACGAGGGGGGGGCTGCATCTGTGCCAAGCCAGCGCTCACCCTTGCTGCTGCCTCAGAAAGGTGCTAATTGTTTGCTGTTTACGTCTAAGGAGGGTTACTTGCTGTGGTGCACATTCGACCACTCCAGACGCTTGCTTTATCGACACTAGACATGTTTCTAATTTATTAAGAACTTAAATTGAAAGGGTCTGTTTGATCCCTGCAGAACAGTGAACGGTGCGCCTGTATTCAACGGCGGGAACGTTGGCCACTTAACAAACAGCAGAGTGCCCGGGAGTTATCACAGCCACCCTGGCTGCGCTGGCGCCTCCGAGCTAGACGGTGTGTTGAGCTGGAAGGTGGTTTGTTTCCACCAACCTCCCCTCCCCCACTGCTCCCATCACACCAAGTGGGTTGGCTCTCACCTGGCATTTAGACGATGTGTAACCTGAAACCTCGGTCTCTGCCCCCATCCCTCCCTGGGTGCCGTAAATATGAATGAGCTCTGTCGTGTGATAATGCGAGCGAGCACTGCCCTTTGTGTTTTACTGCCCTGCAGCTGGTGCCATAGGGAACCGTTCAGATGTTAGTGGTTGGGGTGATTCTGAGGTCTGTCTTACCGGACACCAACCCTTCCAATGGAATTCTTGAGGCGACTCAAGGGAGATGAAGTGATTGCCCGACTCGGCGCTGCATTTTTCAGTCCAAGCGAAGGCCGATCTAGGCAGAGTGCGCGCGCGTTGTGGTGGTGAGGGAGGCAGGGGGGGTGCTGATTGTTGGTTGCTCATGTGGTTGAAGAATGCTTCGTGAATCTTAGGCTGCCAGCAGCTGCACCACCAAGGGGCAGAGTTTTCCAGTTTTGAGTGATTCGTACAGTGCCTTGGTTTAATGCTTCAAGGCGCACGCTCCATGCACAACTTGTATCGCTGATAAACCGGAGTATGGACACTACTATAAGCCTCCCTTTTAAATGCGTTTCTCTGTTACCTTTATCTGGTGCTCGTTGTCTTGGCGTTTTTGTGACCGTGGCAGCCTGTTCCAGGCTGTGTACATTGCCCTATATACTCCCTATGTTATATTTTGTTGCACAGATCGGTTCAGCGCACGTTCTGTTGCTTTGCAGCATTCTTACAACTTTAAACCTTCGCATTTATAAAACTGTAAACTGAGCTGTCTGTTCCACGCTGACACGTCTGCGGGTACTACCAAACAACTTAAATAATATCACTAATACAATTGCAGTGTGTATTGTGTATCATGTACAGTACGTCATTAAAACTCCCTTCATTGAGGAGTTCCTAATTCCAAAGACATGAATTATTTTGTGTGGAGTGTATCCGTTCATGTCGCATGTTATCACAAATAAGGCTATTTTTTATGCTCTGTTAGAGAATGGCTGCTGAGCCTCTAACAGAAGTTTAATTGCATTTATTTCTAATTATCGTGCAGTGCAGCAAAGTAAGGTGGGGAGCAAGCCACAGCGAGGGTGTAATCAGACGTGACGCACAATGTTCACAGTACTTTCCTCGCAGAATGTAAAGGTGCTGTAGGGCACAGCAGGGTTATAGTCTGTGGACCTGGCTGGTTCCCCAGTCATTCAGCTCGACAAAGCTTGTTCAAAGAACTAGGCCGAGTGTTCCTTTTAACTGATGACTCTCCTTCTCCGTCTCTCCCCGTCTCTCTCTATCTTTGTCTGCCTCTCTCTGCCGGTTTCTTCTCCACCCCAAGCTGCTCCTCCACTCCAAGCTGCTCCTCCACCCCAAGCTGCTCCTCCACCCCAAGCTGCTCCTCCACCCCAAGCTGCTCCTCCACCACAAGCTGCTCTTCCTATCCCATGTTCTTCTGCCATCCCATGTTCTTCTGCCATACCATGCTCTTCTGCCATCCCATGCTCTTCTGCCATCCCATGCTCTTCCGCCATCCCATGCTCTTCCGCCATCCCATGCTCTTCCTCCCATCCCATGCTCTTCCTCCCATCCCATGCTCTTCCTCCCATCCCATGCTCTTCCTCCCATCCCATGCTCTTCCTCCCATCCAATGCTCTTCCTCCCATCCAATGCTCTTCCTCCCATCCAATGCTCTTCCTCCCATCCAATGCTCTTCCTCCCATCCCATGCTCTTCCTCCCATCCCATGCTCTTCCGCCCATCCAATGCTCTTCCTCCCATCCCATGCTCTTCCTCCCATCCCATGCTCTTCCTCCCATCCCATGCTCTTCCTCCCATCCCATGCTCTTCCTCCCATCCAATGCTCTTCCTCCCATCCAATGCTTTTCCTCCCATCCAATGCTCCTCCTCCCATCCCATGCTCTTCCTCCCATCCAATGCTCTTCCTCCCATCCAATGCTCTTCCTCCCATCCAATGCTCTTCCTCCCATCCCATGCTCCTCCTCCCATCCCATGCTCCTCCTCCCAACCCATCCCATGCTCCTCTTCCCATCCCATGCTCCTCCATCCAAGCTCCTCTTCCTCCATCCAAGCCCCTCCTCCTCCATCCCCTCCCCTTTCATTAAGTTAAAGCCATTTGCTTTGCTATACAATACCATTAGCGTGTGTGTGTGTGGGTCTGTGTGTGTGTGTGTGGGTGTGGGTGTTGGTGTGTGGGTGTGTGGGTGTGTGTGTGTGGGTGTGTGGGTGTGTGGGTGTGTGTGTGTGGAGGGGGGTCTCTGTGTGTGCGTGTGTAGGTCTGTGTGTTTGTGGGTCTGTGTGTGTGTGCGGGTCTTTGTGTGTGTGTGGGTCTGTGTGTGTATTGGTGTGTGTGTGTGTGTGTGTGTGTGCCTCTGTGGGTGTGTG